>NW_008238834.1:4765275-4785973 GCF_000691975.1 Corvus brachyrhynchos | reverse complement strand
TGGAGATGCATGCAATTAATATTCAGAATCCCTGAGTTAATGTCATGTATCTCCCTGAGGATGACCGTGGCATTCAATGTAGCTCTAAGGGATGAGAGCTTATGGTGCTTTCCTGGTGAACCTCATGGTCTTCAGCTTCTAAAGCAGTTCTGGAACTCATTGCTGACTGTGGGCATCCTGGTATATGAGTCATATTAAGAGGGAATGGGGGAAAAAGGATTGGATGAGATGCTACACATTGCGTAGCAGGGTGCTGGAGCAGCAGACAGGGACTGTCTGGATGCACATCTGACTGAGCTCTCCGTTTTTTTTCTCCTTGCATTGTTTCCCATTCAGGCTAGATCAGAAGACCATTGTCTTTGTATTGCAACCTTTACATTTGGCTGAAAGCATGTGTCACAGAACAAGAATGAAGCTTTCTTTCACAGTTGAAGAAAGGAAACCTAATTGATGCTGGCATACATGTTTTTATGGGCCATGTGTTAATTACCCAGGGTTGTAAATGAACAGAGACGTACTCCAGTTATGTGTGTATCTGCAGCAGTGTATATAGGAACAATTACAGTATTTGAATGTTTCATTCATTCTGCACTGAATTAAATTTTTTCCAACAATTTTAATATTTGAAAATTTTTATGATATTAAATAATGTATTTATTAAACTTCACATAATTACTTTTTTTTTAATAGTATCATGTAGAGATCCCAAGAAGTTAAGAAGTATAGTGCAGTGTATTCTGACTCTTGGAATAGTGAAGGAATGAGTTACTGTAGAGGACTGTTGCCCTTTCTGTGTCCAGCTGCAAATCTGTGAGAAGAGCTTTGCAATTAGCTTTTGTAAATACTAGCTGACAGCAGAGGAGGGTTTGAGACTTTGGTTTCCTGGGCTCCACTCCAAGTTCTGGAATGAAATACACTTCAGTGACTGCGTATCTCCCTGCCCCTGTCTCATCTGTCTCGCCTAGCCTGACTATTTTGTCTCCTCATCTTGACTCATGTTCATTCTGTGTGCACCATGCTTCTCACTGCCCTTTTTCTGCATGATGGTGAATGCTACCTCTGTCATGGTTTCCATAACGCGTGGATGGAGGATAGAAGGTATTAGAAACAGTACATTTTAATCTCATTTTTAGCATTCATGCAGTTGTGCCCCACTGGACAGCAATAAGCAATGACAGTCTCTTGCTCACCTGCAGATTTGGGTGTGTTTGGTGACTGTTGCAGGCAGAGCATGTTCTGTGGGACTGGGGTACAAAGAGGAGATTTATTTCAATCTCTCATGTACTCCTGTTGGGTGAGATGAAACAGCAGATTTCTAAGGCCACCTTTTTGTGAGTTTTATTGCTTTCAAGACAGAATAACCCTGTTGCCCTATTTTTAAAAATGGCAGCAGTAGCTTTCAGTGATATTTTTAAGAATCTAACTTCAACAAAACTTTTTTTAAACTCATATGCTCAGATGTATCTCAGCTGCCCTTCTAAAAAAATTTAACAACTGTGAACAACTCAGGCATTTTCAGTTCCTTTGTAACTCAGATTATTTCACATTTCTTATTTGAACAAAATTAGTTAAGTGATTAAATCAGAACTAAGATCACTCTGTCTGTGGCAGTAGCTGGGACTGAAGGGATGCAGTCAATTGCTATTTAACGTGGATTTCCTGTTCATAGGGGAGATTGTTTTACCAGGAACTTGTTGGTAGGATATCATGGATGACTCAGGACTGTGCAGAGTCTCTCTGCTGCTCATAGGGAGCTGCTTTCAAGCACAGTCTACGAAGTCTATAATTTAGCAGTGGATGGTGCTAACTATTCACAGGAAACGTGAATCCAGAGGTGGAGCTGAAAACTGCTTTGATAGACGTGGCAGCAGGAGAAAATTGGCCAGGAAGGGCAATTTAGAGTTGTTGTTAATAGGGGTTACCAGCACTTTTTATAAAAAACTTCTTATGGCAGTGAGCCGAGAAATTGAGATCCTAACACAAAAGCAATTAATTAGGATTGTTTGGGGAAAAGATGACATAGCTGTTTGGAAAAGCACTATTAGGAAGGTGAAGGTGACCTTAGAAGTCAACTGATGTGCTCTGTTTTACATCCCATTAAGTATTCCCAACAACAGAGGAGATTTTGCTTTAGACACATACAATGTATACTCCATGATATACCAGCAGAAAACTGCACAGGTATTTCCACATTATTAGGAGTAAACTGCCCTTGTGGCAGGAAGCACTTGTAATTCAAGAGAATGTTCAATGAATGGATTCCCTCTTTAAAAGAGAGAGGATAAATGTTACTAAATACTGCCGTTTCTTTGTGGAATTGTATTGGAGAAACTGCAGTAGTGCCTAAAAGGATAAGGAAACAACTCAACTGCTTTCTAATTGCTGTGATGTATGCTGGACTTGAATATGGTGAATACATTCGTCTTCAGCTGATATAATACCCTCCAGTTTTTAGTTTTCTGATGCCAAATGATAATCCTTTTGTTTTAATTCCTGCTAAAACTCTAGTGTTCTTAAAACAGTGATACCTTAAGGTTGTGCTGGTAGCTTCATCTCCTCATATATTTCCTCATTTTTCCTGTTTAAGATGTCTTTTTTAATATTTACTTAATTTTCCGTGGTTTTGTTGTAATAAATATGTACTTGCAATCTGCTTTAAATGGTTTTAAAGAATTTAAAGTTCTCCTTTAGTCATTGTTAGTATTTGAACAGAAGCATTTGTTAACTTGATTTGATCAGATCTATGCTCCTTAGTATAATGAAATCAAATGTAATCTAACATCATCTTCTTTGTATAGGGTGAGTAATGAGATTGTTTTCACCCAAACAAAATTTTTTATTATTATTATTTTAGCTTTTATTTTTCATTGGAATTCTTTGCACAAAAATTATGTATGTTGCTCACATTTTAGAGGCCTCTTGGTAGAGAGTACAGTTTATTCAATTGCTAATATTAAACCCACTTTTCTTTCCCATCAGCACCATATAAATGTTATTCATCTTCAGTATCACCATATCTCTCAAATCATATTCACAACTGAAATAACTCTGGTAATGGTGACACCAAACACTGTGTATTTCAGTGTCTTGAGATAATACTAGTGCTATCTGTAAGATAATATTTCCCATGTTCTCAGCTGAAAAGCTCTGGAACCCTGTATGTGGTGTGTGGGAAACTGTGCTTATGGATATTTTTAACGCTTATCCCTTTATTCTGCATTAGTACTGCATCATAGAAGCAATAGCTTCAGGAAGAATACTCCTGCTCAGCTGACAATTCAGGAAGTGTTGCTGTCCCTCAGAGAAAAGATTAAATTATGTCTTTTTCTTTAGGCTTTACTTGGATTTGTGTGTTCCATGGTGCCGGAGAGGATATGGGTCTTTTTCTCCTGTGGCAGACAACCCATTAACTGTACCTAATACAATTGAAATAGCTGTTCCAAAGAAGAACCAGTTCTTGTCCAGTTAATTGCAGCTTTTTGATGTGTCATTTATTTGAGTGTCTTACTGCAGCATCTTGTTTCCTACAGAGCTCAAAGGCTGTCTGTTTTTATTAGCTGTGGGTGTGGCACATTGCAACAGAAGGAAGTCAGCATTGCTTCTTTTCCTTGATGTTAAAAATGCTACATTAATAATCTCTTATTTTAACAGTATTATTTGGTTATCAACTGATTTTATAGGGGATTAAACTACACTCTTGCGGAGAATAAATGGATTTTAAGCTTCACCAATTAATATAAATTTAATGTAATTTGACAGATCCTAACATGGGTTTCAAACAGACCCAAATCAAGTGCCTTTGTGATAATTTGGTGGTTCCTTTGTGGCATTGAAACTATTGTTCTTTCATAATCACATCTTGTTAAGGACCATAAATAAGTTAACTCTGATCATTTTACATCAAAATAAACGTTGAATATTTAATACTCCTGTGTCTTTCATATAGTTACAAAAGAATTTTGCAAAAATATTGGGTGAAAATTCCTGCATGTTAAGCAACTGCATGGAAATTATGACCTATTTTCAGATCCTTTTTAGGCAAATGATAAGATGGAAAAAATGCATTTGGAACTAATGTAGGAAAATGTTTTATTACAGTAACTGTGTAATGATAAGGCTTGAGAAAAAAATGATATATATGGAAACTGCAGAGATTTGTTGAAATGCAATGGATTCCTAGTACTGTATCCCACAGCCGTAGGGAGGAGAAAAGATCCAGCAGGCAGGAATTGTGCAGCAAGATTGATTTATTTAATTATTTTACAAACTCTTTTATAGATTTTTTCTTCATAGTCTAATTGGACAAAGGATCAGCCACCCCTTGGGGGTGATTGGCGAAAATCCTAAAACATCCATTGTCAAAATATTTTTCTACTGTACCATAAACATAGTTCTACAAGGTTGCAGGTGTTCATAGTTTATAGAACTCTGCTACTATCTTCTGTGAGACAGAAAAGTCTCTCACGGGCTTAGAAAGAAGCAGGAATATTTCTTGCTAACAGCATTTTTGTATTCACAGATTCTGACTTTCTTCCATTTGAAGTGCTTATGTCTCACATTTGTTCCTGTAGACCTTTTTACAGGAATGCTTCAAGAAGGATAATGGCTTGGGGTTTATATCTACTGCATGCAGAATCACACCAAGAAAAAAGTGGGGTTTTTTCCTACAAATGTATGTTATCAAATATGTGACAGTATGTTCTTATATAAAGCACTCACCTGTTGAAAACCATTTTTGTGTTGTTGATGTGGTTTGTATCTGTTGACTTTTTAGACTTGGTAACGTGGAGCTGTGTTGTAAGCTTTGCCCTGGGTGAAAGCCCACCAGCTGTAGCATCTCTCTTATTGTGGGCTACTGTGGTCAGAGGGTGCTGCGTTGGGACCATTGCATTTGGTAGCCAGAAGCTCGTTAGTTCTCTCCTTTCTCTCACTTTGAGTATGAAAATTTAGGTTTCTTACACTCCTGAGGCATAGTCCTGAAAGGCCTTCTCCTCAGAGCTAGCAAGAGAAATTCGATTTATCTTGTGAATTAGTGGATGAAATGTCAGGATGGGAGCTAATCTCAGATACACTGCTCATTTGGGAAAGCGGCCCTGGGCTCAGAATGCATACAGATATACAGATAAGTAATGATTTCAAAATAAGGACAATAGTATGCCACTCGTAATGCAAGTGCAATAAGTAACTCCATGCCTGTTATCTGATTTTAGAGACCCTTTAAATTCACTCCTTATTAGATGACCTGAAATTTTGTCATGGACAAAGTGAAGTATGCAAATCCTGTAACTTCAATTTATGCTGCGAATTTGCATATGTGTATATAAATAAAAGCTACAAAACCCGCATACAGATAGACAAATGCTGTCTCAATATCTGCAGACTTCTGTTTGGATATTTCGGGATTATGTTGGATCCTAAAACTAAACTGAGTTTTCATCCAACTCCATATGTTTCTGTGGTGGTGCTCAGAGTGAACTTAAGATTTTCATCTCCCTTCTATACATGAGAGGGGGCAAGAATGGAGGCCAGATTCTGCCTTCTTTGATATTTTACAGATTATCTGTAAATTTTCTCTATTTTTGGTTAAAGTTCATGTCATTTTCAGTGCCACCTCCAAAGACTGATTGATATTGTTGACTTTTTATAGAAAACCAGTTTTGCCCTTTAGTATCCCAACCCTGTGAAATTATAAGTGAGTAAAAATCCCCAAATCCAATGAATTAGGTTATAGGTTGCATTTATATAGTCAGACAAAAGACCAAGTTGTGTTTTACTTAACAATCTATTTAATAACCAATATGGATGATTAATTTTTTTCATGTCAGACTGTCCCTGAATCTTACTTTCTTGGATTATTTAGGCTAGTATTTAGAATATATTTTGTCCTTCTAAAAATCTTGCTGACCAAAACAAAATCCATTGTACATATATTTTCACATATCTAAATGACAATTTTCACTGTGGTCATGGGCTCTCCGTGGAGGCCAGCAAGACAATCATCTGATTAACATTTTCTTCCCTTAGGTGTCCTACAAGTAATAGATACAAGGAAAGTTGTGTAGTTCTTTGATTAATATAAAACTAGGTCATCAGTGGCATCCTTGTGTGCTAGGACTTTGAGGTGTAAAACCAAATTTACTTCCCCGTATCACTTCAGTAAGAGCCAATCTCCTGTTACACAAAACCCCACAGAATTTTTGTTTGATTAGGGTTCCCGAAAAGTTTCCCTAAGGTTCTTCCTCTGTGTTTCATGCTATTACAGCTGTGTTGCTTAATGAATACCAGGTGATGTCTCCTTCAAGGACACATTTTTTCATAAATTCTCCGTAAAGCAATAGCCTGCAGTGCTCTTGTAAAGACTGTTAGAAGGCTGGCAAAGTTTGGCTTCCTCCCTAATGTAGCAGAATTTGGCTCAATATAGGTTTGTGCTACATAAACTGCTCCCCAAAGGTTTTTATGAGCTGCTGTACCAGAAAGCTCCACTCCCTTTTGGGTAATAACCACTTATGATTTCGTGCATTAAGAGACACATGCATCGAAATGTATTGACCTGAGAAGTTGTCTGAAGAACAATCCACTTCAATATTTACTTAAAACAAAAATAAACCCTGTTGATCAGTAAAATACAGAGATGACACTGTGCAAGTTCCCCCCACCATCACCGCTTGGGCCAAAAGTTTAGTTTTCTGCATCTGCCTCTGAATGGGTATTACGAACAAAAATTTTCATAAAATGAATTGCAGATTGAACTCCCAGGGTACTCTGAATTTCTCATAGGTAATTTTGAATTTGGGGACAGCTATTTTGATCTCTTACCACCACATTACAGCTATGTGAAGGATTCATATGAACAGCTGGTAAATTTTACTTGAAATTTGTTAATGAAGTCCTGAAATCTTAGTGAATCCTGCAGAAACTTGGACTTAAATGCGTATATGTGATCAGACTGGATATAGCGTGGGCTCAGGGAAGCCTATTATTGTCCTCTGAGAAGCTAAACAAGATGAAGTCATGTGCAGGTCTGATCTCATTAATTAGCATTGTTCCTGATCTCAATGTTGTTGACCTCTGAGGAGGCCTAAAAAAACAAAAGTGAAGTGTCATGTCAATTCTTATGCTACTTACAGTAGCATTTTACTTTCCTGGTAATATTCTTAGTTATTGTTACAAGCGGAAAATAGTGTGTATTAAAAGACAGCAAATGGTTTAACAAGTTGTAACACCAACATCTCGTGGCTGCAGTTGTAGAGAGAGCTATTATACTACTTTGCAGCAGTGTAACAAGACTTGTTTTGTTTTGGTTTTAAGACAGCAAATATTTGTTTCGAAGAGTGAAATAGCTATAATAGCATTCCAGGGTTAGTTTTTTTCTTAAAGTGTGATATTTCATATTATCTTTTATACTCTGAGTATATTTAAGTGGTTTGTGACTGACCACAGTAACTTCACTGAAGGATTTAATCATGCAGATCTACAAGTTTTTTTTCAGTAATGACTGATTAGTTTATTGAATGTATAGGTGAGCTAAGGGAAGTAAAGCAAGAAAACTGCAATTTTCCTTGCCCCAGTGAAATTTTTGTTTTAACATCTCTACCTACAAATGTATCTTAAAGGAAAAAAAAATTTGAAAGGAAGTATGTCTGAAGCATAACCTACAGGAACAGAATGTCCTAACTTTTATTTCCTGATTCCTCTTTTCTGCTTATTTTCATTTCTCACCGTCTTCTATTTATTTTCTCTGTTTGAATAACTTCAAAATATTAAAAAACCTAATGCTTATGTTTTAAGCTGATGGCCTCTTTGAGGAGGAAGGTAGAACTTTTGTGTTAGGGTTTTTTTTCCTTTCATTTGCTTGTTTTACAGATCTGTAATATGATATTCCCTATATTTTGTGAATATTTTCATAGCAAGTTCATAGACAAGTAGAAAAAGATAAATTATTAGCCTTAAAGCTGTGTTGCTTTAGCAAGAATTTCTTTTGTAGGGGAGGAAGGAATGATACGACAATTTATAAGGTGTATGGTCTCCACTTTGTCTCTCTGGCTAATTCTAAATAAGAGATGTATTTGCACGCAGTTTCCATATACCAGTTTTACCTGTATCATAATAGTAATAATTAGCATTTTATTCTGTTGCCCTTAAAAATATTCATAGTTTAGGGATACACTGCTGCACTACACAAAACCTCTTCAAGGTCTTGGATGGGTGTTTAGTTTGAAGGTACCAAAGAGATTCTGAGAAACAATGTAACATGCATAAATGAAGCTGGGAAGTCAAGTGTGCCCTCCTTGCTTAACGTGAATAAACATCTTATGGGATGCTGAAGTGCACTTCTAATTTCCTTTTATTATTAGAGTTCATGTCAATAAGTACTTTTAACTGACTGAACCATAACACAAATCCTGCTAGATATTACATCTATAGTCTTTTGCAAGGTCAGATTTTTTTTTTTGCCCGTGGAAATAATGAATTATCTTCATTAAACATACTGGCAGCTCCTAAAATGATTAATTCGTCATGCCATGGACTTGCAAGAAAGAGTAGCATAAGTAAAAGGAGCTGTTAGATCAAAATCTTTGGCGAGAAGTGATAAAAGAAACTATGCTGGTTGTGAAGAGAGACGTACATGGAAACTCCAGAGACAGAATTCAGTGTGGATGGAGATTCCTATAGTGTTGTGCAGAAAGATAAAACTCGCTCACAGAAATTCGGAGGTGGAGAATGGGGAGCATATACTGTTATCAGTGGGATAGCCTTAAATTCTTTGCTCTATAGTTGGCAAGTTGTCATTACTAGAAAAATAATTTTATTTTAAAATAAAGTTGCAAAAATCCCTTTCAATTGAGTGTTCACAAGCTCATTTATTTTGATTTAAATAGAAACATGAGTGAAAGTGTGTTAGCATTATGTTTCAGGTCTTAAGTTTCAAAACAGGATATTTAAAAGAACTGGGAAAAGCACATAGGAAAGTTGCTGAACAAAGAAACTGAGGATGTTTTGAGAGGGAGGGGAACACCATTACCTTCATCATGGAAGAAGCTATCTGAAACTAGTGGCCAAGGGAAAAAAACAATAAGAAGTGTTTCCTTATTTAGCTGGATGAAATGATCATCCTCCAGAAATTATTTAGAATTAGGGAGCCTGTCTGTTCCATTCCTTCTAGGCTAATCAAAAAAGAAATCCATTAAAAGATAAAATGGAAACTGCTAAAAGCAGGGGTTAGTTACATATAATAGGCGATGTTTTAACAAACAGCTTTTCAGCCAAAGGAACAGCAAAAAACAAGGAATGAGATATGCCAAGGGAAGATTAAATAGCAATTTCGTTATAGGCATTTAGGTGTAGACTGAAAGGTGCATTAACATTATTTCTTCTGTCAGTAAGGGTGATAGAGCTGACTATGAGAGCAAAGGTGAGGCGCAACAGGCACTTAGTGACTGCAGGATGTATGTCAATGTCTACCAGTTGGAGTGATATGGGAGGCATGGAATAGTTGCTGATAATTTTCCCCTTCACATAAATATTATGTGCAGTGGCAAGACCTTTGTTTTGACTTAACATTTGTAAATACCTAGATAAAAATACTACTAGAGAGAAAAATTAGAAATGTGGAGGTCAGTAAAAAGTTGCATGGAATTTTATATGGACTTGGCAGAAGCAGATGTTGTTAAACAAGCTCTACCCTTAAAAAAAAAAAAAAGTGAAGACTGTTTAATGCATGAAAACGTGGCAGATATCAATATGAGATTAAATAAAGCACGGTGCCACATGAGAACTTATGAAACATGAACATCAAAGAACTGAGATGGACAAAATATTGGGCAAGGGAGAGACTTTTGTGGTGAAAGGAGCAGTACTGGACAGGGGGAATTTGCATTCATCAGAGTTGGTCTTCAGATTTGTAGTGATTTAGTATTTCATTGTCAACCCTAGCATAAAGTGTAGGAGTATGCTAAGGAATGAATCAATGTTTTGGAGATATCTAGAGTTCAGAGGAGGACTAGATCTGCAGAAATGGGAAGAAGTTTAGCTTTACAATGTGCAAGAGATCAGTGTGCAAGTCTGCTAGTGCTTGAGGACTTATTCAGATTATTTCTGTTTATTTTGGAGCTCTCTGTTTGAGAGAGAAATCTGGGTAACTAGCTGAGTACAAAATTACTGTGAAGGCTCATAATAATGGTTCGAATGTAGGTGAAGGCCACTTGTAACACAGAACATGCAAGGACAGAGATCTCCTTAGATGCAGACCAAGCCCGGTGTGTGCCTGGGAAGCCTGCCTGCTGGCAGAAGCGAAGTGGGCTGCTCTGCCTGCTCAGAAGGCTGGCCAATGCCATGGCTGTGTGCCCCGTATGCATCCAAGTCATCTGTCCCAGAGCTGCCTGCTCTCAGATCAGCAGCCCAGAAGGCACTGGGGGTTGAGGCTGGGATGAGTCAGACTGACAAGTAGCTGCTGCTGAAGGGAGGGGGATACCCTAGGAGGAAGGTAGGATTTATGCCTGAGTGGACAGGCATGAGGGAGATGTGCCAAGCTCCAGTGACACCTGTAAAGATGAACCTTCTGCCACCTCTTGTCTGACCCCAAGGCTTTACTTTGTGTACTTGGTTCTTCCTTCTTGCCAGGGAAATCTCTGCATGTCTACCAACAGTCCTTCTCCCAGAGATCACCAGACCCTGCAGCTTTCCTCTAGGCTTGGTCATCATTGTCTTCCCGGATAATCAGATGGCTGGAGGAGGACAGGCTGAGAGAGTTGAGGTTGTTCAGCCTGGAGAACAGAATGCTCTGGTGAGACCTTAGAGCAGTGTTCCACTACTGGAAGTACTGGGGGCCTAAAAAAAATTCAGAGGGACTTTTTACAAGGGCATGTCCTGGCAGGACAAGGGAATGGCTTCAAACTGAAAAGGGGTGAGTTTAGATTAGATATTAGAAAGAAATTCTTTCCTGTGAGAATGGTGAGGTATTGGGGCAGGTTCCCTGGAGAAGCTGTGGGTTCGCCATCCCTGAAAGTGTTGAAGGTCAGATTGGATGGGGCTTTGAGCAACCTGGTCTAGCAGAAGGTGCCCCTCCGTAGCAGGAGGGTTGGAACTGCATGATCGCTTTGAAGGTCACTTCTAACCCAAACCATTCTATGATTCTATGATCTTCACTCCTCTGAAGACCTATGATCCCTTCCAACCCTCTCTGTTTGTACTGATGAAATTTCCAGGACCCCTGATATGTCCTCATGTCTGTGAAGCGAAGTTTTACTTACATGGTGAGAATGCTTTGTTTGACATGGAAGCGGCAAAAAATACATTTTACTGCAAAACCTTACTGATTAAATTTTATCTGAATAACTGTGTAAATCTGGTCAGTCATTGGCAGAGTAAGGTTCACATTTGGCAAAGGGCACATAAAAGAATGAGAATATATTGATTGTACAGCTTCTTCTTAAGCCTGGAAGGTCACAAAATGGCTCTCTATATGTGTGCAGGAAACTGAACTGAACTGAACACCAGAGAGGGAACAACTGTTTAAGTCAAAGGATGGTGGTGGTATATACACAGGATGACCCACACATGGATAGTTATGGGCTGGAAAACAGAAAAAAAATTATTACTTTCAATTACAGGAGGTTTTAGAGCAACAGTCCAAGATTGGTTGTCATATTAAATTTGCTAAGTTTATCTAAGAGCTTATATGATGTGGTTATGTGTGATAACAAGGGAGAAATATTTGTGAACCTAGAGGCCTCTTCCAATCTAATTGAGGAAGGCTTCTTATAATACAGTAGACATGAATGATTTTGCAGAGTTAGTTCTCAGTCTCAAGAGCTTTCTTAAGAGTGAAATTTATGTCCTTTTATGTATAACAGAACTTTTTCTGAACTGTCATGTGGTTTCCTAGGTTTTTCTTTACTTTCTGAATTACCATTTTGTGGTTTTTGAGAATACTCTCACGTATCATTGTTTAAAATTAGAAAATTGATCTTCTAGCTGTTTGTGATGAAGTATTTTATGAAATACTAACATGCTTGAATTGTTGTAATGGAGAGAAATGAGGAAGGTAATGCTTCAGAGGAGGTAGAATGGACTAAGGGAGGGAAGAACAACAGAAAGATCAGTGTGAGAGAAATCTCTGTTTATGTAAACCAAGCTTCTGAATATTATGAGTTATCCATAGATACCATACTTTGGTGATAAAAGTACACAGGCTTCATATATATCCTACCCTCAATTTTAGGATTAAACATGTGCTAAATTTTTGTCTGCTTTGATCTCAGTGGGAGTCTTCCTTCTTCAGTGGAATCTGTTTTGGGGACTGTGATGTGAGAAACCATCTCATTTTAAAGCATACTCAGGAGATCAATTTAAGCCAATTTAGTTCGGTGTCCATAGGTATGATGTTTCAAATCCCTATGTAAGGTTTGTCTCTGTAACATCTGTTTTTAAAGCCTGAATTCTATTAAATTTCTAAACTCACCAAGTTAGAAATGTTTTATGCAACATTTTACCCCTGACTTACAGACTGTGAACTGCAGGATCTGCAGTGAAATACCAACAGTTTAACTAGGTTGTGCCAGTAGCTATTACTATAAGCTTAGTCTGGGTTTCTAGCTAACTAAACTATGATATTCGTACATTAAATGTATAATTTATAAGTAAATGTAGAAATATAGTAGAATTTTAGGAGTGTATTAGGTTTAATTAGCTAACAAAAGGGTATTTTTCTTTTTGCTATTCGTGTAAATTAATTTACTGTTGGATTCACTTAATCCAAACTGCTTATTGTTGATTAATTTCCATTTCTAAGGGCCAAATGTTGCAGTCTTTAGGGAAAACACTCATTCACTTCACTTGGAGTTTTGCTTGGATGAATGCCATGAGATTTGCCCCTAAAAGCCTTTGAATCTATACCTACACCAAGCCTTAACAAATATTTCTCTGCTGCATTAATGAGCTGCCTCTCTAAACTCTTGAGTGTATTCCCTTTGCAATCTACAGTGCTTGGCTATCAAAATATTTTTCCATTATGAACATTCATTCTTTGCTATGTTTCATTTGCTTTATTGTAATTCAGTTTTAATTTAACGTTGTAGTGCAACATAGGAATAAATTTCACTTGGTCCCAGTATTCTGGGTCTTGGACTTGGCTATGCTAACATATAAGAACAACAGGTGAAGTTTATAGTGATGTTTTCTGCACTATACCTTCAAGCTTCTTGACTCAGGAAAGCATCTGTGAGAAAGGCACGATGGGAAGATTTGCTTGACAGAAGATTTTCTATTGTGAATTGTTCTTTAACATTCTTTCAAATTTGTTAATATCCAGGACACTAAAAATACAGAGAAGGAAGAGTTGATCCCTATCTATGAGCTTTTTAACAGCTGTATCATATTAGAACAGTTCATGTATATATTCTGTGGCCCATTGTAATCTCTGTGACAGTTTTCCAGATTCCAGGTGAAGAGAGTTTTCCTTTGTGAAAATATAACCAAAAAAGATTACTTTAAAAAGAAGATTTTAAAACCTCTCCAGGTTGTATTCCTTCTTTATAGAACCTCTCCTGCTTAGGAGCTGCAATGTGGCATTATATCATTGCACCTCTAGTTACAGATAGACTTTCTGAGCCATGCAGAGAGATGCCTCTTGAAAAACAATGCTTTTCTTCTTGGGGAGAATATATCTGAGTTCAGCCATGCCCCTAACGCCGGTCATACAGTCCCATACTCCTCCAAGGACGTAATTCAGAGGCAGTTTATCTCAGAAATGCATTGCTGACTTTTTTTTTGCTAAGAGGCAATTTTCACTTTTCTTAATAAAAGGGCGTTGTGTGCCAGGGTTTAAGAAGGACACATGGTTTAAGATTGCTGGCATTTTGGTAGCTCTCTTTTCAGATAAGATCAGTCACCTGAAAATCTCGGTTGCTGCTTCTGTGAAACTAAACACCTGATGTGAATCTGTTACTGTGAGCTTTCTTGCTCCTTACTTCTGAACAGTTTCATTTTTATCATTGTCATCATCACTGCTTGCCTTACTTAAATCAAGATGCTGCTTCCCACCCCAAGGGTAAAGAATGGAAAAGTCAGTCTTCTAGAAGAAGCAGCTGAGATCTTTCAGAATGAAGATCTGTTCTGAAAAGCCAGCATTTCCTTCATTTGACAATCCCAATGTGCTTTCTCTTGCCTCTCCATCCTCTGTGCCTCATATGTTTCTCTATGCATTTAAACTGTGTGTTTTGCTTAAAGCCTGCACACATCTTGCCTCTATTACATTGATCCTGACAGGAAAAATTGCTTTGCTGTCCTTCAAAT
This sequence comes from Corvus brachyrhynchos, assembly GCF_000691975.1. Classification (NCBI taxonomy): domain Eukaryota; kingdom Metazoa; phylum Chordata; class Aves; order Passeriformes; family Corvidae; genus Corvus; species Corvus brachyrhynchos. The sequence goes on along the minus strand of NW_008238834.1, from coordinate 4,771,681 downwards.
CCCTGGTCATTGCACTTGTCACTTGCATTCCTTGATGAATAGATGTGTATGGCTCAGTTGTGTGAGATGTAATCTGCTTCTATATGGAGTGTAATACAGTCCACTAACTGAAGCTGGCTTCTAAAAGAGAAGTAGATGAGATAATTGAATGCAATGAAACAAACAAAAAAAATAGACAAGATGAAATCCTATTTTACTTCTCTTTCTTTTTCCAAGCATTTAGAGCATAAACTGTGTAATTCCTTCATGACAATATCATTTTCAGTAACTTACTGAAAAATACAAATAAAATGTCAGTTCCCTTGGGAGCCATTAGCCTCGAGCAAATTGATGATGCAGTGGAAAGAAGAACATGCTGTGAAAGCTGGTAGATGAAATGCATCAAACTAAAACATACATGCTTTTGAGATTCAGAACATATTCCAAAGAGGTATATGATTTTGGGGGCAGCAGTGTTTTTAATTTGTATGTATACATGCTTTACTATTATTTATGCTGTCATGCTCCTACTCATAACTTTATAATTGAATTTTTTTAGCATCAAGGAACTGTAAGAAATCTAAGTCATATCCATCTGGTATAGAGGTCCATGTCTGGCTATAGCAGGGAGAGCTGAGTTGCATGTAACATGTTTGGCTGACCCTGGGAGTGGTGTTAAACATGAAGGCTATTCTGATAAATGTTAAGAGTCTCCAAGGGCTTGAAACATTCACTGTCTTCATATATTTTTAGATATTCTTTCCAAAGCCATACCAACATGACTTCTTTCCTCGGAGAACTCATTTTAACACATTTGATGGCACAGGGTTTGGACAACTTGCCAGTATGACAGATGTAAACAATCTCTGACACAAATCTCATATCCAGATTTCCTTTTGATTTGTATATGTATACTTACATGATTTTAACTGTATATAAACATGTAAAGTGTGCATGCACCCTATTAACAAAGGATATAAAGATTCAATAACTCCTGTGCTGTGAAGTTTAGAGGTTAGAGAGGTCTAACCTAACAATAATGCTAGGGCTTTTAAAAGCAATTCTGAAGATGGGAATTATGTCAGATTATATGACTACATTAATCTTGCTATGGAGTCATAATATTGCCAATTTATTTTGATGATCCAAGTTCTTAACTTTCTTATTTCAGAGTAGTATGCAGTGGTTTATATTTTAATGTCTGTTTGTCCAGCTGAATCTGGCCTGCACAGCATGTGCTCAGCAAGCTTGAAATGTGATTTATAGACAGTTTTGTTGATCCACAGGCAGGAAAGCTACAGATCTCACTTAAACTTGAGTATAAAAAAATACATTGGAGACCCCCTTTTGCTTAAGGTTTTTATGCCCTACTGAACATTTCTCCCCTCCCCGGGATTTCAAAGTAGACTTCTTGTGTGGTTAAAGTAGTGCCTGTCTTTTCTCATCTCATTTTCACATCTGTTTTTGTTACCACTCTAATTTTAAACACTGTTACTGAGGTGCAGATTTGCTTGACTTTCTTATAATAACCTGTAAATGCAGTAGTCAGTACTGTAATCTTCCATTTTAAGAGCCTCCCATTGATGAAGCAAAGACACTGACACTCTGATACTGCTGCTGTCTTTAGTGGCTGTGAGCTCCCTTGCTGCCTTAGTGCTCTTATTTGCTCATTTTTCACACCTTGGTGAACAGCAGAAGTCAGTCAGAATAAGCCTGGTATTAGAAGCCAACTCATTTGAATTTGGGGGATATTTTACATTGTATGTTTTAATTTTCTGCTTAAAATAGTTTTCTGCTTTATAGTGTCTGGAGGGAATCAGATTAGAAAAGAAGTGGGGGGAATCTCTGAGCTGAAACCAAAGGCAGCAAATTTTCTGTTGGAAAGGAGCATTTTTCTGCAACTGTGCAACTGTGAGCCAGTGCAGCAGAATAACTGTCCTGACAGGATATGAACTCTGAAAGGTTTTGGGGTGTGATGCATCTTTCTGAGTCGCATTAGTCCAGTGCACACTTACTGCTGACGTGATGCACAAGTGTTTCTCATCTCCTTGTCCTGCCTGCTCAGTGTTTCTGGAGAGTATCTAAGGGCTTTTAACTCACTGTGTTCCAGATCCAAATTCCTGTCTGAGTGAGCATGTTTGATAAATAATATTCTCTGCATATCCTTAAAAAATGTGCTGGAATGCTTACTGAAACTCCACAAGGGATGCAATCATTCTATATGCAAAATATGCTGAAATCAATAGTAAGAGAGTGTGTCCTGCTAAGTTCAGTAATTTTTATCTTAGTCATTAAATGCCAACACTGAGGATTTTCTGGTTTGCCTATTAAAATTAACAGAAGGTAGATAACCAGATCCCTTTTATGATCTATTTTTTGAAAAACTGTTTTCACTATGTCCTAGAAAAAAAAAAAAGTTATTTGCCAAGGAAAGTCACTAGGTTCAATATTACTTTCATATTTCTATTTTGTAATGAGTGTGAAATGTAAACTAATATAAGCAGTAAAGAGTTGCTGGCATATAGAACTTTATTTTTGTATTTTTGGTATTTTATTAAAATTTATGTAAAACTTTTAAGAGGCAATTGCAGAGCAATGAATGCTCCCATAGACTTTTTGTTTTGTAATTTTGATTAAATTTGAAATGACCAAGTTACTAGAATTTAAGGCATAAAGTTTGTTTCTGTATACTAGAAATTCTGTTTTCCTGCTTTATGAATATTTTTAGCGTTTTAAATAAGTGTTAATTTTACAGAAGAAAATTACTTCTAAATCAGATTGTTATCTGATTATCCTCTAAGTAACATTTTCTCCCACTTAGCTAGGGATTTGGCTATATGAAAGATATCTCAGTAAACCCTGGAGCATCTAGCATTTAAAGTGAAAAGCAGTGTAGCTGAAGGATTTAATTTCCTTTGTGAAATTGTACAATTGTGTTAGTTATGTAGGTTTTCTAAACCAAAATACATGATAAATGATAAATACTGGTTTAGATCATCTTTGGAAAGAGACTGTTCTGTTAGCAGTCTAAAGTACCAGGTTTTGGGGAGATCTGTCTGATGGATTGAGAGACTTTATTTCCTCCTGATGTTTGTGAGAACTGAGAATTTTTGGAACCTGCCATGAGGTGCTCAGCACAGTATCATATCCCAAGTGAGTATGGACCTATGCAACCCATAGATCCAACCCCTGCATAACCAAACCAGAGTGTATATTAATCCACAGATGGGGTCAAATTCATTCTTTTAACATTTGTTTTGAGTTAAAGGTCAAATTTTGGCCACTGCTTTATAGACTTTTTTTGTTTTTCACACCAGGATATATTAAATATGCAGTAAAAAATACATAAAGTACTTTGTTTTAAAATACTTTTTTTATTCTGAAGAAGTTTTTAAAAAATAAATTGCTCAGTCACATCTGAAAAGTTGTTCAGCAAATGTCTCCCTAATGGATACCATAGCAATAACATGAATTGTAGAACTATGGGGAAGGGAAAAAAATAAGCACCAAGACAAACATTAAAATTATTAATTTTTGCTTTTCTTGTTAGTCTCAGAAGCACATGGGTTTACAAAACACAAAATATGTTTGCTCTTTTTCATGTCTCCTGCATTTCATTGGTTTTTTTATTTGCTCATTATTAAGGTTTAAGGACAAAAAAAGTATGTAAGTTCTTGATTTCAAGCATGTTTTGATTTGTTGGTCAGTTAATTGGTTTTTAATTGAGTTGAGAGTGAGCAAAGGAAAAATTGGGAATAACTTTAAAATGAAAAGTTTAGAGCTCATAGCTGAAGGCTGATAGACAAGCATCCTCCTTGTGTGGACAGAGGTAAAGAGGCAATATAACACAAACTGACAAATTGGTAACATGGATACTTCAAAAAAAAAATAGATGTGAAGGTCAGGATCTAGATCATATATATTTCTAGGTATATGCTGGACCCTGCAGGAAAACACAGTCAAACTTTGGATTAATGAGTGCTGAACTGAGCTGAACTATTTCTGTCTCCCTTTAGCCTGGGTTTTTATCAGATATTCCATTTATTCTGTCATACAGGACTTCTTGCCTATCTTCTGTCTGGCAAAAATGTACCTTAAGCTGTATGTCATGGTTCAGTATAGTTTGGGTTTTTAGTAAAGAGGGCATCAGCCACGGAAGTGGTTCTCTTGCAAAGAAGTGCTTACAGCTTCCTCTATGACCTAACAGAACCTATCAATTGGCTAGTTTGAATATTGGCAACTTTTTAAGCTACTTAAGAAGCTTGACGCACCTCTGTGATTCACATTTAAGAACGAACAAGCCCTGGGAAAGCTGCCTCCGTGCAGGCAGCCCTGGGGCGGTCGGGACTCATCGGGGCTGCTGCCCCACTGCCCGGCAAAGCTCATGTGACCAACAGCGATAAGCAAATTCCGGCTGCGGGCCCCGGTGAGATTAACCCGTTAGTGCTGTAAGTTTCCTCCAGAACAGATGAGGCCTGCTGACATTAAGTAAAGAAGGAAGAGCTGAAAACCTGAGGGAGGAGAAAGAGGAGATGCTTCAAGCCTAGAAGCTGAAATTCTGTTGTAAATCTATGGTGATGGACTATGATACATCAGAGTACCTGTTGTAATTTCATGAAAGCATGGGGGGTGGAGCGTTCAGACTGCAATTCTGAGCAAAAGTACCTGTGATGAAACAAGCAAATGACAGTAGCTGTAATTTGATGAGGACCCTTGCTCCCAGGGAAGGAGAAGACCTCTATTCCTAGAGATGAGTGATGAGGACCCTTGCTCCCAGGGGAGGAGGAAGGCCTCTATTCCTAGAGATAAAGATGCTCCCAGAGATGGGTGAAGAGAACCTTTGTTTCTGAACAGCTCAACCTTAAAATGGTACCCCATTAGCTCAAGATTGGACCCTCGAAAACAGTTGTGGGGAAAGCTGTAAGACGAGGGAAGGGACTCTCACATGTGAGCAAAGAACCATCCTGGGCACCTGTCTTGCTGTGAATTTGAAACCATGAGAGAACCTCTTGTGGAGATGTCTCCATAGCCTGAGCAAGAGAGACTCCTCTCCCTAAATGAACTGAAAAAGGTTATTATAGAGGTGGTAAACTGACTGAAAATCTCAAGGGTTGTATTTTTACATTGTCAGTGGGGGAAGGGACAAAGGTGGGGGGAGAAAAGTGTTCTGAAGGTGTGGTCTGATTTTTTTTTTTTCCTTTCTTTTAGGTCTGTTAATAAACTTCTTTATATTCTTTTAAGTTTTGTGCCTGCTTTGCTTTCTCCTAATTCCTATCTCACAGAAGCAAAATAAGTAAGGAATGGATATTTTGAACCGAACCACTACACTGTATTAAACCATAACAGGAAAGTTCTGACAAATAGCAAACAATCCTTGAGCACTGACAGAAGTTTTGACACGTAGCAAAACTGTCTTGCTGAATGCATCTTCCAACACACCACCTTTAACATGTGCTAAGACTGCACAGCCTCATATGTTTTCATATTATAGTGCAGATTATGAGTACTATATCTGCCTTTACCATGAAGTTAGAGAAACTATTTAATGTGCTATGAAAATGTAAAATAATTTGGATGAATAACGGAACATGAATTTAATTCAGGAACCCTTAGGGGTATATTCTCATTTCAATGAGAGGCGGTTTATCCTTAATGAGAGGCTTATGCATAGCTGTCTGTGCACCGAAATGAGAATACACTCAAAACGACTTAAACTTGAGAGCTACGAATAATCTATTTAGAGTTTTTTGTAGTCAAAGGAGACGGAATTTTAAAAGTAACTAGTTAGCCCTTATTTGCATAACAAAATTAGCTGAGATTCAAGTCGTGAGGAAAATTCAAAAGGCTTTGTCACCTCTATTACATGCCATCTGATCAAATGGTACCTGAAGGCAAATGGACTGATCTTTTTCCCTATTTAAATATTGCTAAGTACATTTTATAAAATTGATTCTTTTTTTCCTAAGAATCTCGTTAGTAAAAAAAATAGTTTCAAGTGGCATTCTTTTTCCTGAATGAAACTGATCATAGTTACATTGCAAAAAGATGTTTACCAACTGTTGATCATTGTTCTCTTAAATGCAAATTACCATTTTTCTTTTAAATGCAAATTGCTGGTTGTATCTTATTTTCTTTAGATACTTTCTCAATTGTTCTTACTATCAGTCTAGTCCCTTTGATTCAGACTTTTGCAATTTCTTACCTCCCATATAGGGCAAATCCATAGGAGCTCCACACCCTTGATTTGCATGCCTGTAGTTACAGTCACAGCATGCCTCTTTGATTCTCAGAAAGACCCTGGATTTTGGTTCTGTCTGTGTTCAAAGTGTAGTTTCAGAGCAGAAGGAAGATGCTAGGCCAAGATAATAGTGGAGGTAGTAGAAGAGAAAGGGTTTACAAAACAAGAGCATGTGCCAAAAATAACTAC
>NW_008238834.1:4758340-4765232 GCF_000691975.1 Corvus brachyrhynchos | reverse complement strand
TACTTTAACAGGTGGTTATTGCTTGTGCCCACATGCAGTGTTTAAAATAACTGCAGTTGGTGCACTGAAGTTTTGTACACATTAGGTTGGCCAGGAGAGTGATTCAATGACTTCGGCTGTTTGCGGTTTAAACCAGACTATGCAGGTCTTATCCATTATATATTCAGCTTGGTAAGGTGGTTCTGCATGAGTTTTCAGGTAAAAATTAAATACAGTCCACTTTTATTGTTGCATGAGATGTATGGTGTTAAAGACACAGATTTTAAACTTTTCTAAAATATTTTCTGCTATTTATTGTTTAGCAATAGCTAAATAGATGTAACTACTTTTTACAATTTTACTTGACAGTAGCTAAGATCATAGGCAAATAAGGTATTTCAGTTCAGGCAGAACACATGTTGATTTCAGAAGATCTAGAAAGAATGCTCAGCATTTTAAGAAATCCTCAGGGTTCATACATGGAAAAATATTGCTGACTTCAGATAATTCTTACTTGAGTAACTCTAAAAGGCTATTGCTGAGAATAATAATTTTAATAGTCATATTCACTTTTGAATCATATTTAGGATAGCTGTTGAAGTTAAACATTTTTTTCTGCTTCTTTAGGCAGTGGACACCCAATTTATAAATGCAGTCATGCAGTTTAAAATATCACTTACCTTTTACAAGAATTCACATAATTTGAATTTTTTTTTTTTTTTTTTTTTTTTTCTTTTTGAGAGGAAGGTGCAGGTATAAAAATAGCAGCAAAAAAACGGAGAAGTGAAGTGAGTCACCTCTGAGGCTCAAGGATTTTGGTTACTTGTTTGAAAGGTGCAAAGGACAGTCCATAGAGAGCAAAATCCTCTATGCTGAGATTGCCTCTGAGCTGTTAGGGATGTTTCTGACTGCTTAATTGTGTGCATGTTGTCATTAGTTCTTGAAATACAAAGCAGTAAGGCACGTGGCTGCAGAGAGTGGAGCTTCGAAGAGCCTCAGCCCCAGGTCTATACCCTCTGCATCATCACTGTAGAAAGACTCAATTTAAATGCTAAAATATGTTGTAGCCCAGATGGAAACCAGACCATGTGGATCATCCCACTGACTTCAGTTTTGCTTCTAGGGAGGGCACTTGCAAGTTCTTAGAAGCAACCTGAGTTGCCGTATCTGAAATGATTCCTGAGTCACAGTGTCACTCAAAGCAGGGACTTCCTTGCAATTTGAGACAATCCCCTCTCCTGTTATGTTTTATATTCAGATAAGTAAGACATGAGGGAGAAAATAATTTACTTTTATAAATTTTTTGTGAGGACTCTCAAAAAAGTCACTGAAGGCTAATCACTTTCAATTCCACAACCTCTTTTGAACTCTGTTTTTCCTCCCTTTTTCCTCCCTTCTTTTTTTTTTTTTTTTGGTAACTGAAATTTGTGGACTAAGCTTCCAGCTTTGCTTTCACTGTAAGCATGCCTCTCTGCAGGTTTTCTTGGCTAGAACATGATGAACTTAACCTTGGTTTGCTGTCTTCAAGTCTTAAAGTAGATGCTTTCTTTGTTAGCTGTAGCTGCCAAAATACATTATTATTTTTCTTAGTTGCACTCTGTTCTGTAAGGCAGGAACAAACAGAACCATGCTCAAAAGGAAAGAGGACAACTCTCTAGAAGAGATGGAATTCTTTAAAAACAAGTTAGAAATAGTCACTCCGTCACTCCTGATCTGTGTCATAGATATCAGCTAGTTTCATGCAAGTCTATCTGAGAGATGAACCACAAATTATTTTAGGCATGCTTTTCTTTTTTTTTAATCACTGTTGATGTAATGAAGGGATACATGATGGGACTGAAAAGTAACAGAACTAGTGCAAAATGTGTGTATTCAAACCATAATTATTTTTGAGACGTCAATAATATTGCAAATAAAATCATGGCAGGTAACCAGATTTATCTGCAATGGAACGTGAGGCAATGGGTACTATATTAATTTGCAGCAGCAGTGCAGGATTAGTACATGATTTCTATGTATATATGGCCATGCTGCAAGAAAAATACCCTGCCTTGCTCCTTCTTCATTGAGCCTCTCAAGGTCATGCTGCTCTCATGCAGGATCATGCCAAAGGCATTAGCTGTGCATAGTTGTTGCCATCCTCAATTTGGCTTTAAGCAAGGACTGTAGTAAAAGCTAAAGGCAGAATGACTTGCTAATTTTTATCTGAAGATCCAGACCTGCCATATTGTGCATACTTGAAATACTCTGGGAATGTTCAGTGTAGAATAAATACAATTTTTTACTCAGGTAGGAAAGCCATTTAAAATCCCGGAGATGAATGGCAACTAGCAAGATAAAGGACTTAATAAGCTGTAGAGAAAATGACTGTATCAAAGAAATAATTTGAAAGAGCTCAAAGGTAGCAAATGATAGATTTCTTTAGCTAGCAAAGGTGACTACCTGGAGGCACCTGGACTGCATTGATTGTGATCAGATTCAGGAACAGGTCACACCTGCTTTTATGACCCTGCTCTTGAGCAGGCCAGTGGTCATACAGTTGTACATGCTAATGGGTCACCTGAATTAAGGGACAAGAGGGAGTTTTTCTGAAAAAGGCCAGGCCCAGCACCTGAAAAACAGCTTCCCCATTTCATCAGTACCTGGGAACAGGAAGCATAAATATTTATTTTTGTACTGTCTCGAGACTTGAATATGTGGCTGAAGTACACTATATCTTCTCAGGTTTCATGGTTCAAGCACGAAGTCTGATGGTTGTCTGGTGTCTGGAAACAGGGGGGTGCCCTGTGGTCAGCAGACTGCTTTTTGACATCACAAAGTAGTGGGATGCAGCTAGGAACTGAGCATTTGGGGAAGGACCCCTGGATTCAAGTGGGCCAAGTCTTTTTTCTCTTTATTTGTCAAAGTGTGTCTGTATCTGGTAAAGAGCAGAAGCAATTTGTTTAATACCAAGCTGGAAGCTGAGCCACAGCACCCATTTCTGTGAGAGAGCTGACCCACTGGGGTGTTACTGTGTTCCAGAGAACTCTGAGGGTACTGGTTTTGTGCTTCAGCAACACAGGGAATTGGAGAGGACCTGCCGTGGGCTACTGGCCCACAAAAAAGAAACTCATGTGTGAGTTAATGTGATGCCTAATGGTTCTGGTTTGGGGTTTTTTGTGACTTTTTTTCCTAGCGCCTCTCTAATGCATTTCTTCTAGAGGTATAGTTACAGGATCTGTTACACTTGCTCAGTGTTCAAGATTAGTTTTCAGTCAGTGGTTTTGAAGTTAGTCTCTTATAATTTAGGTCAGTGGACAAGCATATATATCTTGACCTAACAGCTTTCTGAGCTTCTTTTGGTACTACAAATAGGATTTTCTAATGTTTGTTTAAATATTTCAGAGAAAGGGAGTGGAAGAAACAATATAAATGGTATAATTTATGAGTAATTTTATCATATTTTGGAACAAAATGGATATTTATTATTTGAACGTTATATTTGCTACTTAAGTCATCTCTAGTAGGAAGCTTCTAGTAGGAATAGGAAAAGAAAGGCTTCCAGCAACATGAAATTACCATGAAAAATGTATGTGCTTTTAGTCCTCAAATTCTTGTTTACTTTTGGGAATCAAGCATATATCTTAAGTAACAGTTTAATTTCTTTATTTGTAAATGCATGGAACTTTTCAGTTTTTCCTGTGTAATGGGAAGAAGTGCTTATGGAGACAATGGATGCTGGTGAGAAACTTACACTAAGGTACTGGAAAAGTAAATATGTCTTTTTTTCTTGTCAGATATATTCATAACCACATACGGTCTGTTGACCTGCTGAATATTTAAACATCTTACAAATGGTGAGTTCTCAGTTGTCTTTAACTGAAATCAGTGATCTACTCCATAGAAATGTCTTTTATCTTAAAGAAAGTATAGGAAGGTATGTGGTACATGTGTGAGCAAAAGAAGTGGTCTGCTGCTTAATAAAGAGATCATTGCTATCACCATACCCGACTTTATTTAAAATTAGTAGCAACCAACTAATGCTAAATGTTGCATCCTTCAGAAACCTGCAAAAAGGATTGTGCTTTTTCCAACAGTCAGAAAATGCAAGCTCTATCAGAATAAGGAAAGATTAAGTTATTTTGTTGAAGTAGATTTTTGGTGAAGGTGTCCTTGCTGGCAGTTGTATCCCACCTAAACCAACATACTGACTTCTTGGCTGCTTGTGTGGTCTTGGTGGTGGAAGCAAAGAGTGAAAAACACATAGAAGGGAGATAATAGAGTGAAGGGATTAGAAGAGATGAGGTAGCTGAAAAAAATGGGGCTTGAAGTAGCACAGGGATGTCAGGGTCTATGGTCAACACAAATGAATTGATGTTGTGTAGGCTATCACACAAAATTTGGCAGTAAAGCTGTCTTTTTTTCACAGCTAATACTGAAAGGAAGTCTACCACAGAAAGGGTAAAAAAGAGTGGAACTAGTGAAAAAAAAATGAGAGAATTTTTTTGATTAAAAAAAGAAAAGTAGCATTTTTTTCTAAATTTTCCAACCATTATCAAGCACAGATGGCTGTTTCCAAATGGTTTGCCTCTAAAACATTGCCTACTTCTATGCTAGCTGAATTTTTCAAATATTTTCTAACTTCAGAGCAGATTGCAGTGTTCCAAGTGGAAGGTAAGAAGAGAGAGCTAGCCTCAGTAATGTCTATTTCTAGAAAAAAACTGGCAACATGTCAGCTGTACATAGATGGAAATAGATTTTACTGATTCTTTGCTGACACCTGGTCAGTAAGGCAATTGAGCAGCTCCAGTTCCTGAACTAAACTGAAATAAACTCCACAAAATCTTTCTTTTTTTTTTTTTCCTTCACAACATTATCAGTGTTACCTCAGTCTTATGAAACTCCATCTTGCATAAATTGTACCCAGGAGGTCCTCATATCACCTCATCTCAGTTAAAAAGAGGAATGTGAAAATACTGCATCTGGGTCTATGTGTGTTACATTGATTCTCTTGTCATCCGTGACCTAATTTGGGAAACCTCTTCAGGTCTACATTGCAAATAGTTTGGTACATATGGCTCTCCTCCCTCATGTCTTAGTCATATGCACACACGTGCTGTGTGGTGATAATACCAAATGATTAATATCTTTTGTTTTCTGTTTGAATGACAGCTTGTTTTTTATTTTCTTCAATGTGCACAGATTACCCAGTTCTGTAACATTAAAGGAGCACGGTGAAGTCTCGGACAACGCCCAGCAGGGCACTAGGACTTTTGAGCTGAAGCAGTAGAGACTGCTGTAAAGATTTTGGGGTTGAAGAGAAGATAAAAGTGGCTGAGACACCAATGGGCAGGACCAGTGGTACCCTAGTCAGGGCTTCTAGCAAGGAAGCCCTGACCTGTGGATGCTACCTGCCCAGGGGAACACATACTGAATTGAATAAGAAAAAAACTTGAGGAAGTAGAAGGATGAATGCATGACTGAGGTGGATGGATGGGTTTTCAGAGGTGTATATCACCTCACTCTGACTAGGTGATGGTGTGTCATAACAGTTAAGTAAACTTTTAGGTAGTTGGTTGTTGGACTTGAAAACATGAAGCTTACAGAGGCACTGAGAACTCTCAACTGCCTCGGAACATAAGGGTGCTCAGAGCAGTAACTCATTTTGGCATTTCCAAACATCTTCACATTTTAACAAAGGGATATTTGTGAGTATAATACCTATTAAAAAAAATAAAAAATACTTCAACAGTCTATTGCAGTTGGTGGATTCAGCGTGAGTAATCTGGAACATCTTGTACATGCCATTCGTATGAAAATCTGTGAGCACTTAATATAGCTTGCACAACCTAAATTGCCAAGTGATGCAAAGCAGATGAGGCCCAGCATGATTATAGGATCCCAGACTGAGGTATTGGAGTGATTAAAAAAAAAAAAAAAGATCTCTTTAGACCTACTGCATATAAAAGACTTCAAGGTAATAAATACCAAGCCACAACAACAAGTTTTGAACCTGTAAGATAGACAAATGGACACACATCTTTCCGGCTGAAATGTGTAAAACATGCACTTGCAGGACTGAGGAACAATGTTTAGATTACATTTGCAGTCTTAGATATAAAAAACAGTCTGCAGCCCAAAACTGGGGACATGTATTTTTGAGGGAGGTATTTATCAGTTAATAATGAACAGAAGGAGCAGGCTGACTGACAAAGAGACCAGAAAGTACAGACCAGACAGAAACTCCTCAGGAAGGGGCTGTGGATGTTTTCTGGTGGTTTGGTTTTTTTTTTTTTTGTGTAGGAGACATGGAGGTGATAATAAGAGATTGTAATGTAAATTCTTTGTTTTATAAAGTAAAGAACTTAACTGCTTCTAGGTCATGAGGTCATGGCTGTCCACAGGTAAATTTAGCTAGGTTTTGTATTTAGTTGTTGGTAGTTGTAATGCTGCTCTTATCTTGCATTTTATTAACCCCAACAACTCTTTTGCATAATATTATATGATATATTTGCATTTTGTAATATTCTCATTTTCTTCTATAGCTTTTTCTCATTTATCTTACATGGTAGCTTTTCAACTAAAAGCAGATTTAAAAAAAAAAAAAAAAGGATGTGAAGACTTATATCAACTCAGGCACACTGGAGGATGGGAGAAAACCATCTGACTCCTGAAGTGTTCCTGAATGTGATGGAGTAAATGTGATAGGCAGATGAGAAAAATTATGATGAAAAAAGATGTATTGAATTGATGATGATAAACCTGGCTGCATGTGTGGTTCTTTGGTAGCTCAGCAGAGACCCAGTTCTTCCTCCAGCCTAGTCTAAGCACTATGTGGACTGAGAAATTTGACTTGGTCTGAGGTACATAAGTAGCTTTAAATATAAATACTAAGTATTCATCTTTTATGTATAAATGAGACCTCTATCTTGTC
>NW_008238834.1:4748262-4758299 GCF_000691975.1 Corvus brachyrhynchos | reverse complement strand
GGACTTAGTAAGGGACAGTGAAAATAAATTCAGAGCCAAATTGTAAATGGGTCTGTTAACTGCATGATGCAGTTGCTGAGACTAACAGTGTGCTTATCTTCTTGCCTACATGGGGATTGGGAGGATGGATTTGCAGAGACTTCAGGTGCTCTGATCTTGTGTCTGCTCTTCTGAGCAAACCACATGTTCTGCACTGTGTGGTAAACCACACTGTGGAACAGATGGTGGTGTCTGAACTGTGTGTGCAGAGCAGAACATCAGTGTGTCTGAGACATGTCTTTTTCTTCCCTCCTTTGTTGCTTAGTCCTACTGGTACAACCCAAAACCGCAGGCAACTCTTAGTTGTTTGGATTTTTAATATGGTTTGCTGTGGAAGAGAGAATTTGACAACCATCTTAAGCAGCTAAAAATGATGTGACAGGTTCTATTTGAGACATTTAAATAGCTATTGCAGGGGACACTTCTGTCTTTTGTTTGCATCTTCTCTTGCAAGGCAAGAGGAAGAGTAAATGTCTTCTTTTGCTTGTCATTTTATGCAGGCATGAGACTTTTTTCCTTTTCTGAAATCTGAGATTTTAAAGATCAGTGTTTAAAGAAACACATTTCCATCACTGTGTGAGATTTCTTTTAAGGTTCCTCTGAAGTGAGCTCACATGGAGGGGGAAGGAAAGGGAAGCTGCTTGTTGACTCACATTTGACTTCATTTGGGCTGCCCGCTAAATCAGCAGCTTCTGAGTTTTACCTTTATTGTGAGAAAACTGCTATAGAGTGTCAAAGCACTGGGTGATGCTGCTGGGTTGTTCTTGGTTTTGGTTTTTGGTTGGGTTTTTTTTCCAGTTAAAAATGTTTAAGGACATAGATCCTGAGTTTAGATGCACCTCAGAAGCAGCTCTCTGATTTGCTTCAGAATCAATTACAGTGCCCTGAGAAGTACACAGCAGGACTAATCAAACTTTGTGTACAGTTTGCACTCAGGTGTACAAAACCAAATGAGAAAATGGAGATTTAGGTAGCTATTTCTGTAAATCTTTCTTCCAAAATTTCTTATAATTGTTATATACTTCGTTCAAAAATCAGTCAGCCTATCTGTAGGAACTGAGTGGGACATGACTGTGTCCCATATATTTTAGTTTTATTGGAGAGGCAGAATACACCACGGGGCGTCAGGAGTACATTGGCAAATGTAAAAAGGAGTACATTGTATGCCTGAAGCTGGCAGCACTCAAGACTGAGACTGAAATCAACACTCATGGTTGAAACTGAAATTTCACAAGTGAGGAAGAATATTCACATTTCTTCCTGAACTGTAGCAAATTTCCACTGGAAAAAGAAAATTCTCACCAGTACATTTAGAGTACACCTTCTCCCATTCCCCATGAAGATTCTTACAGAGTAATAGAAGCTAGCTGTCAGTGGTAGTAGCCTGCAACCCATAGCTCAATATTTGCAATTTCTGCCATCTGCTGTTTGCATGCCAGAAAAGATCCTTGGGAAACTCCATACCTGTTGAACAGTAGCTAGTAGCTCTCATTTAAAATAATAATTTAAGTCCATACTTACATAAATAAATAAATAAAGTTCATTTTTTTGGCTTCTTTATGGATGCCAGTGTAGAGTTCTGTTTCATAATGTAATTTCTTTGGGTTGATAAACAGACATTGGTCAGTTTACAGGATCATAGAATCATTTAGATTGGAAAAGACCTTTAAGATCATCAAGTCCAACTATTAAACTAATACTGCCAATCATGTCCCTAAGCACCACATCTACCCAACTTTTAAATACATCCAGGGATGGTGACTCTCTTAGCAGCCTGTTCAAATGCCAGACCACCTTTTGGTGAGTAAGGTTTTCCTAATACCCAATCCAAACCTCCCCTGCTGCAATCTGAGGCCATTACCTCTTGTCCTATCACTTGTTACCTGGGAGAAGAGACAGCCCCCCACCTGGCTCCAACCTCTTTTCAGGAGTTGTGGAGAGCAATAACGTCTCTCATGGTGTAGCAGGTCCCTGACCATTTTCCCTTGGAGTATGGATTGTGGGGGCTTCATTCTTCTCCCTATTCCTGACTTCCAGCACAGGAAATGGGGAACCCAAAGAACTGGCCTTACTCTTAAAGACTGAGGCAAAGAAAGCATTAAGTATCTCACCCTTTTCCTCATCAGTTGTCAGTGTTTTATTCCCCACATCTCAAAAAGGATGGAGATTCTCCTTAGCACTTCTTTTTTTGCTAATGTATTTATAGGAACATTTTTATTGTCTTTTACAGCAATAGTCAAATAACATTCTAGTTGGGCTTTGGCACTTCTAATTTTCTTCCCACATAATCTCACAACATCCTTGTTGTCCATCGGGTTTGCATGCCCCTTTTTCACTGCTGCTTACCCAAAGAATCAGTAAGTAATCTGAGGTCTGTATCAGGGTAGGAAAGCTTTCTCCTCACATCTTGAGGCTACCCCGCATGGAGGCAGCAGGCTTCCCCAAAGGTGTGGGTCCAGTGTGCGTTGGTGATTGAGTAGAATAAACAAAGATAAAACAACAGTAGGCATTAAGTAAGCTTTCCGTTTCAGAAGCTACTAAGTCAAGATAGCTGTCGAGAATCTAAAAAATGTCCCACCATTAATGTGCAAGCATTAACTGTTGAATAAAGAGGTTTATCTTGTGAGGGAAATTATTTAATAAATCAGCATTTTATCTCTTCTTTTCCCTGTCATTGTGATAAAAATAAGACAGGTGGATGATATGAAAAGAACTAACACACCATTGGTGTAAATATTTGTTGCAGTGGGGATCCTGCAAAAGCGCATATATCAAACCAGGAGTCCCGTGGAAAGGAAATATATATGGACAGACAGATTCTTGATAGCTGTTTCAGAGATGTTTATTTCTCCAGCCGCATGGCCGGGGCTGTGCTCAGGAACTGTTCCAGTCCCGGAAGCTGCTTGTTGACTCACATTTGACTTCATTTGGGCTGCCCGCTAAATCAGCAGCTTCTGAGTTTTACCTTTATTGTGAGAAAACTGCTATAGAGTGTCAAAGCACTGGGTGATGCTGCTGGGTTGTTCTTGGTTTTGGTTTTTGGTTGGGTTTTTTTTCCAGTTAAAAATGTTTAAGGACATAGATCCTGAGTTTAGATGCACCTCAGAAGCAGCTCTCTGATTTGCTTCAGAATCAATTACAGTGCCCTGAGAAGTACACAGCAGGACTAATCAAACTGTGTGTACAGTTTGCACTCAGGTGTACAAAACCAAATGAGAAAATGGAGATTTAGGTAGCTATTTCTGTAAATCTTTCTTCCAAAATTTCTTATAATTGTTATATACTTCGTTCAAAAATCAGTCAGCCTATCTGTAGGAACTGAGTGGGACATGACTGTGTCCCATATATTTTAGTTTTATTGGAGAGGCAGAATACACCACGGGGCGTCAGGAGTACATTGGCAAATGTAAAAAGGAGTACATTGTATGCCTGAAGCTGGCAGCACTCAAGACTGAGACTGAAATCAACACTCATGGTTGAAACTGAAATTTCACAAGTGAGGAAGAATATTCACATTTCTTCCTGAACTGTAGCAAATTTCCACTGGAAAAAGAAAATTCTCACCAGTACATTTAGAGTACACCTTCTCCCATTCCCCATGAAGATTCTTACAGAGTAATAGAAGCTAGCTGTCAGTGGTAGTAGCCTGCAACCCATAGCTCAATATTTGCAATTTCTGCCATCTGTTGTTTGCATGCCAGAAAAGATCCTTGGGAAACTCCATACCTGTTGAACAGTAGCTAGTAGCTCTCATTTAAAATAATAATTTAAGTCCATACTTACATAAATAAATAAATAAAGTTCATTTTTTTGGCTTCTTTATGGATGCCAGTGTAGAGTTCTGTTTCATAATGTAATTTCTTTGGGTTGATAAACAGACATTGGTCAGTTTACAGGATCATAGAATCATTTAGATTGGAAAAGACCTTTAAGATCATCAAGTCCAACTATTAAACTAATACTGCCAATCATGTCCCTAAGCACCACATCTACCCAACTTTTAAATACATCCAGGGATGGTGACTCTCTTAGCAGCCTGTTCAAATGCCAGACCACCTTTTGGTGAGTAAGGTTTTCCTAATACCCAATCCAAACCTCCCCTGCTGCAATCTGAGGCCATTACCTCTTGTCCTATCACTTGTTACCTGGGAGAAGAGACAGCCCCCCACCTGGCTCCAACCTCTTTTCAGGAGTTGTGGAGAGCAATAACGTCTCTCATGGTGTAGCAGGTCCCTGACCATTTTCCCTTGGAGTATGGATTGTGGGGGCTTCATTCTTCTCCCTATTCCTGACTTCCAGCACAGGAAATGGGGAACCCAAAGAACTGGCCTTCCTCTTAAAGACTGAGGCAAAGAAAGCATTAAGTATCTCACCCTTTTCCTCATCAGTTGTCAGTGTTTTATTCCCCACATCTCAAAAAGGATGGAGATTCTCCTTAGCACTTCTTTTTTTGCTAATGTATTTATAGGAACATTTTTATTGTCTTTTACAGCAATAGTCAAATAACATTCTAGTTGGGCTTTGGCACTTCTAATTTTCTTCCCACATAATCTCACAACATCCTTGTTGTCCATCGGGTTTGCATGCCCCTTTTTCACTGCTGCTTACCCAAAGAATCAGTAAGTAATCTGAGGTCTGTATCAGGGTAGGAAAGCTTTTTCCTCACATCTTGAGGCTACCCCGCATGGAGGCAGCAGGCTTCCCCAAAGGTGTGGGTCCAGTGTGCGTTGGTGATTGAGTAGAATAAACAAAGATAAAACAACAGTAGGCATTAAGTAAGCTTTCCGTTTCAGAAGCTACTAAGTCAAGATAGCTGTCGAGAATCTAAAAAATGTCCCACCATTAATGTGCAAGCATTAACTGTTGAATAAAGAGGTTTATCTTGTGAGGGAAATTATTTAATAAATCAGCATTTTATCTCTTCTTTTCCCTGTCATTGTGATAAAAATAAGACAGGTGGATGATATGAAAAGAACTAACACACCATTGGTGTAAGTATTAAAGGCTTCAAGGAGACTGTAGCACACTCTGTCAAAACCTCTCGTAGCTCTTAAACTGGTGGCCTCAACAGTGGAGGTACAAAGGGGGCCTGAATGGAAGGTAGTTTCTCAGTGGCACTTCCAGTATCATGTTTAAGGGCATTATTAGAGGTCCTGCATCCAGCCCTGACTTCTTTGTTTGCAAATGAATTGAGGTGTACAGTTGGTGTGTCTGGCCAATGGAAATTTTTGGAGTTGCAAAGAAAGCTGGAGACTGAGATGCACCATTCTTGGGAGGCTCTTGGTGTGGGACCAAGAAGCAACTTGTGGTGGGTGATGTGAACTGGCCTGTGCACTGCACAGATCTTGGAGCATATTATCTTTTCTTCTGTGATCAGATTCTCTCACTAAGGGAGCTACTTAGATTGCTCCAAGCAGGAGTCTCTGTGCAAACTAGGATGTATGCAGTGTGGACACTGAGACGCCAAGGACTGTGCAGTGGAACACAAAGGGAAATAATTTGGCTACGTAGATAGGAATCGTGATGTGTTTTGGGGCCAGAAACTCAAAAAAGGCTTTCCTAGCCAGGTTGCTCCACAGCATGCCCAGTAACACTGGAAGTAGAGTGCTTTCCATGACATAAAGTCATGGATTCTCCATATTTAGGACAGTTTTCATTCCTGAGCTGTTGGAGAGGTTTGCCTTCTGAATTATCTGTCCCCAATAGGGTGAATGTGGCATCCTAAAAGCAGCAGAATACAGAAGTGTTGCTTAAATTTTTCAGAAAGTTCATGAAACCTGGCACATTTTATACTTAAAAGTCACCTATAAATCCTCTCTTTCCATTAAAAAGGTAGTTCCAGCAGAAAATTCTTAGCTACTTAGAAGACAAAAGAAAATACTACTATTCATGTTAACTAAGGCTAGATGATACAGAAATTAAGCTCTTTCAAAAACAAAATAATGTTTAGAGATAGAAATGATGGCAGTGCTTCTGTCCATGGGAATGAAAATGAACATTTGATCTGAGCTCATAATTTGGGTTTGGGTTTTTTCCTATAATGGTGTAAAATAATCACACTGACTCAGTCATCATTGTTTGGAAGTTACAGATGAGATTTTAAAGCCATATATATTGATTTATATGAATTACAGTAAATGACAAGAACCTCCTTTAAATCTGTCGAACTTAATTTTCTGCTCTGTGGAGCACAGTGATTGAGACACTGAAGCTGAATGACATTTTACACTGTGTGTACTGCCAGCTGCCAAAAGCCTGTGGCATTAGTTGAATCCACAGTAAACCCATGGACAACTAGTCAAGAAGATGCAATGCATAATTCTCTCTTGGCAGTGCTTCCAAGGGAACTTCAGGCATCGTTTTGCAGTGCCTACAATGGCAAAGCAATGGCATTCTTGATGAACAGTTTGGCAGAGCTGTACCCAGCTATTTCAAATATTGGCGGATGCTGCTGAGTGGTTTAAGGGTCATACTTTCTTTGGACCTCTGTAACATCAGAATCATACTTAGGATCAGTGGCATATTTGACTGTAGTCTGTCTATATCCAAAAGGGAGTACATAGCACAATATCTTTTTAGATAAGTGGTTAGTTGTATTCAGATTCTCATAGGTTATTCTATTGGGAAGAAAAAGTGATGAGAGAATTGCTTATAATAGTGCATCTTCATTTGTTTGCAGAACAAATCTTCATAAAATTATATCTTCCTAAATAAAGGAAGAATAAGAATAATAAAGGGAGTCTCTTTATTCTAAAAAGTCTCCTTAGTGCCAAGAATATGATTGAAATGTACTGAGCTTTCTTCTTATGCTTGTATTGCAAGTGTTCCTCTGATACTTTTTTGTTTCCCGTTGCCTTTTTTGGCCACATCTGTGATGCTTTTGTCTTTAGTTTTGTGGGTTTTTTGCACATACAGTACCAACAACTTCAAAATTGCTTTTGGCCACCAGGAGAATCCATCTTGTTGCATTACAGAACAGCACCAGAGCAACCTCTGCATGAATTAGAATGGTAATTTCTTCTGTTTCTATGGAATCTTAACTTCATGCTGTGTTTACAGTGAATTCTCACTATGCCTCCAAACCCACAGGTTTTGGACTCAATAGCTTTGATATAAAACTACTCTTACTGTTTTCCTTTAATGTATGGCAGGGTCCTTCGAAATTGAGGACAAAATTCCAAAGACATTGATGTTGTCAGATTAAACACCAAATTCATGTGTCCAGGATAATTCATAACATTCATCTTCCAATCTTTGGGATTTTTCCTCTCTGGAAGATAGCATTTATACATGAGATTGAAGACTCCTTTTCTTTGGTAGTCTGTAATTTGCACATTCTATGACTTTTAGGCTTGAAGTACTGATGTAAGGGATTTTTATGCATTTTTATGCAGGTGCTGTAGGAGGGAGCTGGGCTGTGTAATGGTTCTTCTTATGGCTTATCTGTGTTTGCAGGACACGAAGCCTGGGAGTTGGTCTTCTAACCAAGAAGACATTTTCCTAGTTGGTAGTTTGATTCCTTTTCTCCAGAGCAAAGGAAACCTGAGGTTTTTTTTGAAGATACTTTAGTACCTTGCAAATACTATCATGAAGTATTCAATACCATTCTCTACTTTGTCATGTGACACTGGATTGTCATAATCCACAGCCACTGGCAATCTGCCTTGCTAAAAAAGTTTTCAACTGCAATATTACTTTAATCTGAGGAGAAAATTAACATATGATTTTTCATTTCCATAGATTTAAAAGAAATTTTTCCCTCCTATGCCACACTAAAATAAATTTCAGATGAAATCTGAAAGCAGTCGTGGACATAAGTGTGGCTTGTTTATGATATTTTTGTTATTAACAAAACAATTTAAGTCCCTCACCATTTAGGAATGGAAATATTTAGGTGCACAATATGCTCTTTCTCTTTTACTATTGGTATCACAAAATATCTGTTGTAACTAAGTATAAAGGATAGTAGGGCAGAGTACTTCAGGGACTTGGATCCACAGCTGTAGATGCAGTTTTGTAAAATACAGAAATATGTATAACAAAAATAAGTACTCCATATGTGTGACATCTCTTTTGAAAAGTAGCCATGCATGTAATCTCTCATACTCACTGCATTTGTTACTCAGATTAGAACAGACAGGTAAAATACTTCATTTTGTTTTACCGCAATCAGAAAGCAATATCATCTTTCTCATCACACAACTGGCAGGGGAAGAATTAAGTTGTATGTAGCTGATTCAATTCTTAGTGACAGAGCTACAAAAGAAATACATGAATAAAACATTGCTATAAATGCAGTAGCATCAAAGCTACCTTTGTATCATGTAGAGGGGTTTATACTCTTAAACTGTGTAAAAATAATCTTTTAAAATCTTTTTTGAAAGCTGAACTTTAATAAAAAGACTATGTTTTTTACTGTATTTTTAAACTCTGTTTACCTCTTCGAGACTGAAATTTTGGATTATGATTTGAGAAAAATGCTATTTCTTTAAAAAGATAACAAAAAAAGAAAATACAGTCATTTATTTGTGAGTTCTCTTTTTGAGAACAGTGGATTCTTTGGCTGCCTGAAGTGAAAAGACTTGCTCCACAAATATGTTGAGCAGCTATATTGTTTTTTGGTATCTTGAGCAGTGGGTGGGGGTGAGCCTTCTCAGTGTGGTTTGAAAGAACACTTAATATAGTATATGCAGGAGTTCAGGTCTCATAATCTCATTTTAATTCTGCCCCAGCCTCTGCTGTGTAGCTCTCCACTTGTTGCCTGATTTCTTTGTGCTTTCATTTCTCATTTGTGTGTCTTTGCCTAAGTTTTAGATTGTAGTATAGGATAGACCAGCGTGTAATATAATGCAGATCAGCACTCCTATGGCTTAGGTGCATCATGGGGTAGGTAGTACATTTTTCAGAAGTAATTTCACTAGGTGATTGTGCAGAGACCATTTTAAAAGGTGCTAGAAACTGGACAAAATATAATATAACATCCATTCAAATGTGATAAAACCCTTCATATTATAAAACCAAGATCATCTCTGAGTTGCTTTCCTATTGCTACTGATCAAAATTAAATTTGCACCCATGTAAATTTATATATTCTGTATATTATATATACACATTATATATAGGTGTGTGTACATATTATTTCCTTACAGATAACTTATTTTAGTCTTTTACGTTACTTCTACTTTTTAAATTATTCTCTGGATCCATTGCCACAGCTGGACAGTTAGGGTTTGACATAAGAGATGGGAAATACCCTGATGGAGATCTACAACCTAGTTTAGTCAAAGCAATATGTTGTGCAGCATGTCTTCACTTTTCAAATGCCAGAGTGGGAAAGTGCACAACTGGTCATTGTGCTGCTATAACTCTCTGAGTCGGATGAAAAACGTAATTATCCATTGTTCTCAGGACAGAATCATAGAGTGCCTTAGGTTGGAAAAGGCTTCTAAGATCACTGAATCCAACCATTAATCCAGGACTATCAATGGACTAATGTCCAATCTAAGCCACCCGTGGTGCAACTGGAGGCCATTTCCTCTTGTTCTGTCAATTGCTCCTTGAGAGAAGATACTGAGCCTCACCTGGCTACACCCTCCTTTCAGAGAGTTGTAGAGAGCAATAAGGTCTCCCCTGAGCCTATTCATCTTCAAGCTAAGCAACCTCAGTTCCCCCAGCTGTTTCTCACAGGACTTGTGCTCCAGACCCTTCCCCAGCTCTGTTGCCCTTCTCTGGACACTCTCCAGTGCCTCAGTGTCTGTCTTGTAGTGAGGCGCCCAAAACTGAACACGGTTTTCGAGGTGCAGCCTCACCAGGGTTGAGTACAGTGAGATGATCCCTGTGCTAGTCCTGCTGGCCACACTATTGCTGAGACAAGCCAGGGTGCCATTGGCCTTCTTGGCCACCTGGGCACAGCTGGGTCATGTTCAGCTGCTGTTGACCAGCACCTCCAGGTCCTTTTCTACCAGGCAGCTTTCCAGCCTCTCTGCCCCAAGGCTGTA
>NW_008238834.1:4654399-4747242 GCF_000691975.1 Corvus brachyrhynchos | reverse complement strand
TTTTTTACTGTATTTTTAAACTCTGTTTACCTCTTCGAGACTGAAATTTTGGATTATGATTTGAGAAAAATGCTATTTCTTTAAAAAGATAACAAAAAAAGAAAATACAGTCATTTATTTGTGAGTTCTCTTTTTGAGAACAGTGGATTCTTTGGCTGCCTGAAGTGAAAAGACTTGCTCCACAAATATGTTGAGCAGCTATATTGTTTTTTGGTATCTTGAGCAGTGGGTGGGGGTGAGCCTTCTCAGTGTGGTTTGAAAGAACACTTAATATAGTATATGCAGGAGTTCAGGTCTCATAATCTCATTTTAATTCTGCCCCAGCCTCTGCTGTGTAGCTCTCCACTTGTTGCCTGATTTCTTTGTGCTTTCATTTCTCATTTGTGTGTCTTTGCCTAAGTTTTAGATTGTAGTATAGGATAGACCAGCGTGTAATATAATGCAGATCAGCACTCCTATGGCTTAGGTGCATCATGGGGTAGGTAGTACATTTTTCAGAAGTAATTTCACTAGGTGATTGTGCAGAGACCATTTTAAAAGGTGCTAGAAACTGGACAAAATATAATATAACATCCATTCAAATGTGATAAAACCCTTCATATTATAAAACCAAGATCATCTCTGAGTTGCTTTCCTATTGCTACTGATCAAAATTAAATTTGCACCCATGTAAATTTATATATTCTGTATATTATATATACACATTATATATAGGTGTGTGTACATATTATTTCCTTACAGATAACTTATTTTAGTCTTTTACGTTACTTCTACTTTTTAAATTATTCTCTGGATCCATTGCCACAGCTGGACAGTTAGGGTTTGACATAAGAGATGGGAAATACCCTGATGGAGATCTACAACCTAGTTTAGTCAAAGCAATATGTTGTGCAGCATGTCTTCACTTTTCAAATGCCAGAGTGGGAAAGTGCACAACTGGTCATTGTGCTGCTATAACTCTCTGAGTCGGATGAAAAACGTAATTATCCATTGTTCTCAGGACAGAATCATAGAGTGCCTTAGGTTGGAAAAGGCTTCTAAGATCACTGAATCCAACCATTAATCCAGGACTATCAATGGACTAATGTCCAATCTAAGCCACCCGTGGTGCAACTGGAGGCCATTTCCTCTTGTTCTGTCAATTGCTCCTTGAGAGAAGATACTGAGCCTCACCTGGCTACACCCTCCTTTCAGAGAGTTGTAGAGAGCAATAAGGTCTCCCCTGAGCCTATTCATCTTCAAGCTAAGCAACCTCAGTTCCCCCAGCTGTTTCTCACAGGACTTGTGCTCCAGACCCTTCCCCAGCTCTGTTGCCCTTCTCTGGACACTCTCCAGTGCCTCAGTGTCTGTCTTGTAGTGAGGCGCCCAAAACTGAACACGGTTTTCGAGGTGCAGCCTCACCAGGGTTGAGTACAGTGAGATGATCCCTGTGCTAGTCCTGCTGGCCACACTATTGCTGAGACAAGCCAGGGTGCCATTGGCCTTCTTGGCCACCTGGGCACAGCTGGGTCATGTTCAGCTGCTGTTGACCAGCACCTCCAGGTCCTTTTCTACCAGGCAGCTTTCCAGCCTCTCTGCCCCAAGGCTGTAGCGCTGCACAGGGTTGTTGTGACCAAAGTGCAGGACCTGGCATTTGGCCAAATTGAACCTCATCCAGCTGACCTCAGCCCACTGATCCAGCCAGTCCAGATCCCTCTGGACTTTTCTACCCTCCCTCAGATCAACGCTCCTGCCCAGCCTGGTGGTGTCTGTGAACTGACTGAGGGTGCACTCAATGCCCTTGTCCAGATCATCAGTAGAGATATTAAACAGGCCAGGACTGGCCCCAGTACAGAGCTTTGGGGAACACCACTTGTGACTGGATGTCAGCTGGATGTAACTCTGTTCACCACCACTCTCTGGGCCCAGCCATCAGCTCGCTTTTTAACCCCAAGAATAGTGCAACCATCCAAGTTATGAGCAACCATGTTCTCCAGGATAATGTTGTGGAAGACAGTGGCAAAGATGTTACTGAAGTCCAGATAGGCAACATCCACAGCCTTTCCTTCACACACCGATCAGGTAGCCCTATAAAGGAAGGAGATTGGGTTGGCCAAGCAGGACCTGCCTTTCAAAACCCGTGATGGCAGGACCTGCTCCCCTGGCTGTTGTACACATGCTGTGGCATGGCACTCAGGATGATCTGCTCCATGACGGTCTCTGGCAGAGAGGCCAGACTGACCGGCCTGTAGTTCCCTGGATCTTCCTTCTGGCTTGGCTTTTCTTGTCACATTGGCCAACGTTCAGTCAACTGGGATCTCCCCAGTCAGCCAGGACTGCTGGTAAATAATGGAATGTGGCTTGGTAAGCACTTCTACAAGCTCCCTCAGCATTCTTGGGTGGATCCTATCCAGCCCCATTGATTTGTGTGTCTAAGCTGCTTGCTGACCATTTTCCCTTGGATTTTGGGGGCTTCATTCTGCTCCACTCCCTGTCTTTACAGTTCAAGGGGCTGGTATCCAGGCAAAAGGCCTTATAAGACTGAGGAAAAGAAGGTATTAAATACCTCAGCCTTTCCCTCAAGTACTATTAAAAGCAAAATATAACACAGACACTCCCACACCCTCCTATCCCATATAAATTATTTTATAACAGAATTAAACATGCTCATTTGTTACTAACGTTTATTTATTCAGGGTAGGCCCAACACTCAAGCAGACAGGTTTTATTTTGGGGAGCTGGAGCCGCATTTGCATTAATATACATTCACACTTCTGTCCAGCAGTAAAGAAATTCAGTACATAGGTGTGCTGACCCTTAACATGTGCGAGGAAAGCCCTGTGCAAATGCAAACAGGGTCCTGTAGGTTTGATCTGGTGAAATGTTTGTATCTCAGGTATAAACTGTGCCTACTCTAGGGTAGCATGAGCTTGCTGTTCTTTGGTTTAGTAGATCCTCTGTGGTAAAGTCAAAATATCCATGTTGCCATAGTACTATGTAGGTGCTTTCTTTTTTTCCTGGCATTCAGTTCTGTGACCTATTTTCATTTTGTGTGTGATTTTTTGGCGTTTTGTGACTTGCCACCACATAGCCATCCTCATAAAAGGTCTCTGTCCCTTCCAAAAAAAACCCCCATACTATGCTTTGAATGCAATGTGAGCTAGGAAGGAAAGTTATTTGAAATATTATGAAGTTTATTTCTCTAACTCAAATGATGCTAGCCTCATTTTAATGAAAAGGAATATATTCCAAACTGAGTGTTTATGTCCATGTAAATGGTAATGGGCAAGTTGTGAACAGCATATCAAAGTCTGTAGTGGTGATATTGTCAGGATCAATGAAGCCTCAGCCAAAGCCATATCATATTAGATTGTCCTAAAATGTCATTAAAGAGCAATGTAATTTTCTTTCTTTCTCCATTTTGTCGCTCCTGTGGCCGAGATATGTCTGAATAAAAGCTTTAACAATTTGTTAATGTAGCTTCATTTACTGTTTCCATAATTCAGTGCTTAAAACATCTTAATCACCTGTGTGTGCCTAATGGTGATGTCTAGATGCTGTAGGAAATATGTTGCTTCAAGGCCAAGTGAAGAGACTCGTAGTGCACATAAACCAGAAACCTGGTTGTGTCCATCTGCACAGGCCAAGGGCACTCATCCTACCTGTCCCTGAAAGCACAACAGTGGGCGCTTGTCTGGGAGCAAAAGCTGCAGCTCCAGCTGGGGGGTCTGCACCATCTATCCCAGCAGTGGCAGATGCCTCCACCCAGATGGAGCTGCTGAGGGAGAGACTGCAGTGCAGAGCTCAGACTGCAGAATGTGCCTGGACCTTTCCCCTGGGGAAGGGATAGGCATCAGACCTCCCTTCGAAAGGTATAGCAGGCTGGGGGGTCCTCCTGCAGCAGGTGGCTGAACTGCCGGAGGGGATGAGAAGGCTGCATAACATTTGGGAGGCCAAGAAGGAGTAAAGTAGCTGGTTCCAAGTGCAATCTGCAGCAGACTCACAGCCCATGGCAAATCAGCCACAAACTCCCCCGTCGGCAGAGAAGAATCTGGGAAGACCTTCCAGCACCTTCCTCTACCTAAAGGGGGCCTACAAGAAAGCTGAAGAGGGACTTTTTACAAGGGTATGTAGTGATAGACAAGGAGGAATGGGTTCAAACTGAAAGAGGGTAGATTTAGATATTAGGAAAAATCCTTTACTGTGAGGATGATGAGGTACTGGAACAGTTTGGCCAGAGAACCTGGGGATGCCCCATCCCTGGAAGTGTTCAAAGCCAGGTTGAATAGGGCTTTGAGCAGCCTGGTCTAGCGTAAAGTGCCCATGGTAGGGAGGCTGGAACTGGATGACTAACTTTAAAGATCCCTTCCAACCCAAATCGTTCTATGATTTTATTAATGTGGACATCATTGGCCTTCTGCAGTTAAATGGATAAATTCTGCATTTATTATCTAGAAAAAATACACAGTGAAACATAATTGTCATTGGAACAACACTTATGTTCATTAGGAGCATGGATAATACAACCACATTAGAAAACCTGACAGATATTTTTCAATCTATTGCCATAAATGCAGAATTTGTGTTACTCATTGAGAGTAAGTTTAAAATTATCAAACTGGGATTTTTATAGGTGGGTTTGCATAGGTATGATGATTGCAGCTGAATTGTCAGTAAGAATTTCTGTGAATAAGATGATGGCATTTGGTGTGCCTAGACTTTGAGCAGTACCTTTTTGCTGGCACCTGCTTCATTATGACTGAAGTTAAAACTGTCACAGCTGCTTCAGATTTAGTTCTTGTTTTATTATTCATTCCTTCTTAACTGAGGTTTTTTTCTTGTGGACTGGTGGCTGCAAGGTGATGATAAATATGCAAGTGAATGTGAACAGTGAGTGAGGACAATGACTTGAATGCTCCCATATTTTAACTCTGCTCTTGTAGGAACTTACCAGTAATGGGTTGGCAGTTTGTCATTTCTGTATGTGGTGGGACAGTTTTGAGGGACAACTTTCAATTGCAGCGTCGACTTCAACACTTCTGCAGCTTCTTTATAGCTGTTTTCAGAGGCTTTGAGAAGGAGGCTAATTTGAAGGAGCATCAAAACCTGAAGTCCAAGTATTTCCTCTGTACTCTGGCAGGTAGAATCAGCAGGAGTAGAAGAGTAGTTTAAAATAAGTGTAGTTGGCATTATCTAGAAAGTTTTATTGCAAAATAATTTTCTGTCATCTGTCTGGCAATTAACATGTACTGCTAAACATACAGCTCTATCATGGATTTGAAAAATTATATTCTAGGTTTCTTTTGATGACCCCAGTAGGTTTATGCTCTACATATGCTCTACATGAAGCTCAGAAAGAATGTATAGATTGTATTGATCAAAAACGAATTGTGAAAAAATGTGTCAGCTTAAGAATTTGAAATACTGTGTCTCTCCTTTTAGTCCCTGCTGCCTTTTTTCTTTTCCTTTTTTCTCATTCCCTGCCTTTTGAGGGAGAGGGTGGAATATAATTAACAAGACTGGACAAGTTCGTGTAATTAAAAGCCCCAAATGTGAAACATACTTTATCAGTTCACTTCTTTGTTAGAGTTCAATTCTAAAGCTGAAGCATGTGAGATTACTCCTGCAAATTAGCATTATGGCCAGCATTTGTAAAAGCATTTATAGTGGACAGCTCATGTATTTTCATGAGTGTTCAATAACTGGTCTCCAGCATGGGACAATCAACCAAGTATTCTATTCCATCCTTCTTTCCACCCCATTTCTTTTAGTGGGAGTGGATTCGCTTAAAAATTATCTTTTAAAGCTTACTTGCTATAGATAGTAGAGAGGAATCAAGGGTAAACTTGCTGTGACACTGTCTGAACTTAGGATGACATTTTCTGTTGTTCCTGACAACAGAAAAATCAAATGCTGTATAAAGTTTGGTGGCTTTAAAAAGACACAATGATATGCATTTCTGCATTTGGTTCAGCTGCTGGCTCCTTTTTTTTGTCACCCTGTGGCCTTGCCAAATGTAGGTTTCTGGTGAAGGCTAGTCTACTCCATCTTAATGAACAAAATGCTGGTAAAACTGAAACAAATTTGATAGCTTATGCCACGTATTTGTTGTAGGAATCACAACTAATAAATTGCTGATACATATTTTGGTTTTGAGGATTAGTGGAAATTAGATCTTCTGTATATTTCTGTTGTTCTGGCATTAATGATTCTGGCTATTGGTATCCTCAGTGAAGCTGCATAAAGAGGTAGAATTTAGCTCAAACATTCTTGACTCAACCTTGCAGTAATACTAAGTCAAAACAGCAAAGTCTTTCATGTTTGCTTTGATGCTTTTGAAAGGAAGTGGTTTGACCTTACTCA
This sequence comes from Corvus brachyrhynchos, assembly GCF_000691975.1. Taxonomy (NCBI): domain Eukaryota; kingdom Metazoa; phylum Chordata; class Aves; order Passeriformes; family Corvidae; genus Corvus; species Corvus brachyrhynchos. The sequence continues at coordinate 4,740,900 of NW_008238834.1, read as the reverse complement.
GAAATACTTCATTTTGCATCTACACAAAATCCATTAGTTGTTATAGAACATTCGAAGTCTACTGAATCCATGTTTTCTTCAAAAAAAAAAACAAAACCCTTGGTAAAATTTCAGACATCACTGTCTAGTTTTCATGTAGTTAGCAAACTTCTAGAGAAGCTGGTTTCATTACTTTCCTTTTTAATGATCATGTGCTTCTGCACTGGTATAGTAAGAAGAATAATAATAAAACAAGAAGCAAGGGGAAATGTAAATAGCCATAATAGTCAAGCATGCACACTCAAATATGCAAGCCTGTTTTACTGAGCAAAACAATTAGCAATTGTTGACTTCAGAAAGTGATCCAATTTGAAATTAATTTTGCACTTCATCTCATTTCAAAAGGCTTTTGTCTCCTTCCAGATATTAATTCCTGAGGAAATGTTTAGGTAGGCCTGACACTTTAAAAAAATCAGACAGACTTTAGCAACAGTCCCCATTGTACTTTGTGGGGGAAAGTACTGGCTTTTATTTATAAACCTGTTTTATAAACATGTATTAAATATTGATAAAAATTACAATCATTTTTAATGTATTTACATGTTGTATAAGCACTTGGAAATAGGGTTATCTCCTATCCTTAAGTCAGAAGATGTGTCTGCACATAGCTACAGAAACAGAAGCCTAGGCCTCCTTTTGCCTCAAGTATCCTTGTAGCTAACAATTTTTTGATTCTCTCCTTCACTTATCTCAAGAAATTTCTACAGGTTCTGTTCTGAGAAATCTGCTGGCACCAGTGATGAGAGCTGCCCACTCATACATGTAAGCTCAGTTTGTGGAAGGAGGGACACTGGGGTTTTTAAGAGTTTTTTGTTTTGGTTTGTTTTTTTTCTGTGGGCAAGTTACAACCCCCAACCTATAAAAAGTAAACCTGAATAATGCACTATTATTGAAAAAAATAAAAAGTTGGGAGCCTTGGGTTTGGAGGCTTTTTTTCTCCATGAAAAAACACTGGGATTTTTGCAGGAGTAGCTTTACCAGGTATTTAGACACTATTCATCAAAAATTATATTTAATTAAAAAAAAATAAAAAGGCATGCAGATCTCCTTGTGAAAAATTGCAAAAAAGTAGTTTTTGTCTTTATTCGTGATTCTATAGATAAGTTTATTGTGGGCTATGTTTTTATTTAATTTATATACATCATACTCTTTCGTAGACATCATGTTCATTGTTTATCCAAAGTTACTCAGACAGGCTATATAAAGTAGATGTCATTGTAAGTAGAAGTAATAATCAGAACTGGATGTTGCAGGAGGGATCATCAGGTAAAGTATGCACATAGTCCATTAGAGTGTTTTCTGTGGGAAAATGGATGGCAGAACTTTCTCCTTGCTGCTAATATAGGCTTGTGTGTCATACCTAACCCATAATACAATTAAAATCTCTACTTGCAGATCTAAATGTGATGTAACTTATATTATTCTATTTAAAAACAGTCTTTATTTTAGGGGTCTTACACCTACCACCCCATTTGTTCTTGATCCCATAAAAATAAAGTCCTGGACAGTCCAATGTTGTTTCATGCTCTTAAAACAACAAAAAACCTGCTATTGGTGTACAGATGGCATCAAAAACTGAAAACAGCTTTCAAGAATCCTTCAAGGACAATTACTTCTAAGCCTTTATGAAAATAAGAAAAAGCAACTTTCTCAACCTCATTTTTTCTGGCCAATAATTAGAAGATTTAGAGCTGCCAGCCAGGTGGGTTTAGCTGTGACATCTGGAAGTATAGCTTCTTTCTTAATTTTATTCTCTGCTAATCAAGTGTTTCTGAACCTCTTTGAAAATTGTGTTGCTTTTTTTTACAGAGTAAACCTATGCTGCCTTATTTCCTCTCCTTTTTGTCCTTGTTCCCCTCCAAACAAACAAAGCCTTAGCATCGCAGGAGGAAGAAAAAAACTTTTGTAGAACTTGGTTTTTTTTTATAAGGTTTTACTTTATGTTTCAAGTGAGCAATGTAAGCCTCACCACATCTTCCTCCAAACAGAAGGAAGATAGGCCTTAAAAGAAAAATAAAAACCCACTAACTTTGTTTGCTCCTTAAATTAAAACCAGAAATTCCCAATACCACTACTTGCTAATGAAAATGATACTTATAATGCAGAATTCTCTCTTTGGAGACGACTCAGAGAAACCAAGTACTTTGAGGCAGATATTAGTCATGGCACTTGACAAGCCGATAGGAAGCACCAATAAACTATGATGTGACACTAGTATGAAAGTGTCCATTCAAGCTGTATGGTTAAAGTCTGTTTCTGTGAGCTGAATCTGGTCATTCACAAAGACAGTAATATGTTACAGAATCATAGAACATCCTGAGCTGGAAGGAACACATCAGGATCATCGAGTCCAGCTCCTGGCCCTGCACAGGGCACCCCAAGAGTCACACCATGTGCTGAGAATGTTGTCCAAATGCTTCTCAAACTCTGTCAGGCTTGGTGCGGTGACCACTTCCCAGGGCAGCCTGTTCCAGTGCTCAGCCACCCTGTGGGTGAAAAATCTTTCCTGATATCCAACCTAAACCTCCCCTAACTCAGCCAATGGGGAGTAGGACAGCATGACAAAACTCCAAATCACAAAGCTTCCCAAGTGAGTTCCAGTCAGAGTCTGCACCAAAACATAACAAACCTCCATGCATTCAGTCTTGAATCACATTTGAATTACATCACAGATCAGTGCTGCTCTTGCTTGTGAGTGCTGTGGAGAAGATTGCCAGGTGTTCCTTTCTCATAGGAGAGAGAAATCTACCAGTTTTTCAAACTGTTTATCAAGATCCCCATCCAAACCATACCTGATTTATCCTGGCACACCTGTAAACTTCCTCTCCATTGCACATGCCCAGCATGAGAGAGACCACCTGCTTCTGCCCTGCACGGTTGTTGCCTTCCCGGATTAATCATTCTGGGCAGCTGAGGTGCAACATGCATGCACAAACCTGCCCTATTGTGTACCAAAGTCTTGACTGCAGTGCAGTATGCCCGAGGAGATAGGATAGCTGTTTTCCCTGATGCTGAATGACAGCCACCGAAGTCTAGGGGATAAATGAGTTTGAAGAACCCTTGAAAAGAAGAGCCCATTTTGGGGCAGGTTTTATCTTGCTGCTGAAACAAGTATTGAGGCTCTTTTGTCTATCTCTGGGGATCAGCATTCATTTGCTGCATGGGTACTCCTCACTGGAGCAATGCTTTTGACCTTGATGTTCACAGCACTCACCTCCAGCCATTCCCTGCCAGGACCATTGCCTACTGCTCCCGCTAGCTGCCTTCCCCGCCAGTTGTTCTTTCTCCCTCTGTCTGCTGCTTTGCTCCATCAGCCAGTCTGCCGTTATCTCCCCATCTGTTCTTTTCCACTCTTGCTGTTCTCTCGTCCCCAGCCACATTTCTTTGCAACTCCTATAGGGTTTCAGTTCTTTTAGAAAGGATACACTTATATTGATCCACCTGGAGCCTTCCTTTTATTTTTTTTTTTTTTAAGAGGAAAGGCTCAACACCTTCTTATTATTGTTTTAGTACAAACTCATTTTTCCATCAACCGTGAAGGCTACTGCATTCTTTTACGGTAACTTATCCAATCTAAATTAGTAGACAGGTTAGCTCTTTATGCTTTCTAGATACATTTTCCCCAATTTACCATTTAGTTATGTTTAACAGGAATCTTGCCAAGAGTTGCAAGGATTGCCCAATCCATGTGTGAATCGAGTTTGATCAGCTGAAGCTTTTGATCAATTGCACGCAGTTTCCTTTACTGACCAAGATCGGCACAGCCCTAGCAAACTCCCCACTGAAGTTTCCAGGGAGAGCCTGCTACCATGTCTGAATTCAGATCTCCAGAGGAGAATAGAAATTTACTTCATGTCTCCTGTGCAGAAGACTGATCATGCATCCCAGTGGGATGACCGATTTTTTTTATTTAAGAGCAGAACTGCGGTTCATGTACATTCATTTTGTGATGCATTGTAGTTAGGTCCTGTTTTGTGGAATCTCCAACAATCAAACCTTTGCCTAATTTCTGTCCTGAATTTGTGCAAGTTAGCATTCCTGTGTTTCTGCAGTGTGTTATACACATTTTTAGGAGAGCTGCGGCTTTTAGAGTATTTCTCTGTTTATTTGAGTGCCTTTTGAATTATGTTCATGGCCTCCAAAATGCTTGTAATCCCTTCCAGCTTAGTGTGATCTCTGAATTTAATAAAACATACTCCTTGTTCCATCATCTAGCTCACTGATAAAAATAATAAATAGTACCATATTGAACATCGTCTCCTGTGAACTTCACCCAAGTAATCCTTGCATTTCTCAGTGATTAGATGTTGTTACCAGTAGCTGTAAGCCTGTTTTAGTGTTGTTTGCCTTAGACCACGTCTTTGGTTTTGCCTGTGAGGATATCATTTAGTAACTGGCTTATTTGTTCACTCCGTTTTTTAACCTATAAGATTCTTTCATTTTCAAGCATGCTGTTTCAGTATTTTGGAATAAAACTTGCACTCTGGGGTTTTTTTTGACTCTAGGATTCAGCACTGTACGTCTTTCCTTTTAGTCCCAAGCTGATATTTTAGCGGATGTGCAGCCGTGCTGGTTTGCAGCTGTAGGAACAAGGGTCTCATATGGCACAATGGAGTGCTTCCACCTGTTTGTGTCTTTGATTTGCTTTTAAAATGTAAATTGCTGCTATGTTTAGCAGAGCTGTTCAGTGCATCTTAGCAATTAAAGCTGACACTATTGTATGCAAGTGCCAGATGAATTCTTTTTAATACACAGTAAATGATGTCAGTATCAGATGTAATAGGTGGGTATGGTGTACTTGTTTGTGGCATCCTTCTCATTTTGAGTCTAAGTGAAAATGAGAAGTAGTGAGCATATGATTGATGAATCTATTTTTCCTTCCTGTAGAGTAGCAGTTTTATTTCAAATTACTTAGCTGATATTTTTTATTCACATTTTCACCTGAAACTGAAAGTTTTTTTTAAAGTCTTCCTGTTAATGCTACTTGGGGTCCAAACACGCAGTGCCTACCACCCTTTGTAAGGATTTCTGCTACTGGGGAAACCCTGGAAAGGAATTTTTCTTAGAGCACTTGATACTCTCAGTCAATGTGCAGTTCTTACTATCTCCCTTGAAATGCTGTAGTGTTTCCTTTCACATTTAGTCAGCTTCAATTGCTAAATATAGATATGGGACTGGTACTGCTCTTGCTCAGTTAGGGTGGTTTATTTGGCATGGTAGTTAAAAGGGAGTATTTCTTCACTCCATCAGGCACAGAGACTTCAGTGTTCCATGGCCATCTGTGGAAAACAAGGAAGGAAGCCCCTTTCCCAGGTGCAGCAGTGGGAAATACAGCATGGTTCTTGGTCAGGAGTTGATATGTCTGTCACAATGGCAAAAAGATTCAATTTGATCCAAATTTAATGTAAGCATGAAATTCTGCTCTCAGGAAACATGAGATTTACACATGAATTATGGGGAATTAGTAGTTATGCAGCTGGAATAGCAGTGTCTGTTTGGACCTCAAGATGAATGGATATCTGGCAATGTGATGCAGTTACAAAAGAGGGTAGTGTTACTCTTCTGTGAAACATGGGGAAGTAATTGGTCCACACAACTAAACAAATGTCACTCAGGTCTCATATGTACTGCTGTGCCTAACTGTGGACACTGCACTTTTCAGCAGTGGTTGAAGAATGTATTTTGCGTGGCAGGAACTTTTGTTAGAGATCTAGAACTGTGTCTATGGGAAAATGTTCTGTTTTAAGTTTAATTTTTGAAAAATAAGATAATTGGGAAGCGCAGTCAATATCTGTTATTGTATAAGATATTGCCAAAAAGAGGGCAGGCTATGTTTGCAGTCTTCCTCACTGAAATAGTTACATATCACATTAGAAAAAACATTTTCAGAGATGGCCTATGTATGTGTTCCTCATCAGAGCAAAATAGTCAGCCAGAGTTTTTAATATGCCTTCTATGATTTTGTCATCCCTTTGCAGAAAATTTCCCCTTCTTTACTTTTGCTGGGACTCTCTATTTTTAAGGGATTCCCAAGATGAAAAGATTTTCACTCTGTACTGAAAATCTTATTACTTTACAGCATATACTGAAACAGTTTTACCTGGTTTTTATTTTACCTGGCCTTTTTTCACTAGACTGGTGAGCTGCAGGTTTAGGGGAAAGCCATGAGACTATCCTTAAAACAAATTCCACTATTTTTATTCAGCAGAATAAGCAAAATACTAGGTCAGCTAATAAGGTGCACTTCAGAGAGCTTCCATGGATGTTGGGAATGTGGATATGAAGGACTTTCAATAACATGGTACTAGGATTATCTTTAATTACCTCTGAATGAGAGACAAAGCTTTGTTTTATATTATTTGTTCTAAATATATATGACAGTTGGGAGTAATGGCAACTAAGCTAAAATGGATTCAATTCACCTTCCTGCTACTCATTATGCACCACTTTTCCTAGTTGCTTCAAAATAGGAGAAGGAATGAGACTTGCATGGAGTCTGAAGGAAGACACAAAACCAGCCAACTTAAACTCAGATAATATTCCTGCAAAAATCTGGTTCCTCTCATAGATAACTCAATTAAAAATTTCTGCACTGTTCACTATGCAAATGGTTGTATTGAACTGTTCTGTATTGCACTGTGGTTTTGAGCATTATCTGAGCTGAGACAGAAACTGGCTCACAAAGCAGTGCATACTATCTCAGCTAAAGAATGAGGCTTTTTTTTCTCCAGTACTGCTTCATAAAGCGAAATAAAGTGGGCAGCAATAAATTGAGCCAAAGCGGTAAAAGGGAAAATAATCACATTCCGTACTGCATCCAAACATCTTTGATTGCTTAGTGTCTGTCTTATTCAGGGCAATATGTTCCTTTCTGCTACAAGGCATGGAAGAAATCAAACAGAAATACCAGCTCTATCCAGATGATTAAGTTTGAGGAGGGAACAGAAGGCGTTCAGTGTTCTGTTATTCTTCCCAGGAATAGCAGAGTTCACTCTGTATAGCACAGTAGTATGGGATCCTCCATTTGTTTTGTTTTGTTCTGGGATGAGGCAGAAGGGGGAATAGAGGAGCCAAAGTAACCAGGTGGATGTGAAGACATCAGTACTTTATTTGCTGGTACTTTTGACCAGGAATGTGTGCAGTGGTTCCTTGTCTCTGGTAAACTCCCAAGTTTCCTGGGCATGTGGACTTACAGATAGACCAAAGATATCCAGCTGACAAAAAACAGAAAAATGTTTTCTTCCAGGAATCACCATTATCATGAGGCAATTTATATGAATGTGGTCTTTTATGGAAGTATGCTCCTTAAATCCTTGAAAAATTCACTGTACAGTGAATTGGTTTGTGTGCAAACTGTTATCAAGAGTCACAAAACTTTTTCTGTTTTTCAATCTAGAGATTTCCCAAATATAGATGCGGGGAGGTGGGGGGGTTTAACAGATATATGCCATTTCTTGCGTATCAGCCTAGTATTTTTCAAAATACTTCCAGTGGAGAGCCCTCAGTAAAGTTGAAATAAGAAGGTTCAAAGCAGAAGTTGTGGTTGCCAATTTACAGCTGCTTGGTTTCAAAGTAATCTGGATGAAAAGGGAAAAGAAACTTTTTGAGGATATTACAGAGATACTGTAGAGGTGTCGTTCTCTTGCAGATTGTCACCTGCATGGTGTAAGATCATTATCATTAAAGAACCCTGTTCTTGCTCTCTTGCTCTGCTTCAGATCACTTGTTTGAAGCAAGTCATCTGTACATTTTGGAGCTCTTGAAGAACACTTCCCATCCAGGGTTTTCTGAAGAAATTGATTAAGTTGAGAGGTCCTGGTGAAAAAAAATAGGTGGAACTGCACAGATTAGAGACATGCGTGCATAAGGTGGGGAGGCAATAGAGTATCGGAAAAAAACCCTACAAAACTAAATGCTGATAAGAACAGGACTGCAGATGGCCTGTTCAATGTCCTTCTCTAGACTTGGACTCATTATTCAAGTCAATAGCCCTTCCTTTCTCACAAGGAGTTGTGAAACTCGTAAGGTCAAGCACTTGCAAATTAGGAATGCTGGGCATGTAGTTGAGTCATATGGGATTAATTTAGGACCTTTGTACATACACATTATGATGCATCTGCTTAATTATGTGCTTAGAGAGGCTCTCTTCCCTACTTTGCACAGAACCTTTGCTGGCTCAGAGCTGGATTTACTTTAGGACTGTACGTAGAGGTGGCAACTCATAGCAAAGTAAAGTAGAAAAGTCCAAGAGGACTCTGTAACATGGCTAATTTGGTTTCTGCTTTGCCTATGGCCCAGAATTTGTCTGTGGTGCTGGAAAAATTATGTAGACATAAAGATTCTCAAGCATGATTTCTCACTCAGTGTTGCTTATTTTCTGAGGGCTTTTTAATCAAGGACTGCAGCTTGATTGACTTAAGTTGGGAACATTTACATCTGTAGCTGGGGCCAGTTTAATAGGAACTGTGGTCTGAAGGTGAAAAGTGCAATAAAACATGAAGTAATCTGAAAGACCAGGCATAGGCTTCTCAAATTTGGTTGCCCAAATGGAGTTGACACTTTTGATCATTCTTGTCTTAATGTTTGCGCTTCTGTTCTCAATGTGTCAGGGACATGAAAGAAAATGTGCTCAGTCAGTTGTAAACAATGAGGTAGACAAAAACTTTCATTTGGGTGTATATATGTCCTTAATTTTTATGTACATTTATTTGAAGTATGCCTTTTTCCGTTGTATTGTATTATATTATATTGGTCTTCACTGGTGACAACAGAATAAAGTACTTTTAAGGATGGTTTAAGGAGAACAGAAGTCTTGTTTATGGGTTGTTGGGAAATTAAGGGTAAGGAGTGCTGCTTCTTTATTTTCCTCTTCTTCCCCAGGAATGTCTGTCACAGGGAGAAGAATGTAACAGAATTGCATAGGAGAGAGATCCCTGGGAAAGACTGAGTCAGGATGCTGTGGGCAGCAGAGGCCAAAGCACTGTTGTTTTTAGACTGCAGAGCCAGGGATGAGATGTATAATTGTCCAAAAGACAATGGAAAGGCACAGAACAAGAATAGGTCTGATGTAAATTACTGGTGCTTTTTGGGAGACTGTGTGGTTGTCATGAGCACTATCCTCTTCATATTGATTGCTTTCTGGTTTTGTTTGGTCGTGCTTTGCTCCCCTCTCCTCCAGTTTGCAGAGTGCTCACAGAGGAAAGAAACTACATGGAAACATGTCGGTTCAGTGAAAAGGCACTTTATATTTTGTTTAACTGCCTTGAAAAGCTATTTTGTACCAACAGCAACAGTTGAAATAAAGCAAAGACAGTGTGGGTAAACCTTGGGTTTTCCTCTCATGAGAAACAGGTACTCATCTCTCTACCTAATTCTTTGAAAGTTCAATATTGCACCTCCTGGACACTGTGTTCATGTGCCTTTGCAAGGATGGGCTGATGCCAGCATTCCCAGGGTGGGATGCTTTTTGTTGTTGACCAATAGCAAGCATCAGCAAAGAAGTCATAGGCTAGTGCACTTAAAATAATATATTTGATTTAACTATGTCGTGATTATTTAAAATATTTATTAATTACATTTCAAATACTTCTTCTGACTTGCTAACTTGTTTTTAATTAAATCCTTGTTAAGTTGATTGACTAATTGAAATAAATGCAACACCCTGATGAGAACTGGGTTATTTTGAATCTAGTTAACCTTCAAGTGAAAGTGGGGTTTTTTCTGCAGTGTAATTACAGTTGAGATTAGCTTATTATGCACATAATGAGTGACCTTTCATCTTGTCCAAGGTAAATAAATACACAGAGGTATTTTCTGCATGGGTAGAAAGTACACAAGCTTTAGTATAAGATGCAAACTTAGTGTTTGTTTTGTCTTTTGGGGCTCTCCTTTGCTCGGAGAGACTTGCTATTTTTATCACTAAAGTTCTGAAAGACATGAGTAAGGAGAGAGGCCCTCATGTCAGATGCTATGCAGAACCTTGGAAAGAATAAATGGATTCAGCTACCAAATCAGGCTTCATTCTTGACTGTAACTTGTGTTTTCTAGGCTGCCTCTGGATGTCCTTGTGCTGCTACATCTTGAATAAAAATGAAGCTTCAAAACTATAGTTTCTCTCTCTTTCTCCTTCTATCAGACTTGTCAGTTCTCTTTAAAAAAACATGATGAAAAGCCCTAGTGATTGTTGTGTAGGCCTCAAGTGCAGAATCATTCCCATCAAGGCTTCACTTTGTTTTTCAAGGCCTCATTCATTGGGAATACTTCTGTTAATTGTATTGTTATATACCCTCATAATTCACCTAAGTTCTGACATGGGATAGAGAACTTCTGTGTTTTAATGAGTGTGACAATGGCTTGAGACATAGCACACACATAGAGGAGATAGAGATGAAAAATAAAATTATACTTTAATTAACAATATCTGTGTAATATAAAGGATATAGGCACCATCACAGTCTAGAAAACATAGCATCAAAATGTAAAGAATCCTGACCTAGCATCATGAGTAAGTCATACATTGTATTCCTGGATATGTCACACAATGTCTGTATGCATTGTTTTCATCAGCTGTAAAATAGGGAATAGGCATTCTTATTTACTTCTGCAAAGTAAGTAAATTTAAAACTTACATCTAAATGTCTTCATGCTATTTCTCCCATCATTACAGCAGCGCGATGTAAAGTACTGAAGGTAGAAGCCAAAGTGGTCTCGTTCACTAAGATTTGTTAGTACCAGCACCATCATGACCCATGTGTCACCAGCATCTGAGGAAAGGACAAGGGGGTTTTATGGTCAGCAAAATAGTACCAGTGTAAATTCTGTAACAGCTTTCTTCAGTATGCCTGGAGACCTTCTTCAAAATGCAGAATAATATCCTGCTATACATGCATTATTTCCTCAGAACTAATAGGAGTTGTAAAATTCACAGTCAAATTGAGGCCCCTTTAGAGGCAAAATTTATGTTTCATATTATGTAGCTGTACCAAGCCTTTCCTTTGTTAGGTTTGAGGTTGTATGAATTGCTGTGCGTATTGCATCTTCCTGATCAGACAAACACTGCTTCTGCATATTTAAGGTTCGGAATACATTGATTTGTGATGGTATTGGAGTGCTGATCTAGGCCATGTGCTGGGGAAGTGAAAAATACTTCATTCATTTGATCCAGGTGCAGACTGCAGATGAGGGAAGGGAGATGAAACTGTGTTCCATATAAAACATCTTGCATGGGCTTTTTCTCAAATTCAGAAGCAAGAATTGTAGGAGGTAATATTTTCCTTTTATATTTTAACAGCATAATAATGGTCCCACACACACTAGAAATCGTTTCTGTTGTCACTTGTCAAGCTAATCAGGCTTTCAGTATGAGCTGGTATTAAGTTGTTAAGATATCATTCAAAGTCAGATAAAAAAGATATTAGGTGCTGATTAGCTTATGGAATGACCAAGTCCGTAAGTGTTAGTTTGTCTACAAGAAGGATTTAATAACATGAAAGTCAAAACTGATGATTTCACAATGCAAGAAATCATGATTTTTTTTTTTTTTTTTTTTCAGTTGTCTGTGGCCAATATTTTCAATATTCTGACACTGCCCTCCCCCCGCCCCCGAGTGATTGCTGTCTTCCTCTTTTACTTAGCCCATTGCCTTACTGAGGTTTTTTTTCAAATAAATTGTAAACAAGCATTTAAAAAGGCAAAAGAAAGACCTTACTATTGTCTGATATGCATCATGATGTTGTAAAACTAACAGCAGTCCAAGTCACCAGCTACTCATGTCCATAAGATACCAGTGCAGAATTCCAAACAGGAAACAAAAATACTGCAAATCCTTAGTAGCAGCAGAGAGGGCAGAGGCATCTGAAGAGCCAGATCAGGACAATGTGCTGCCCCACATTGAGGCAAACAATTGTCATATAAAAACTTCAAAATCTGACTCTGAACTTGCTTACCATGGAGATTTCCTTGGATTTATTAACTTTACATTGACTCCAGGCTGTACCACACTAAAGGAGTTTTATGTAAATATGGCATGGTTGAGGCAGCAGGAACACAAGCATGAGTACCAAAATCTGGCTCTGGTGGCTCACACATGAGCATACATTAGGGAAATTCCTCATCTTAATTGTTTAAAATACAGTACCCTTGGATCCTTTTTTAACCAAGTTCATCTTTCTTTCTGTTAGCCTTTGCTACAGCTCTTGCTGTTTGAATGGCTTGGAGGAGACAGTTGATAACTGAAGCCTAGAAACTGCTATTTCCTGACCTGAGCTTAATAGTCAGGCAGATGGCAAAAGTAAACTTACCACATGGATTGGCTACTTATATGTACCTTAAAAAGGTTAAAACATCCTGTTATTTTTTCATCATACTTGGAAACAGCCAACTCTTTTTTCCCGAGTTGTTTGGGTTTTTTTCTTGTTTTTTATGTAAAGGTCTTCAGCTCTTTTGAAAGACTGAAAATCAGTTTGCAGTTTCTCAGGGCTTCTGAGTACCACTGCATAGTGCTCAGTCACCAGTAGTGGCTGAAAATTATTGTCACTTAGCTGCTCCTGGTGATGCCATGATGATTTTTTGCTTTTTCTTTGATACCCCTTTTGTATACCTCTCTATAACTTCTGTATTCTTAGTGCTTTTTGCCTACATTCTTAGACTTCTTTGTCAAGCTGAGAGACTAAACATCTTAGAAGCTTCAGAGTTAGGGACCAGAAGGCCCCAGACCCCAAGGTCCTCTCCAGAACACATTCTGTAAACTAAGATAGAACCATCCAGGGGATGGCTCCTTGGGGAGGGGGGCCCACTTGAGCCTCTCATTGGGGAATCTTTGATAGATATGCTAATTAGTAAGAGCTATAATGTTATACGAGATCTTTTGGGGGTGGGCATTGCAGTGTGCATTGGGGTACATTCCACCTGGACATGGTGCACCCAAGGATCCTTAAAATAAATACAGAGGTAAAATCCCTTATTCCCTTCTAACCGTGTTCGATTCTTGATTTTAAGACCAGGAAAAGACATCATTGGGAAGGCTGCCTTGCGGCATGTTTGGGGACCATTGCAGCTGGCTCTGAGTGACACCTGCCCCCATACTTCCAGGAGGCTCCTGTGCCACCCACTGCCAGCATTTTAGGAGAGGTCAGTTTGGAGTGGTATGGCTCAGGGGTAAGGTTGCTGCTGGGTAAGGGATGAGATGTGTTTCACAGTTGGTTTGAAAAAGCTCCCACTGCATCTGGCTGGGAAGTAATTTGTTTTGAGGATCTCTACAGCCTCTGAGTTTCTGTGGCTGTCAGTCTAACGCTGTAAATTTATAGTCAGTATTCTCTTAAAAGTCATTGATGTAATTTAATAAATTACTTTTTATAATACTTTTTTAATACTGCATTAAGTGGTGGTAAATTATATTGTTAAGAAAAAAATAGGCTCTTCAAATCTAAAAGGTAAATTAGAAATGAGAAGGATGAAGCTCCTAAAAACTTTGCATATTTTTATGCCTCTCAATTCTCAAGTGAATATATATGACTACTGTTGTACCAACAAAGAAATATTATTATTTTAATTCCTCTGATGTAGGCAATCAGTTAAAATATTCTGTCAGTTTGTCCTTGGTCTCTCTAAAGGCCTCTTATTTAAGTTTTCTTGCTCCTTAATAACTTGGTTCTACTTGGTTGAAGCTTTGAAGACACGAAATTTCTTTTCTCTGGCAAAGAATAAGATCAAAGATACGGTAGCTTGAGGCGTTGATATTTTCTTAATTGGAGAAAGTTTTTTGTTCTCCTTCTTAAAAGTCTCATGTAGAAATTAAGGTACAGCTTTTTTTCCAATCCTCTTGTTCTTTCTCACCAAGATGATCAATTGCGAGTCTTGTTTGCGAGGCTTTGGACCCTGTGGTTTTGGAATGTGATCTCATCTTTTTCTTCTGTAAAATCTTCTATCAAGAGCCTCTTGGGAGGAAGCAGAGACTCTTTTCTTTCCATCACAACACTGGAGGTTGTGCTACTGTGATTTTCCTTCAGAAAAGGAAGTTTCTTCTACTTAGGTATATTCAGCTGGGAAATGTTGCTGGATAATATTACACAGTATTTTGCTCTTCCACTTATTCTTTAATTAACAAGAGTTAACATACTCATAATTTAGGTAGATTGTATGTCTGTAGGCTAAAAGTTAACCTATAATACTCCTGTTCTGTCAGAATCTTCTCTTTAAGTATCAGCATCTGCCAATATTTTATTTCATATCTGAGGTCCAGTATATTCCAGTTTGTAGTCACAAGGCAGTTTGTTTATATTTGCTCTGAAATCACATCAAATTCAGAATGTTTTGATTTTGATACATTTCAAGTATTTTGATTTAAAGAGTCAATGCAGGGTCAGATTTTTCCACAGTTGTTTCTTTGATGAATTCACTGAAACAGAGTTGTGATTTCCCAAACGCTGTAGTGGTCAAGCAGCAACCTTTTAAACAAAGGGTACATTCTGCCCTAGAGTTTCTGTGTGGTATTAGGCCAGTGAGTTACCATTTCTGTGTCTGAAGAATGCTTCTCTAACAGGGGAGCCAGACTCTTCATTATTCTCTTGTTCACTGAGAATGTATAATCTTAACAACCAAGAATCACTTTTGTGCTGTTTTTAGTACAGTTGTTCTCCATCTTACCTGGAGTATTTAGAAAAATGAAAGTTTTAACTTGCAAGGTGTAAGTAATACCTGTTGTGGTCTTGTCAAACACAGACCTCTAGAAATGCTACCAAATTCTGTCTCAATGCCTTTTAATACTCACAGCCCAAGAAAGAGACTATCTTGGCTCTGAGGCAATGTACTGGGCGTGCATTTCCAATTGTATGGATGCTCAAGTTGCTTTGGGAGGGAGACATTCCCACCTTACTCATCTGTAGCTTATTTTATTCATTATAGAGGTCACTTAGTGACTTCTGTTGCAAATTGTTAGCACAGTGGCAGTAAGTTGTCTGTTTAAAAGTTGATGATGCATTTTGCAGATATTGACTAGATTCCCTTGTCTCAAGAACCCAACTGATCACTTAATCTTTGTTTTGGGGAAAAGAAAATGTCACTATTTGAACTGCATTGTTTTTCATTGAACATGCTTTGCCCATTCATTTTCATGCTCCTTGGGGGAGAGGTCCTTCATTGCTCAGTACATCATCTATTGCTGTAACACTGCATACAGAAATGAGAGGAGCTACAGCAGGTCCATGTATCCATTATTAAAAAAAACCCTGTCTTTCTGAGGAGCCTGGACTACCTCATTTCAGTAGGACTTACCAGGGATGTCAAGGCCTTAAAACAATAATGGTCACAGCATTTTATCTAGACTCAGTGGAGCATTCTTCTAGGTCAGCTTTCAAGCATATATTGTTGTAGTTCCAACAGATATTTATTAAACATGCAAATATTAGGATGTCTTAAGATCAAGGTTGATAAAGGTTGATGGTTCATAAAGCCACAGACAAAAATGTGTTGTTGGAATGATTTAAGTTTATGCAGGAAAGAAATAAGATTTTCCCCTGTCTTTCATTCCACTGTCTGATTTGCTTTCCTTTCCTTTCCTTGTGACAACTTTTAGATCCCTTTTTTCTGTGAACTTAAAGGACCTGTCTTTAAGTCCCATTAATGTGAAATTAGCTACATTTTCCTTCTCTTTGAAAAGATACAGACACTCTTGGATGACGCTGCCTTTGATAGCTTCTGTGAGCCAAGACCTCTCTGCACAGGTGAAAGTGAAGCACAAGGGCAGGACATTCCGTAGAAAGTTGCCGTGATAATCCACTTCTCAGTGAACACTCTTAGGTAGAAGTACTCTGTATGAGTGTCTTTGAAAGACAGACCTGAAACATTGATGTTTGGTCACGTAAACCTAGCTAGGGTGTAAGTACAATAAGAATCAATTCAGTATTGGCAGGAAAGTGGATTAGATTGGTTTTGGCTTTAGTTTGGTGAGGAAGTAAAAGCACTGTTAGGAAAGCAGTCAGCAAATACACGGATTTAAGTAATTTTCCCCCAGAATGATAGGTGATACCCTCAAAAGTCTCTGTTATCACTAATTTCCAGCAAAATGGGAAAGAATGAGGACTGAAAGATCTTATTGCTTATACAGATTTTGTTTTTAAAAAATGTATCAGCTCAAACATAGCTTTGTGAAATTCTGGACCCAGTGAATCAATAGCAAATTTTTAAAGATTAAATTCAACCTTTGTCTCTCCTTCTGCTTTGCTCTCTGGTTTTCCAAAGTGAACATTTTAATTGCCCAGTTATACAGGTCACTCTTTCAAAGGCAAAACCAATTATTCAGAGAAAAAAAACCTGCAGAGAAAAACTGATACTGTATTTACTGACTTTGCTAAATGTATATATGAGCATGCTGCTTATGAGACAAAAGTGACAATCAAATGGGTAGATGCCTTTTAGTTTGAGAGGTCCTGAGTAGATTAGGTAAGCTTTGAAACCAAATGCAATAGTTTATTAACTCTGCATGATCTCTGTTCTTCAGTTTAGAATTTGGTCTCACAGTTGCACCTCTTTCACTGTTCTGAATTATAATGAAACAAAATGTGGCCAAAGTAGTTGGTTTGGGGTTTTTTTGTGAGCCACATGACACTGTCCAATGCAGTTTGAGTGTGAAGAGGATCGAGAGGACTCTAGGTGGGAAGTTGCTATTTACCCAGGCATGGGTTCACTGGGGCGTGGGGTTTCTTTTTTCCATTTGTTTCTGGATCTTGATTTTTTAGAGACAATTCAGATAGTCTGAGATTCCAACATTTTTCACTGGGAAGTAAGTTTTGCAGATATCCTTCCTATAGCTCTCATAGGTTTTTACCTTTCTTCTGTTTGGAGCAGCAGGTGGGGCACTCTTATCTAGTAAGGGCCCAAGTGTTCTGCACAGGTAAGGTGCCATCTTACTACATCCAAATTCAAATTAGGTATCTTAGTTTCAAAATTACTCTGTTTCAGAGTTTAAAAAACCTAGTCAAAAATAAAGTTGAGGTTTCTTTGTTTTCTTTTTTCAAATCACAGGTGTCAGAAAAAAGTTAACACTGGAATTTAGGTTTCAAAATGAGCCTTAAATTCCAGTTCTTGTCTGTAACAGGACTTCAAATATCAGTGGATATAGAAGTAGTTTAGTGTAATTCATTTTTTAAAATAATATGGTCATTACAGGTGCTTCACCTTTTAGTCGGACTCTTTAGTTAGGATGTGACTCTTCACCTGAGGGGTATTATCTTACAGAGTAAGGACTTCTGTTCCGGTAGCCTTTCAGAAGCACACATTGCTCGTAATCATTGAAGGACGCTTAAAGATGTTCGAGGTGTCAATCTGAAAGAAGACTTTTGAACATTTCCCAGTTGCATATACAGAATACTTCAAGAAAATTCTTTGGGTTTTGTTTAATCTAAATTCAATTATATAGTAGTATGTTAGATATTTTTAAAATTCTTACAGTGAGACTTTATAGTTAAGCTTCATTTAATTTGTTGTACAGTCCTACAGTAGTTGGAGATTTCAGGAAAATGTGCCCCCCTGTCTTGTGGGCCTGTTGTTACACACTACACTTCTCAAGCAGTGATTTCTTTACGTGATGTAAAGGAGTAAGTGAGGATGAAAGGATAAAATGGTGGACTTCTTCTTAGGACAACTTCTTCTAGCAGAATTTTTAAATGTAATGCTCTAGGCAGAAAGCCTTATTCCTGGCTTTTTGCTGTGATGATTAATGAGGTTGACGAAAAGTTTTCCAGTTTCTCTTCTTCATCACAATATATTACTCACTCTCGCCAGATAATGCAAGCAGAATGTGGAAAAACAGCAGCGGCTTGGCTACATTTTACTGCTGATGTTGCTCCTGCACATCTGGTTTATTTGCTTTTAAAACTTTTGGTAAGATTTTCTGCCACTTAACAATGGGAATTTGTTTTGCTTTAAAATCTAGGAGTATTTGGGGCTGCATAACACCTAAATTCACTCTCCAGTTATGTACATTAATGGCATGGTTTTGTCTTAAACTGCTTAACTGTGTTTTCAAGATGATGCTTGAATGTAGGCATCACCTGGCATTCTAAGACTGATATTTTAGGTAAAAAACATGGTTATTCTGCGTGTATAATATAGCATATATTTTATAACATACACATTTCTCCATGAATTATTAGTTACAGTGGGACCACTACAGTGGTCGTAGTTTCTCATCCCATTTTACATATTCTCTGATTACTTTGGAATTTCTTTTGTAGCATAGCAAAATTTTGGTGAATTGCCATTATGCCTTAAATTACATGGAATATAGAGTATACTCCTAATAAATTATCAGAACTACTTTCTGATATTTATCTTCCTTCTGTTTACTAAAAGGCAGTGAAAATAGGATTACTTAGGAGTCAGGTTTGATGTGGGCTGTACTTTCTGAGCTACAAAGCTGCTGCCATGCAGTGACGGGACAAGGGGGAATGGCTTTAAACTGAAAGAGGGCAGATTTTAAATTAGATAATTAGTAAGAAATTCTTTACTGTGAGGGTGGTGAGTCACTGGAAAAGGTTGTCCAGAGAAGTTGTGGATGTCCCATTCCTGGAAGTGTTCAAGTTTAGATTGGATGGAGCTTTGAGCAACCTGGCCTAGTGGATGCTGTCCCTTCCCATGGCAGGGAGCTTGGAACTAGAGGACCTCTGGAACAGATTGCCTGGAGAGGTTGTAGAGTCTTCCTCACTGGAGATATTAAAAAATTGTCTGGACACAATCCCATGCAATGTAGCAGGGAGGATGGAACAAATGACCCATTGTGGTCCCTTCTGACCGGACTCATTCTGTGATTCTCTGGTCTTTAAGATCCCTGCCAACCCAAACATTCTATGATTCTATGAAATAAATGCAAAATCAACTAGCTATGAGCAAAATATGATTAAAATTTAATTTAGTACCTTTACTCTTTACTTATTACTTATTTTTATGGGGCAAGATGAGAAGTTGTAGAAAGGTTCAATGTTTCTTCTGCTTTTATATTAGAAATACATTTTAGTCCACTAGTTTTATGAGACTGTGTGTCTTTGTAGAGAAATACTAGTAGTTTTCCCAGAATAGAATGAGCCTGGGATTGTCACTCCCTTAATGCTAGGACAAGCTATTGCACAGCTGGAACAGTGTCAGAAGGTCAAGACTAAGGAGTGACAGTTATCGAGACGGATTTATCTAGGTCATTTGCTATCTTTCAGCTGCCTGTTTACAGCTGTGCACCAGGGAAGTCATAATAATAGAAGTAATGCTCTTCGGAATACCACTTCAATTAGGTTATGTTTATTCAAGCAGCTGATTGCATTATCAAAATCATATTTAGAAGAATTTAAAAGGACCCAGGAAAACAGAGAGCTGTGTAGAGGAGGCATTTATGTGTAACATACATCAAAATCTGCCATAATTAGAATATTTGTTCATGTCAAACCTGATAAATTATTAAATTATTAACAAATAAACATTTTCTTATCATGGAAACATATTTCTACCTTATTTTTCTCTGGGAAAGAAAGAGGTGGAAATTTTATTCTGCTTTCTTGTGCAGGTTGTACTGCTTCTTTAGGGTCACACAGTGTCTTTACCTGTCTGTTTTCAGATAACTGTTAAAGGACAAAGAAATGGCTCAGGAATTCATGCTCAGTAAGTAGCAATGATACAGCAGTAAATGTCAAAGGCAACTAATGCTTCTTTCTGCAATCGTACTGCTGTGAAGTAACAGCTTGACAGGTTTTATTTATGTTTCCCAGAAAGGCAGCAAGCTCTAATGCCTCAGATTGTGGGACTTTTTCCAGCAGTCCCTTACTCTTCCACAAGATTCATGAGATTTTTAGCTAGGCCCAAACAACCCATTAGCAAAGTTTTGAAATTCAAAACTCGTGTCCCTATTTAAGCTGTTGTTTCAACACCCTTAACTCTTCCCACCAAGGAAACAAATGATCTAAGAAATGCTAAGGGAATCCAAAGCAAAGTAGGTCTGGGTATTTCTACAGGGATATCACTGTTAGCTGGTGTGTTGTATTGTTAGTGATAATTACACTGCATTTCAAATTGGCTTTTGGCTGATTATGCCTTTCAGGTGGCTTTGCCTACAGCCTCTGGTAGGTTGTTTACTGTCCATGAATTTTTCCATCTAACTTTAAATTTTTTATAGTCTTGACTTTTTAATATCTTATGAGTTCCTTGATCAACATGCAAAATCTCTGCAAATTTTGTTCCTTTAGTTAATTTTAAACCTTCTGCTTGGTCATAAGACAGCACCAAATTTTTGAGTTATGGAAGAGAATAATGGTTCTTTGGCAATCTTCTATGAATTCCCAGTGGTATGTAGATCTTTAAGCAGTATAAAAAATATTTTGTTGTCTTCTGAAGACTACAGTTTTACAGATTGCCTCATCCATGCATATATCAGTATATACTAGTATTTTATATCCTAAGAAAAAAAAAGTCTGGTATTACAGAGAAAGCATATTCCAGAAGATCATTCCAAAGAAGATTCTTAGAATCTCAAATGTACTCCCAACGTTGCTGGTGATTTGATATTTTACCTTAGGCAAGCTATTTTGTTTTTCTGTGCCAGAGCTTAACTGGTTCACTGCCTGCCTTGCTTCTATCAGCTTTCAAAAAGCAGTGTTTTGTTGTATCTATTGGCACAGAAAATATCAAAATAATCTTTCAGCTCACTCTAAGGTGTCTGTACACACAGCAATAAAGTTGATTTCCAAGAAATATGTGAAGCAATTAAACCACTCTTTGTACCAAGCACAGTTGTTAGAAAGGTTCTGCAAGGGCATATGACACCACGTTTCCCCCTTCTCTCACCATCAGGAAAGAGATCAATAGCTTAGAAACCTTAAAATTCTGTCAGATGGCCATGATTTGCTGATATCACTTGTAATTCCTATCTATCTGCATCTTTCAGGAAAATTCCACCTCAGGCCTGCAAGTTGACAATATGCAATCCCTGCATGCTCTGTATAATCACTGTTCCCTTTTGCCTTCTCTGCTCCTTCTTCTGTGTTCTTCCTTATTTCAGATGTCGAAATAGCTTTAATTGATCCTTTTTGTGTGGTCCACAGGCCTCAGAGGTTTGTTTACTAAGGAGCTTTTGAAAGTGACAAGGAAACATAAAATCACACATTTATATAGCTCTGTCTGTATGTGACATTTTAAAAGATATTCAGACATTAAATTTTTGAAGAAGTCTGCCCTGTGAGAAGCTGTTGAGAACAACATTTTCAGGTTGTAAAACTCACTATTGAAGAGCATCTCACCTACCTCTTGGCTGTCATTGCTCTTCCTTAACTCAGCAGTGATCAGCCCCTGACTCTTGCTGTGGGGAAGACAACGATGACTGTTTACCTGCTATTATCTGCTATGAGCAACTGGAGAGAGTGGGAGTGAAAGCATTTTGGCTACACCCTACTGTCTGTTGAGAGGAGCCACTGAAAGCACAGGGTGAATCCTGTGAAAAGGGAAAATGCAGCCAGCTCATCCCAGTTCACCTCACGGTGCAGGTGGGGAAGAACTGATGCAGATGTAACAAAATGCTTGATCTCTGCCTCTCTTAGAGAAGCTGTAGGTTTCTTCTTACCTGAAACAGGTTGTAAAGTACTTGCTCATACTGGCTTTTCCAGTGACTTGTCTGTTCTTAGCGACTACTCATAGTTTAAAATGCAGTCAAGTATGCATTTGAATTTGAAATGTGAAAAATATGTTTGGGAATATGCAGCACCAGAAGAGGAGTGGAATCAGTCAATACTGGTTTTAGAACAGAGCACATGCAGTCCACACTAAGTTGGTTTTGCAGCACTTGAAAACTTGTTACTATCCTGACAGACTCCAAAATAGATCCTTCACATTTGCAGGATGGAAAAGGTGTTAAATCTCAGAATGAGTGAAAGAAAAAGACAATGTGTGAAAGAAAGAAGGAGAAAAAAAGAGAATGTTCCCCAAAATGCATATTTCATTTAAAAATCTGTATTTACTCAAATGAGAGAGTTCTGTTAGCAATAAAGGCTTAATCCACTTCCTTACTAGATGCTAACTTTAGGTACATATTATCAGAACATACATTCTTTATTTAAGTATTGGAAAGTTTCATTAAATTGTACTGCAAAGCACTATATAAATAGAGCTTTTCAGGGCATCCATTTACTATCCTTAGACCAAAGTGACTCATTTTGTGTTGGGAGACAGTTACCAGTGCTGTATCTGAAGCAGTAGTATGCACTCATGAGATTTTAAAGATCAAACCAGAAAGTTTAAAATGTTTAAATATTTATGATAGAATAAACCCTTACAGTAACAAATACATATCTAACATATTATCTAAAGTGCTTTTTCTGTGTTTGAAGACCCCTACAATTCTTTTTGTTTAGTTTTGAAAGTGAAATTTACATATTTCAGTTACAAAAAAACCCAACACAATCAAAGCTTGAGGATTCAATTGTAGAGGTTGTAGGTCCATCAGTTTTACACAAGCATTGCTCCTTTTTCTACACACATTCATAGCGACCCACAGTTCAGACTGGATGTCAGACTTATATCTCAGTCTGTGTTTTTCCTCTGATACTGTTCAGAGTATTGTTATGATTTAAATATATTGGGGGACTTAATAAAATAGTAACATCCATTTTTTCTCAGTGTGGAAGTGCAAATTAATGGTTAAAGACAGAGATAATGAGCCACAATTCTTGGTTCTATTCTGGGCTCTGATCTGACTCACTACATAATCTTACCCAAGTCATTTAAATTCAGGTGATACAGGCCCCACTGAGCTGATAAGATAATGCATGTTTCAGCCTTTCTTCCTCAGTGGATTTTTCTATACAGTTTTGTCCCTCTGTAATCAGCATAAATTTAATAATGTTTTGTTCCATAAGATACTTGTAATATATGTTGAATAAACTTGTTTATTTACCTTTAAATCCCTTACTGAAAGATACATTTTTTTCTGATAGAAGTAGGCCGGTAAATGTTAGCCTGTTCTGTGGAGATATGTTTTCTAAAATGATCCTCTTCTACATCCTGACAAAATGACCTTTCAAAAAGCAGTGACACCCATAATTGCCCATCAGTAGGGTTGCCACCTGGAGATACTGTCTCATTCTGGGATTTCTGGAGTGAGCTAAATGATCATTTGTGAAACACAAGTCAGGCCACTGAGTATTTGCTCTCCACTGGAAAGGGTACCTCTCTCACTGACGTGTGAAAACTCAAGAGATCTTTGCTTTTTAATTCCAGTATGTGGACTGGAAATCAAAATACTGACCAGTTTTGCCAAGTAGATTTGTTTCTCAGCAAAATGCAGCGGAACTTCACATATGCCAAATTGTGCTTTCCCTTCCATTTCTTCCCAGGAACTGCATCCTCTGTTACTGTGCTCTGCCTTTTTGGTTGTCTTGGTTCATTCCAGCAAACATTCTTTCAAAAATTTAAAAAATTGAAGTATTCAGCACTCATCCAGTATGTGTGAAGTTGCTCAGGTCTTTTTGATGGGCATGTTGGATGAACAGTGGATTGCTTGCATTCATGTAGTCTTTCCACAGTCCTAATGCCCAGCTGACTGAGGAGGGGAAGAAATTATGCCTCAGAATGACTTCACATGACCACACATCCCAGCAGTGGAAATGGCAGCACCAAGTAGTGGTGATTCATTCCCTCGGCACTGAAATTGCCAGCGTTCAGAGGAAAAGGATCACTTTTGAACAAAGAAATGTCTTATCCCACAGAGGGTACAGACATTATAGAGTTATTAATCAGGGCAGTCATCCTGAAAGCAGATTTAACTGCAGGATTTCATGTAGAGAGAAACCAGAACTACAGTAGGAAGTGATTGAGGGCACAAAGTGTTGGATAGAATTGCATATTTTAAGGACTCCTTAAATTACACCTGGGGAAAGGTTCACTCTGTGCATGCCAATGAAATTATTCCTGTTTGTGTGGTTCACAGTTTTCTTCGGATGGCAACTACCCAGTAAGGTAATTGCAGCTGGTTGTAAAACAGGAAGACAACCAGTTTAATTTGCTCTGTTTTCCACTTCGGTATCTCTTCAGGCTGTTTCTTTGCTGTATCTCATATGCACAGCCAAGTCAGCCTCATCATTAGTGAGATGGGAGACCTCAAAGGAAAACTGACATTTGGCAGGTAACTATGCTGGTGATTTTTTGCCTGCTAGCGCTCCCTCTTTGTACTCAATACAGCAGCATGAGCTGGGAGTTAAGGATTTCATAGCACTGGAGCAGCTATTGTCTTTATGAGTCATAAAGCTGAGGTGCTGTTCTCCTATGGCCATTGCAAAACAATTTAGATAATTTGGAACACCCTGGTTCAGCTTCCCTTCTTTTTGGAAAGTGCCTGAAGTAGAGGAAGTGAAACTCCTATCCAGTCATCTGGATGGTGTTGTAGTTCAGCTGAAGAAAAAGTAGTTTTGTATAGATCAAAATGGTTGTTTAGTTTTAAAGGGACATCTGGACCTCAAGGACAACTTAAAAGTTGGATCAGGTACCTCAAGGCCTCATCACATTTAGTTTTGAATATCTCCAAAGGTGCAGGTTCCACAATCTCTCAGAGTATCTCACTTCAGAGTTTCGCCACTTTGATGGTGAAAGAGGTGGATACTATCGCTTGGTCTGCAAATGCTCCAAGTAGAAGAGAGTTGCCGTTGCCTTTGCCTTTTCCCAACTAAATCTTGTTTTCATACTGCCTCCTGCCTGCAGACAAAGTGTAACTGCTTCAGCTTTAGAGACCTGCAGGTTAACAGTGCTGAAGCTGTTGGGAGTCCAGCTAGTCATGGTTTATCTCTGTGAAGATTTTCAGGTGTCCAGAATATTAACTGAGTCAGTAAGGCCTTGTTCAGTGGAGACTGTCATCAGTGGGTCTGTAAGTTTAATGAAGCCTTTGCTTCACAGAATGGAAGGATGGAGGGTGTACTGAAAACAGATCTTTATTCTGATGAAAGTTACAGCAGAATAGGGTCAAGCAGAAATTACAGAAACTCTGAAACTAATTCTTGGGAGCTTAGAGGTCTTGGCAGTGCAATTAAAGCTTTCAGAGGTGTACATTTAGCAAAGACATCCTGAAACTCATTCGTATTTATCACAGTTTATAAAATTGCAGGTTACACCGACCTGCATTTCTGGTACTTCTTGAAAGGCATGTGGTGTCACCATTTACTAGTATCTTAGGAATTTCTTTTTACTTTCTTTATTTCTTTATACCTGTAGAAAGTGTTGTGAAGCATAGTTATTTTGATTTGGTAGCTCTTTTAGCACCCATTCTGCACAAAGTATATGTGTCTGCACAATGTAGGAAATAGTAGGTAATCAAGCATTTTATACTTTCTTAGACAATATCACAAAATTTTATTCACTTTAGAGTCTTTATGTACTTGACTAGAATTTGTTTGGGCTTGGATATTATATTAGTTTCCTCTTTCTGCTTCCTTAGGTGATGGAACTTGGGTAATGGAATTCTAACCTTGCATAAATGGGCATGCTTTCTGCCAAGTATCTAAAAGATGTGCTTGTTAAAATGAAAAATTGCTCCAAATATGTCATGGTATTCATTTTTATTTAAATTCAGGAATATTTCTGTCCTTGGTAATGTATATTAGACTTGAAAGCTTTCATTTCATCTACCTCTATAAAATCCTGTGTCAAACAGTCTAAATTCTTGGTCTACTAGTTTCAACAAGTCAGAAGCCAGTATGTTATTAACAACCATGGCATTGGTTGCTCAGGGAGAGGTTTTTATTAGGCCTTAAAGGAATGTTCTGTGATCAGTCCATGTTATCATGGAGCTCATTCTGTCTCCCAGGATATCTATTCTTCCTCTGATGTTATAGTAGAGATTGACATCTTGTAGCACTGTGTTTAATGAAAGAAAGGCTTAGGAAATAAGAAATAACTAAATTTCTGCAATAATGCAGTTTCAAGTATTCTTTCCTTCTCAGTGCATATATTTGTTAAATTGAGGTTGAATCTGTGGATGCATCTTAGCTGAAACTTCATAAACCATTTTCTGCAAGATTTAATGGGCAAGTTTTACTGATTTCAGCACCAAATTGTCATTTACCTGACATTTACCTGCTTTTCTGATTGGCATTTTTCTCCTAAACTCTTTTACCTCTAGCACACCTCATTTAGACTAGCGGTCTGTTAGAAATGTGTTTCAGGCTGGTCAATTCTGGTACTGAGACTAAACACAGCTCTTCAGTTTTGTGCTATTGTCATTCTGTGACTATGGAATGATACGTGCTGTATCCTCAGCTCCTTGGAAGATACATGAGATTTCAGACATTTCACAGAATTCTTCTTCTACATTTGTATTGACCCACAAATGAGATGCAGTATGAAAGGAGTTAACGACTGAGAAATTCCTACTGGAATCAGATGCTGTACTAATGTCAATACTGAATTGGTTTTTATCTCCATGTTTTTATTGAGTCTTATTTCTGAGCGTATGCAGCATATCCCCTGTCCATAAATAATGATCAGTTAAACTTACTGCACAATGGAGAGATGGGAACACCTTCCTGACTTTCCCACTGGGGTCTCTTGCACTTATAAACCTGCAGAAAGGAAACTATCTTTGCTAATCAGAAGATGTATATGCCCAGTTGTATGAAGGGAAAGATGGCCTGAATCCGTGTCTCAGTTTTGCAGCAGCTGACAACTTGTTATTGTACATTAATTATGGCCTAGCTTACAGGAGGATCTAGGAGATAATTTATGTGGAGGAAATTGTTACTGCTTTACTGAAAAAGGAAAAAAAACCCAGTTGTTTTAACTATCAACCTTTCTGCACCTTGGTTTTTATCCTGGCTTTCTTGAAAATCCATCTATATATGTGTGCACTTGATTTTATCTGAGTGTATTGCTTTTACCCATCTACCCTTCATGGCACTTGTTAGCTCATGTTAAGGGCAGCAAAACAAGGAGAAATCTCATTTGTTTTGCTGAATTCTTATCCACAGTAGTATCAAATTCATTCTGTTGATTTGTTTTTGGGAAATTTCATGTCTGGAGAGAGTTAAACAGAGAGCTTAAACATTTATAGGTGCCTTAATTCAGTCAGTACAGAAGTTATGTAAAATGCATTTCAAATAGCACATTGGTAAGTAATGTTGGTTTGCCATATTTCCTAGAAAATGTCAGGTTCTTTTTAAGTGATACCATTCAAACAGGATATCTGATCACAATGCAGCTGCCTTTGTACTGTTCAATGGTCATTTTTTCTTTTTTTTTTCTGGAAAGCATGAAAATATACTTCTTTGGGGTACCATTCAAACAGGATATCTGATCACAATGCAGTGCCTTTGTACTGTTCAATGGTCTTTTTTTCTTTTTTTTTTCTGGAAAGCATAAAAATATACTTCTTTGGGTTTTTTTTTTCAGTGAAAATGTGTTATTTTTGAGGTTAGGAACATCTTTATCATGTTCCTCCCAGACTACCTTATAACTTCTTTTCATATAAAGATACTGTTAATATTTTTTCAGTTTATCAGTTGTTTTATGAGTTAAAAATAGTGTCCAGTTTGTAATAATGGAGATACTTCTTAGTGAAGTCCTCTGCTACTGGAAGATGTACTGTTGGTTTCCTGCGAGATGGATGGTTATTCTCATAGCTTATTCTCTCAGACATGGAGCTTGCATTAAACGGACATGACACTTGGGGACATGGTTTAGTGGTGGACAGTGCCAGATTTACAGCTGGACTCAAGGGTCTTAAAGGTCTTTTCCTACCTAAGTGGTCCTACAATTATATGTTCATGAGCGTAGTCACTACTTTCATTATATTTTATTGGCAAATAGGCAAATGTATCTGGGGATGTTAAGGGGAGGCAAACAGCTGAAGGACAGAGGCCTTCCCTTTAATTTTGTGAAAAAAAATGGAAGTAAAGCAGAGAGAGTTCTCCCTTGGGGGAAGAAGGGCCTTGGCTTTTTCTCTATTTTTAATGGAAATGACATTACCATAAGACACTGATGTTTAGAACAAACACACTTTTGGGTTTCCTTCCTTTTCAAAGGCAAAGAGGAAAATTCTTCCCATTTGTGCTTTCTCTTTTATTCCTATGCAAAACCAAATTTTTCTGTTTTCCTAACTTTTTAACCTAATTTTTTATTAAGTTCCTGTTCATGTTTACATTATTTCCCAATTATTTCTTCTTAATTCTCATTATCAGAACTTATTGTGTCGCTGGATGACACTATTTGATGATTATCTCAACCTGTCTTTTCCTTTCTTTCCTTATTCCAACGAGTGTTAACAATTTCTAAAAATCTGACAAGAATCTTAAATGTCTAAATGGTACATTTATTGTAAGGCACGCTGAATATGTCAGCATCACAGCAAAAAGAGATTAAAACGAGTCATTTGATGACTGAAATGAAAAAGGGAGAAATATATCCACTGTTTACTTGCTGTTGCTGTGGAGTGTGTGGTATTAGATAGAGGATATGAATTTTATTTGTTGTGTCATTATTTAAATAAACAGTTGTTTCAGAAACAACTATACATCTTTGTATGAAACTTTAGTTAATTAAATGTTTTGCAATACCTGCTGTCTTCAGGATGTTGAGTGGCTGGTGAGTCATAGTTATCTAATTTCACTGTTATTTTCTAAACCCAATTCTGTCTTATTTTTCTGTGTGTATTGAAGTCCATGTCTACTCCCCTTCACTGATTCCATGTGATTCTTTCCACATTCAGCAACCTCACTTTTCTTTTTGGGAGCTTTTAAGATTGACAGGTTATGCAACTATCAGTTGCAAGTCCAAAGACTAGTATCTGCTCATTTCACTCCTAAATCCCAAAGACTGTTTCTAAGATTTTAGGGTTTTCTTCATAGCTGTGTGTGTTGTCTCCAATCCTTTAAACTCATCTCTCTTACTAGTTAACTATTCTAAGAATAAAAGTGCCTTTTTAGGAAATTGCTTGTTGGCAAAATGCTTGCATTAGGTATGTTTAACTAGTGCTTCTCTCAAAGAAGTTTGGGAAGTTCTTAAAACAACTGAAATTACCTTCTCTACCAATACTTGAGTGGATCACTGTGCCCTGGCAGTTGTCTGCTCTGGCATGATTTTGGGTATCTCTGGTCATCTCACTGGCCCAGTAGGCAGATCAGGTTGTTACATGGCAGTGTGCTTCAACAAATGTTTTATGTAGTAGAAGCAGTTGTGCAGAGGTGGTAGATTCTTATTTCAGTCAGAGTTACTGTGTATGATTTGTTTTTACCTGCATCTCCTACTTTGCTAAGTATTCAGGAACGAATTGTGTTCATTCAGTGAAATAATCCCAGATCACTGATATTTTGGGCTAAGGCCAGTAGTATGAGATTCAGCAAGACCGAGTGCTGGGTCCTGACCTTGGGTGACAACAACCCCAGACAGTGCTACAGACTTGGGAAGAGTCATTGGAAAGCTGCCCAGTGGAAAAGGACCTGGGAGTGTTGGATGACATTAGCTGAACATAAGCCAGCTGTGCCCAGGTGGCCAAGAAGGCCAATGGCACCCTGGTCTATATCAGGAATAGTGCAGCCAGCAGGAGCAGGGCAGCAGCTGCCCCCCTGTACTCAGCACTGGATGAGGCTGAACCTTTAATCCTGTGTTCAGTTTTGGGTCCCTCACTACAAGAAAGACACTGAGGTGCTGGGGAATATCCAGACAAAGGCAACGGAGCTGGGGAAGGGTCTGGAGCACCAAGTCCTATGAGAGGCAGCTGATGGATCTGGGATCATTTAGCCTGTAGAAAGGGAGGCTCAGAGAGGACCTTCTCTCTCTACGACTACCTGACAGGAGGTTGTAGAAAAGTGGGGGTCAATCTCTTCTCCCGTGTAACAAGCAATGTGACCAAAGGAAACGGCCTCAAGTAGTGCAAAGGAAGGCTTAGATTGGCTTTAAGGAAAAGTAGTATCTTCATGGAAAGGGTTGTCAAATATTGAAACAGCCTGTCCAGGGAAGTTGTGAGGTAACCATCCCTGGAGGTATTTTAAAGACATGCGGCACCTGGGGACATGGTTTAGTGGTGGACTCAGCAATCTTAGGTTAACATCTGGACTTGGTGATTTTAGGTATCTTTTATAATCTAAAAATTTCTATTATTCTATATGTGCTTGTTATTTAAAATGAAATTTCATCAATCAAAACTCTTTTGTTCTCCTCAGCTAAATTTATATTTATTTGGTTGTTTTGGTTTTTTTTTCCTTGGCAGCCTAAAGCATCACAAGGGCCATATTGTTCAGGATTTCAAAGAGCAATCGTTTATCTTTGTGGATACAAGTAAACGGACAATGGTGTCCCGACCATCTGCTCAAGCTGCTTGAGAACAGTCTTCTGTGCAAATGGCATGAAAGGTAATTTAACCTCAGAAGGTGCCCACAGAGCTCCAGTTCTGGGTTTTTTCCAGTTCTGTTTTCATTGTGTATTTGCCAGTCTAAAAATAAACCATGCTGAACAAAAACATCCTTTTTTCTTTCCCAATTTAAAGAACACATCATCATCAGAGTTAATTGTACCTAATTTCACCACAAGGGGTTGTTTTTCCTTTTAAGTATTTTTTTAAGCAGCAGAGAGTTTTCCTGGGATAAATGGTATCTGTCTTATAATTGTGTTTGTTGCTGTAGGAGGTTGTTGTTTTTTAGAGTACAAAACAGGATATAATCATGGAGTGGGACTCAGTGCTGAGTGTGGGACTCAGTGCTGAGTGATACACACTTTCAGCATATCAACTGCAATTCTGCCATGACCCCTTGTTATTTTTTTTGCCAGCCACTGTGTTTAACTAAAGGAGGCAGCTCTGCTAGTAAGCAAGATTTTATTTGCAGAGGGGTATTCTCTGAAAATGATGATGGCCCTTTCTGGCTGTTCTCTTTCAAAGCCTCACTTGAAGTAGTTTCAGTCTCTCATCCCAGTAAAACTGTGAAAAGATTTAAAGTTTCACTGCCAGTAAAAATTCCAAATGAGGGAAAGGCAGTTCCTTTCTAAATTTCAATATTTATTTCAGGCTAGAAAAGAAGGGCTTGACATTCATCTCACTGTCAGTGGTTTTGCAGTTCCTACTGGCTGTGGTGGTTGCTCTCAGGACTAGCAAAAGTAGCTTCTGGGTGCTGCCTCACCCAGAAGCTTGAAGCTCTGTATTACCTTCTGCTGTCTGCTGTGCTAATTTCTTCAGTTCAGTGCTACAAATTAAGCAGTTTCGGGCTCCTTCCTGCTCTCTTTATACTCCATTCCTCCTCCTTTGTGGTAGGTCAGACTGGTCCACGATGTGAGACTGTTTTCTGACAAAGTCTTGGAGGTCAGATCAGATCTTGTAGAGCATGTTCTCTAGGATGCGGTTGCTGTGCAGTCATCTTGCATGCTGCTGTGGGAGGAGAAGTAGAAAATGCATTTTCCTGGCTGCTTTGTCAGAGATCTTGTTCTGAGGGCACATGGGAATGTCAGCAGCAGAAAGAAGGTAGATAAAATCTGTATTCAAGAATCAAACTTGGATTAAACAAAAAATGACAATAGTGTGTCTGTGAGAAGAGAAGTGTGTATAATCTGGTTTTGTTGCTTATTTAGCTGCACTGGTTTAGCTAACCTAATGAAATACAGTGCGTTACTGTAATAAATACATTCTGGGCACAAAAATGGACCAGATTCTTGGATTTAATTGCTAAAGAGTATCCAGTCTTGATAGTGGCATAACTTTTCCTCCAACTTAACAACATAAGCCTGATTCATACTTTCCTTGGACATCTTTACTTTGATTTATTTTTTTAAGCAGAAGAGGTGGAACATGACAGATTTGAAAACGTTTTATATAGCTTTCAACAAGAAGCAATTTATAGCAACTTGAAGTTACATAACTTCTAACTCCACTTTTTTTCATGGCATGATTTAGATAGATCGGGTACTTTCACAATAATTCAAAGGAATATGCAATCAGTCAATCCATCTTATCTATTTTAAGCATTTCCAAGGAACCATCACTGTAGTTTCTACATTCTAAATCTGAATACAAGTGACAGTTTGCCATAAACAAGTATTTTGCAAAATATCAAAAAGAAAATTTCATTTTCTTTATTCATTTATGAAATGAAAACTTCCTCAAATAAAGGGATCCCACAGTACTGCTCATGGTGTACACTACACAATTAATATCAATTTATGCTTTAGGTAAAAATTTACTTTAGGAAAAACTGTGTTTTTCATAGTAACATGATAGGTTTCTTTGCCAGCAATAGCTAACTTGTAGATTTATAAGACCCCACAGTTATCAGAAAGACAATAGAGTATTACCTTTCAGTAATTGTATTGGCCTAGATATAGGACAAATGAACACAACAAAATTTTTCACAGAGAAATATTTAGGATAATCTAGGAATTTGTTCAGATGGCTTCAGAATACTTGTAGCCAGAGGTATTTTGGCTTCTCTCATAAAGTAGTTTATTCAAACCATTTTGTGATAATGTTTAAATGAATCATTGCACTTTTAATCAATTGAATGATTCATGAACATTCTTTTAAAGGAATTTAACCAAAGCATCATGTGAATATTTTCACAATGTTGTACCTATAGCAGTATCAAAGCAATCCTTCAACCTCAGCTTGCACCTCTGTGTAGCTTGGGTGTTTGTGTTTTGCATCATTTGATCTCAAAAGAAGCCATAAGGTTGTGTAAGGCAGAATTAGGCACCTGTCTGGGATATAAATATTATCCTGTTGAGAAAAACAGACTAAGTTGAGAAAAACATAAGGAGAAGTACAAATCAAAAGCTAGAAAACCAAAAACAAACCCCAGCAAATAGAACCAACAATAACAAAAAGGAACCAGCAGAAAGTACAGCCCGTGTCTCAGGAACATTTTCTGCTTTTGACAACATTATCCTATTTAGGTAAAATCCTAGAATGTTCATTCCTTGTTCATGCTTCTTCCACATCTGTAGGGTAGATTTCAGTATTATTAGTGTACTTTTTAAATCCACGTGGAAATTTTACTGGAAAAAAGAAGATGAGCATTAATAGAAGTTACTTGATTTAGCTGGAGCTTTTTTAAGGTTAGGGGCTACCACTGTAATTCAAAGCTACAACAGATGAAAATCTCTGCTGCTCTCAAGATAAG
Organism: Corvus brachyrhynchos; assembly: GCF_000691975.1. Classification (NCBI taxonomy): domain Eukaryota; kingdom Metazoa; phylum Chordata; class Aves; order Passeriformes; family Corvidae; genus Corvus; species Corvus brachyrhynchos. Next base: position 4,707,754 of record NW_008238834.1, on the reverse strand, counting down.
AGAAAGAATTCTAGAAGGCTGTTTTGTTTTTCATTAAGTATGGAAACCCTGGATATTTGAGAACTCCGTTTATCTTTCTGTTTCTCAAAAGGTACATGGTAGTTCTGTATGTTATTTTTGACATTTTACTGAGCAACACAGCATTATTAGATTCACAGAAAGAAGGAATTAGAGCTTATGTAGGATTTGACTTCCACCTCTCATCTCTTCTGCCTCATGGACCATGTTTGGCCTTCATTAGTTGTTGCTCTTTGAGTAGTAGTCTTTCCTTAGATGAAGTGGTCAGGAATGAGAAAGGAGTAGAAGAATATTTTTAACTGTCTCATGTGGAACTTTTTATCATAAATGTGTGTGTGATTGAAGGCCTGAGACAAAATGTGAAGAAGCTGCTTCCCCATATACGGTGATACCATTTCATGGTTCTCACCCATACCACATAGCACTGACATTTCATTTAATGAACTGTAATTGTCTGCTGTCATCTGTCGTGATCTTAGGCTGTGGCTAGGTTTAAGTTTGTAATGAGGACACTTTAGTGCAAGCATATGTCGGTGTCTAAATGCTTCCTAGGTGTCTAGATTCTCATATAATCTAAATGTTTTCATGGTAGTCAGGCCAAAAGAATGGTTCAAATATCCGTCTCCTACGGGTTCAAGTGACTGACACCTTTGTATGCCTCTAGGATCATTCAAAATGTGGCAGTGTACTTGAGACATCCATGTGGAATAGATAAATATGCCACAGGACCTGTAGGAGACCTGCAGCCTCCTAATGGGCTTGCTGGAGTCAGGAAGGAGTGTTCCAAGGTATCTCTGAGGCCAATTGAACTGGGCCTTAGCTGTCTAGGTAACAGCAAACTTAAATATCTTTCTTGCAGGTAGATAACAGATGCTGGGTGTGTTAATCTGAAACTGAACTCCATTATATGTAATAGTGCCTTTATTGGATTTTCTGCAAACAGCCTCACTGACATGAGAATCATGCAGAGAACTAACAAGATTGAGGAAAGTCATCCAGGTTTTGTCTTGTTTGCTGTGCTCCTTTATAGGAATCTGACATTACTATACTATACCAAAGAGAACTTTTCAAGAGCAGACTCGTGAAAATTTGGATTGAAACCGATGCCAGTGCAAACTTGCTGACAAACTGAGGTGCAGAGGCGGGAGCTCAGGTTAATGGCCATGAGTTGAAAGAAGAGGTTTAGAATGGATAGAAGGAGGAACATTTTCACTCTGAGGACAACCAGGCGCTACATCGGGTTGCTCAGAGATCCTGTGCTGTTCTCTGAAGCAGGAGATTGAATTAGAAACTGCCTGATGTCCATTCCTACCTCAATTTTCCTATGATCTCAAGATACGTTATTTCAAGAAGTGAAGCCAATAGCTTTTCTGTTCAAGCCCAATTAGACAAAGATAGAAAAACTATTTCACTTAACTGAAGGTGAAAGTATAGTAATTTTCCTTTTCTGGTATGAACAAGTGGCCCCAGAATCAACTGAATTAACCCCATGTTGGTAAAACAAAGGGATGGGAATTAAAATGTTTTGTGAAATTTTTTTTGTTATAATCAGCATTAAAAAACTGTGAAGGCACAGAAAAAAAAAAAACCAAACAGCAGAAGGAATTAGGATGGTTTGTGTGGTCTCTTGTTTATTGCTTTTGGGTTTTAAAGTTATGCCTTTTTTGGTGTGAAAAGGTGAGATTATTTTTCTAAAAATTAAATCAACCTCCTTGTAAATGAAACACGACAAACACACAGACAGGAGGAAAAAAAAGGTCACAGTTTACTTGCAACTAGAAATCTAACATTATCTCAAAATAAGGAAAACACAGGAAAAAGAAATTTCAAGTCAGTCTAGAACATTTTTTCTCTTCTTTCCTCATCTCAGTGGAGCAAAAACTTCCTTATATGTTCAAAAAACCATTTAAATAGGCTTTATTAACTCCCTAAATAAAACCATACTGGATTCCTTTAATGACAAGATACATATTGCAGATAATCTGACACATATTGCTAGCTTTCTCTATGCAAAAAATAATTACTTATTTTTGAATTATGACACATTTTGAATTATATCATGTAGAATGAGAGCTGCATTATGCAAAAAGATACTGTATTACTTTTTGCCTTTGCCACTATTATAATCTGGTAAAAATGAAAAGGAATGTAGGAAATCTCAATTCCTTGACTAGTAAGCAAAAATAAAGGATGTTGCAAAAGCATGCAAAATGATACATAAATAGAGACCCTGTATTATAGTAATGTTTTGGATAAAAATTGTGGTTTCAAATTAAAAATATTTTGAAAATAAATGAAATAATAAAGCATATTTATCACAGAACAGTAATAACATCAACAGTAGATTAGATGTATTTTGTATGAATTCAAAGGGCAGTGTTTGAGCAGGCTCTGGGATGCAGGAACAGTGATCTTACTTTGTTGTTAAGTGTAAGCCAGTTGCATACCTAAGTAGAAAGGTAGCTCTGAGTGTTTGAGTTTTGGTTGCTCCTGTCTATAACCAGAGCTCATGCAGTGCTGAGCTGGTGACCTCCTTCCTAAAACAGCCTGACATATGCCACAAGACTAGGTAGGATGCTGGAGCTTGTATTGCCTCAACAGCTTCAACAGCCACAGACAATTTAGAGTGTGCTCATAATGCCACGGTTCTTTTCCTACAACTGAGGAAAAGTAAAATTCTAGTGGAGTTTAACCAGGACAGGCATTAGACAGCTACCAGAGAAACTTGGTTGCATCAAAACGTTAAAGGGTGTCTTCAAGAGCTTAAATATTTTCAGTGATATGTTCAGGAAAATACAGATCAGTTAATGTCAGAATGAGCTTTTTAGAGTCACCGGCCATGTCCCAAAATTCTTTTCTCACTTTTTCACACTGTCAACAGTCCTTTAACTGTTCTAACACTGTCTTAGGCTAGTTTCTGCAAAGTGTACCACTGAAGTTCATAAACAGTTGATTGCCATTACTATTGTTTCAGGATTTTTCCCTTTTGTAGTAAGTAAAGGATGAGTAAAATTGGTGATCAGTAAAACTTTATAAGAAGATGTATTTTATCTCACTGGTTTAATATTCAACTCCCATGCCCTCAAGTATGATTTTTTTTTTCTATCTGTTCCATTATTTTCAAGCTACTAGCTGTGAAGTTTGTTCTGATTGAACCTTGAGCTGATCAAATATGTTGTCAGTAGCATGAAGTCGCATAAATATACACATCATTGGAGAATGCATGCATGCATAAGAGGTTTCACACGTAAACAGTTTAATAAAAAATTGCATTCTGCTGATATTTTCATCTTGTCTAGTGAAAAGGAATAACCCATTTAACTATTTCTAATTTTTGAAGTGTTTAGTTATACACAATCATTAGTTCTAGCGGGGGGTTTTGTTTATGTGAGCATATACATATATATAAATATATATAGAAGTAAAAGCTTGATTTCTGTTTGATTTGTTCCTCTACTGCATCTTTTACCTAATGTTTGATTTTTTTTCACTCTAATGCATTTTGATATTTGCTTGAAATGTTCTGCAATAGAAGCGCTGCTACATTTCTCAGATATTTGCAAACACATTACCTTTTAGTCCTATATGGCCCAACTTCACAGAAAATAACCTAAAATAGAAATTGGTATGTTTAAAGAGAAATGGTAGTAGGTTTTGGGGGTTTGTCTTTTGTGTGGTTTTTTCTTTCAAGTGTAGGCTAACACTTGTCAGCTGCAACTATGCTGCCTAGAAAGGCTATCATCCTGAGTCATATTGCAAGTGTGTATTCCTATTTAAAAGAGTTGATGCCAGTAAGTAAATGATAATTTTATTAGTAGTTGGATCAAGTTTTGTCAGGCAAAGAGTCTTAGATACAACATTTGGATATTATTTGCTCCTTAATGTTGAGACTAAAGAAGTGTTACATGTCTTTTTTTGTATGACATATCTGGGAAAGGGTGGCATTTAGCCATTAGAAATGTTATGCAGAAGCTTATAAGCCTTATTTTACTGATGTAATTGTTAAATCAATATCAGAATTATATTCTGCATCACTCTAAATTACGGCCAGTAGTTTCCAAAGGGGAGGGGTTACCTCTCATACATTATTGGCTTTTGAAGTAAAAAGAATGTGGAGGTTCCATAGTGAAGCCTTGGCAAGTCTTGCAGTCAGAAAGGAACATGGTGCTTTCATGCTTCTTCAGAAATAAAACACATTCCTTTTACAGTGTTTACTTGCAAATTTGCAATTGAAATGGACATGATGTCTTCCACTTCAAAACCTATTGATTTGACAGGTGTTAATTCTTGGGGGAATACCGGCATTTTAATATTCTCTCAGTGTGTTTCTATTTCAACACTTTAAATCGAGTCATTAAATATTTCTGATGGTTCTAAATTCTTAGAAGAAAAGTAGTTCAGCCAAGTCGGTAAATCATTTTGTCATTAGGAGAGGTGATGCCTTGAAAGATAGTAAAGTGATGAGATTTATTCTTACTGTGTGTGAAAAAATTACCTTTGCAACATGATAGATCACCTCTGGAATTAAATCTTCCTTTGAATCGGCCATCAGTGCATAAAACAATGAAATTACAAAAAGTAATATAAGTATTGGAATGTTAAAATTACTGTAATTCATAGTTTTAATCTTTAAGTAACATTTAGACTACACCACTAAAAGAAGAAAGAATAGAATGTACATGGGAGTGGATGACCCAGAGGGACAAGGGATTTTAGGGCATTACACAATAAATGGGTTGATATCAAATAATGTTGGTATCATTGAAAGTTACAATATACTAATGGTCTTCAGAAAGCTTGAATTGAATTATTTAGTGATTTTATCATGCTGATGGAATACTATCTGTTTTATTAACTCTATCCATTGCAAATGGGATATCTCTTTTCTAGGCAGCTTTAGTGCAATAGTTAACCACTGAAAAGTCAAAGAAACGAATCCAGCTATATATAAAGTAAGGGGGTTGATAGTCAATGTTTACATGAGTAGGAGATTACAGAGATGTTTTTCCTATGATGTGGTTTTTTGAACTTAGGGAACTTCAGTCCAGAAGACTGCAGCATGTGTCCTATTAAACACAGTAACAGCCAATAGACAGTGCTTTATTCCCTTATCTTCTATTACTTGTTTCATTACAGGGCAAATATGCTATAGAATTGACTTCTCTAAGGCACCTCAGGATAACAACTGTTGGAATTTAGGTCTGATTGAGGTTTCCATTCCGCAGAGTGAGCTTGTTTGGGTGGTTCTTCCAGAGAAGCAGTTTGCAATTGCAGGAACACCATGGTTCTGGACCTTAGAACTTATTTTAGCATTTGCAGCTAATAGGCCAACATAAGTCACTATGTGGAACTTTCATTTTTATAGATCCATAGACTGCTGGCTCTGTGTTTCAAGCATGAATTCAATTTTATGGAATATTCGCAATAAAGTTAAGATGAACCCTTACAGTTACTAACATCAGAGGAAAAGTGTTAGGTCATATCTAAGGCAGAATTAGACAGTGTATACATAAAGTACAGTTAATAAGCTAAAATAATAAAAATCTAATGTTACTGTGGGATTGTCTCTGTTAAAGGTACTTCATAAATATTCCAGGTTTACTTTACACAATTACTGGTCTTCCATTCAGCACCATTTTTGTGGTTCCTAAATGAAGTCACCCCAGCTGCCTCATCACCTATATTAGTGAAACATAATGTATCTACACTATATCTACATGTTTCAGCACTGAAAGTGAATATAATAAGCTAAGAGTAATTGAAAGGAGATTAACAGGTCTGTATTATGTTCAGTAGTACTTAGTAGACTTTTTCTCCCTTTTTATTCATTTATTCCCAACAACCTCTCTTCTGAGACTGACCCCTGTTGGAAGCTTTATCTTTTTTAACAGATGTGTCATCAGAGCTGCTTTACTTGTATAAACTCTTCCCTGGCAGCAAAATTAGTGTGAACCTTGACTGTACTTGGACAGTAAAGCTCAAATTCTTGAGAAGCACTGAAGGTTTCTGGGAGAAAAGTGTGCCTAACCATACTAAAAACATGGGGGTACAAAAAACTTGAAGGCTGTAAGGCAAACTGGAATTTGGTAGTTTAGTTTCCACTGATCACACAGGACCTCTTGTGGACGGGTGGCCTCTGTTCTTTGAAATAAACTGAGATTCACACTTCCTCCCAATATGTGTCTCTCAAAGAATAATTATTTTCGAATTAAACACATTTTGAATAGAAAAGGCCAAGTCATTGAAACAGTCTGAGCAGTTCTATTCTTGGTTCAATAAGCCCCTAAATTTTGTTGATAAACCTCTGTTTAGACTTTAGGTCTATCTCTAGTATTTACTTAATTAGATGCAGTAGTTTCATGTGTTTTATGAGACACTACACACATTTCAGAAAAGAAGATTACTCAGGGCTGTGAAAAATTCCCAGTCCACTTACAGTTGCAGTATATTCTGATATATAAATTCTGATATCTAAATATAACCTAATAAAATTGTTAAAATTTCAAATAAGTTTAAAAAGTATTTGAACAGTTTACAATTAAAAAACTAATTAATACTGGGGGATTGACCTGTATACATAGCAAATAGCTGAAGTCTTGAGTTTAAATGAGCACATCATCTTTAAAATGTTGTGTCCTGAATTTTTAACATAATTATGAATGGAGACACTATGGATAATACTTGTAATTTGTCCCTACTATTAAAAACATGGACCTTTTATCTGAAGGCTGAATTTGTCTGATCTTGGCTGCTAAAGACTAAATTTCTACTATTCTGTGGTGCTATAAACTTTGGCCAGTTTCTCTCTTAATTTTTTTTTTCTAAATGAGCACCTGGTACCAAGCACAGTCATTGATCATTTGGTCATTTTTAGGATTCTTTGCTTCTCCTGGTTCACAGCATCTCAGTGTGGCTTTGCAGCAGGAAGGTGGGAAGGGAGTTTGGGGGAGGAAAGAGAACAGTTACTGAGTGCAACAGAATTCACATGAGGAAATCACATGAGGAAATAAAGGTGTTCTTCATGCCATATATGAATATGTATTATAATCCTAATAAATAACTCCCATTATCTCTGTAATGCATGATGATAGGACATAATTTCTCATTTTTTCTGATGACTAGATGTTTTACTCTTCAGAGGAAATATGAACAGCAAAAGTGGCTGTTACTGTCTTTTCACATCAGCAGATAGTATTTTGGCCATGAACTAATATACTGTGGATGCCCTGAACTATGCAAAGCATAATTTGTCTTGTTATTGGTGTCTGTGAGGTAGTTGCAAATTGCATGTAATGAATGCCATTTGTGGGTAACTCATGAAAACATTAGTTAAATACAAAATGTATAATGTACAGTGCACACGTATAATTTCCAAAGAAATATGTGACAAATAAAATTCTTAATTTTAATAATTTAAACTAAATTATTTTCTACTTCACTGGATTATGCAGTGGTATTGCTTATTCTCTGATTACAGCAAAAGTGTATTTACTCACCTACTAGCACGTGTTTAAATAAATTTTAAGTATAATGTGTTAAATGTATACACTCTAAGTTACTTCAGTTAGCTCTGGTTAACCCATAAAAAAAACAATACTTAAGAAACCACTGTGGTTCTTTTCATTACTTCAGGATGTATTTGGATGTTTTTGTAATATTGACATTGTGGAAAAGGAAAAAAGTCTTAACTGGACTAAAATAATCTATAATGCTAGAAGTTCTTTAATTATTGATTGATTTTTCTTCAGCCACCTTTATGTTCGAAGAATATATGTCAGCAACAAACATTTTCTTTGCTACTGAAACTTGCATCTTTCCATCCAGCCATGTAATTTGTGATGTGGTGATTTGCAGTAGAAATTTTTGTAGTCTTAGCTGTAGCTGTGCAGTTCCAAGTGTGGGTAGAGGTAATTAAAAAAGAGAGGCAGTATTACTTTAAAGAGGTGAGGATGATGAAACTCTGGACTCATGGATTGAAATGTGGACATGAACTGTTCCTTTTAGTTGCTATTGGCTGATAAAACTGAGTTTAAGTTCTCTCTGATCACGTGACACTTGTCTACTTGTCTGCAGACTGGCAGCTGTAAATCCTTTTAAGGATATGAAAAGAAGTAAACAAAGAAATGTAGTATTATTAAGTATTTGCAAAAAGATTTTGCTGGTAGCCAGTGAGAAGTTTGTTTAATCTGTGAAATAGGAAACATCTACTCTTACCTTTACAACCTTCTGTTGTTTTCTGTATTCTACTAAAAGAAGCTGGATTTTTTTTTTTTTTGTCATCTTTGTTAGCTTTGTTGTGTATTTTTAACATAACATCACCTGAGATCTGTTGCATATTCCTCCAGGACAAAATCTTTTAAACTATTTTTGACTGTTTTGCGTCTTAGTTCATATCTGGATTAGCCACAAGTGAAGCCTCTTTATTTTGTGTACCAAAATTTGCAGATTTGTTTTGATGTTGGCTCCCATTTCAGTGGTCTTACCCAGTCAGTTATTGATCATTTCAGAAGCAACCTGGCATCCCCTAGAAAGTAAGGACTGTGCAATGAGCATTTCCACTGCAGTCTCCTTCACTACCTATAGCTTATTTATGAGCAAGCAATGCAGCAGAAAAGCAGTGAGCATAAATAACATGATACAGAGAACACATGTAAAATTAGGATCTAGACTGCCTGTACTACCTCTGTGTTTTTGGGAGTCATTTTCAGATTTATTCCTGCATGCCACCAGAATTCCATCTCAAGAGTCTGACGTGGTATTTTGGAATTAATATTAATTTGCTGGGATGCCTCACATCTTTCTTGACAATGTGCATGCTGGTAACTCCTCCTCAATACATTAAAGTGCTCCATTGCTGCTCTGTCAAACTGCACAGTTCTAGAAAACAGAATTGCATTTGAGCATCTGCTGTCGTCAATCTCCGATTATTTCTACACATTTTCCTAGCTTTCAGCATATTTTAATGTGATATTCACTAGAAATTAGCAATGCTAAACAATTAATCTCACAGAAGAAAAAGCGCCCTAAGAAAGAGAAAGTATAAAATGCTCAGATTGATCATGACAGCATAAATCAATCCTACTGACTTATTATGGGAAGTCCTTGTTTATCATGTTTTAAAAAGATAGGGTCTTTTTCCAAGTCTCTGTACATGCATATCATATACTCAGACTGTTCTTTACAGTAAAAAGTGGTAGGCTTGAGTGACAACTGATTTTCTTTTGTACTTTCAGGAACAACAGGGTGGAAAATAACCATATGAAATGTGAAATTTGGGCAATGTGTCATTAAAGAGAAGACAACTATTGTGTTGAAGTAATTGTCTGCATTAGCCAGAAGTAGTTTCATATTTCTGGTATAACTGGGTCTGTCAAAGAACAGTTTAAAGCCCCAAATCATAAGTATTTTTTGAGTTACACGGTCCTGCCAAACTTCCTGTGAAGTTGGCACGTTCTAAATAAGTTTTGTCTCAATTTAACATATTGTAAAATTTTCCCATGTAGACTATAGGGGAACTTGGAGAAATAGAAAGTTTGTAGGACCAAAACCTCCTATCTTTCTTTCTCAGCAAATGTGCCTGTTTATCAAAGGTGCGCAACACTTGCCTTAGTGTTTATGCGAAACTGTATCCTATTGAAACCTTCAGGCGTATTCATGGACATCTTTCTGACAGGAAGAGAATATGAGGCTCTATGGAAATGGAATCTCCCAGATCAGCCTGTCTTTATCCATTAAAGATTTGCATGGACAGCACGATGACAAATAGGAGGCAGTTCAGTCATTCTGTGACTGATTTACCAAAAGTCAGCCAAATCCCATGCGACACCTTAGAGGAGCACAAGGTCTGCTCTGCACACTGCCTGTGGGTACACTGTCTTTTGGCACAATATACAAGTTCCCAAAAGTGCTTCTCCATCCCCAGGAGCACAGGAGGGAGGAGAGCAGGGGCTGTTTCATTGCCCCTGCTTTACACTGAATTTTTTCCCTGGCCAGAGCAATTCCTAATTACTGGATAATTTAATTCAAGGCAGTTTTACTGCTAGAGCGTCACAGACTGGCCTCAGTGGTCCCCAGGAGACACTGTTGTGTAAGAGAAGGAATTGAGCAATGCTTTCTCCATTAATGGACCAGAACAACCTAGGCCACTCTAACTTCCTGAGCAAACATCTCCTGAGTATTAACAGTTCCTATTTATCTGCTAATAGATATATCAAGTTATGCAGAAACATGACTACCACAGAATCCCACAGCACCCTGTGGTACAGGCATCTTCTCTTGCAATGTGTCATTTTCATACTTCATCCTATTTCTTTTAACCAGGTCTTAGGGGAAGAGGAAATAAAAATACACTATGCCTTTTTTTAGCATAATTTATATACATAAAAAATTAAAAATTGAGCAGGTTTTCACAAAAGAAAATTAAATAACTTTGACAGATACTCCACTTCTGAATTCTCTGGCCCTAGTAAAAGAAAGCTGACTATGTGGTGGATGTTTTCTGAGCGCTGAGTTTGACATTAGCATGAGCTCCATCAGTAGCTGACGTTCTTGCTACGTGTCATTCATACTTGATTACAAGTATCACAAAAACCTGATACTTTATCATTCTAATATACTGATTACTTTTTTCATTGATAAACATAATTCTGAAACAAAATTTGACTGCTATCAGCTTCATTGTGGCACTTAAGTTTTCATTTAACATGATGATAGAGCTGCACAGCAGCTTGGGAGACTGTGTTTGTTTACCTTTTCTATATTTAATAACTTGGTGAGTGATACCAAGCATAGTTGAGAGCTCAAATAAAATAAAAGCTATCTATATTTATTCTTGCAGATGCCTTTTCCATTTCCAGCCAGTCTGTTACTTAGATGTCCTGGTTTTGGTGCAACAGAGTTTGTTTTATTCTTTGTGGCTGGTACAGTGCTGTGGGTTTGGATTTAGTATGAGAATAATGTTAATAACACACTGTTTTTAAGTAGTGCTTACACCAAGTCAAGGACTTTTCAGTATCTGCCTTAGAGTGTTGTGCCCAATATATAAACTGGGGGGAGTTAGCCAGAAGCCACTCATTGTGGTTCAGGGATGTGATTAACATTAATCAGTGGGTGGTGAACAATTGTATTGTGCATCACCTATTTCTCTTGGGTTCAGTTACTCTCTCTCCCTCTTCTTATCATTGCAATTGTCATTATTGCTGTTGTTGGTATTAGTATAATAGTATATTAGTATGATGGTATCATTATTAGTAAATTATTATTCCTGTTATTGTTGTTATTATTAATACTATATTTTAATTCATTACATTGTTCTTATCTAACCCCTGAGGTTTATATTTTCTTTCCAATTCTCCTCCCTGCCTGGGGGTATGGTTTAGGGGAGTGAGCAACTGGCTATGTGGTGCTTAGTAGCCAGCCAGGGTGAAACCACAACACTCATCTGCCTTTCAAAATCTCACCGGGAGCTGGTAACACTGCAGGGTCCACAGAGCAGCTCCAGTGAGTTGGAAGGGCTCACTCTTCTGCTTCAGCTGACTGCATCCTGAAAACTAATGCTCCCAACTTTAAGAAGGCTTTCTTTTATGATTGACTATACAGCATTATATAATCTGCATTAGATAGGTTTTATCTTCTCACTGCTGCTGTATTCAGTGTGCATTATTCTCACCCCAGAAGAGCACTCCCATTTCATTTTCTTGGCCCGTCTGTCCAGCTTGGTGGTTGCGATTTTGATTACAGTTTATGCCTCATTTAACCTGACTGTCCTGAATATCATCCAGTAAGCAATAGCTTATTTTTTAGGATATTTTCTTCCTTGATGACTGTGTCACTCTTTGCTAGATAAAACTGTCTGTTAGTTTTAGATTCAGTGTTTGACTTACATCTGTAAGGTCTGAAAACCTGTGAGGAGGAAATGTAACTCCTCTCCTTCCTATCATAAGTCTGTGATACTCTATACCAGTACTGATGCCTTTTCCTGGTCTTAAAATCAAGAGTCATACACGGTTAGAAGGGAAAAAGGGATTTTACCTTGGTATTTATTTTAAGGATCCTTAGGTGCACATGTCCAAGTCATATGCATCGAGATGCACCCTGCCCAGTATACGCCCCCAAAGATCGGGTATAACATTATAGGTTTTACTAATTAGCATATCTATCAAAGATTCCCCAATGAGAGGCTCAAGTGAGCCCCCCTCCCCAAGGAACCTTCCCCTGGATGGTTCTATCTTAGTTTACAGAATGTGTTCTGGAGAGGACCTTGGGGTCTGGGGCACACTGATCCCTAGCTACGAAGCTTCTAAAATGTTTAGTCTCTTAGCTTGACAAACAAGTCCAAGAATGTAGGCAAAAGCACTAGGAATACAGAAGTTGTAAAAACGTATAACAGGGGTATAAAAGAAAAGGCAAAAAATCTTCATGGCATCAGTACAGTGGTGGATCTTTCATTTTAAGTATAAAACTTTACTTTGCCTGTTTTTTGTCTACAAACTTTTTAACTAAAGGAGTTAAGAGAGGAGGCGTGGGGAGGAGGCCTGACTGTGAGTGTTGGGGGAAGGAAGGAAAAGGATTTGAAGGAAGTAAGTCATGAATAATATGTGCTGAGTGTGTTTTAGCAGCCTGCGAGGTATTTCTAGAAAGATATTATCCCTGCCAGCATTTCTTGGTAGTCTGAAGGTGAGAATAGCTGCATGGTGGCCTCAGCTGGGAAGGATCAGTGCATGAACCTTACCTTCAGAGCTAGGTGATGTTCTTTGAGCAGTGCCTAGCACCTGAGCCAAGGAGGGAGTTTTGCAGCTCATGTCAAAGGAAATCTGTTTTATGTCTCTGTTTTATGAGACCCACTAGTTTGTAATAATATTTATCATCATTTTGGCAACTGCTTGGGGGTAATTCTATCAGCTTGCTTGTTTTGGAAAGGCCAGCTCAGCAAAGTAATAAATAAAATGGACAGTGTTGTGATACAGGCTAGCAGGATAATAGGAAGGTGTCTCTGTGAATTCCTTTCATACTGACAGTGCCTCATTTCCAATCTTGTACAAATAATGAGAAAAAATTAGTAATGGCAGCCATTTTTTGATATGGAAAGGAGCTTGTAAATGTATTAGAGAACCACAGGCACTTGTATTCCTGCCATGAAAAGGCCCCTAATTTGTTACCTAGTCACACCTTTCTGTTAATTTTTCTTTTTCAAAGACCACCTTTACTTTTATGGGGTTTTGAAAACACGGGGAATTTCTTTGCAATGACAAGTTGGTTACAGTGAAGACAGCATAGTGGCTCTTAACTGCTAAACAAAAAAATTCAGTTTGGATGAAGAGCATGAATGTAGAGTAATCTACTTGAATATTCTTTCATTCTCTAAGATAGAAAAATAAGTAATTTTTAACACTTTCTTAAGGGAAATTATTTAACGTGTCAAAAAAGTCACAAACCGTCTTCTTATTTGCAGTAGGTTTTAAACTCTTCTGATGTAAAAGTAGTGCCACTGCTGTAGGTTAGAGATGTGCTACATCCCTTTAAACTGCACAAGCTTCCTTAACACTGTCCGAGACTGTATTTGTGTTGTACATGCAAGCAAGTATCGTTCTGCCTGATGGGGAGTGCAGGTGAATTAATCTATCTTCAGTGTTTTTCTTTGAAGAATTCCATAAAATAACACCAGACCAAAGAAACATTGTACATTGTATCATTAATTGATGTACAGGTTGGTAGCTGGACTGTGTATCAGTAGAGCTTAACACTCATGTCCTAAATACTGAATAATGTGAAGAAATGAATTAAGTAATGGGCTTCCTGATCATTTGTTTGTCTGTAACTAGAATTTACCCTTACAGACATATCCTTATGTTTCCACGTTTTCACAGATAGCAAGGAAGCTACATAAAATGCAAAGAATACCGACACACCCAAATGCATTACTTGATCTATGTTAGTGTTCCACATGTGAATAAAATAGGTGAATAGTACTGGGATAAATTTTACCCTATGTCCTAGTGCAATGATGTTAACCATACATAATATTCCCTCTAAAATGAAGTATAGTCCATAGGGTTTTTCACTGGAATATGATTTACTATCCATATTTTGGTTTTAGAATCCGTATTTCTTAAATGTCTTTGTAATTTAATATATGCTGTCATTTAAGAAGAGAGAAGAAGATCCTGCAATTAATTGAAACAATCTATACAGCAAAGCTAATGGAAGCAACAACCAAACAAATAATGTGGACATCGAAACTCAAATAGCCAGCTGGACACCTCTCTCCTCACTATCCAGACATTAGGTCCTTGTATGCAAGCATTCATCCACAGCAGAGAGGTGATCTGGAAGGGATGTGCATGGCTTCACGCTTGCCCGTGTACTCACCAGTGCAGCAGAGCTAGCGAGGTCGGAGACTTCTGCTGCAGCTGTCAGCAGCAAATTTCTGGTGCACAAAGTAATTGTGGCTTGATTTTTGAGAGGTGGAGCAGTGCTGTTGTCCCTTGGTAATACAGGCTGTGTTCCTGGAATACAGTCTGGTGTGGAGCAGTCAGCAGGGAAATACAAGGAGTAAGAGTTGGCCGATATGTACATCAGAACTGACAAGAACAGTTATGGTGGGACCAGGATAATGGGCACTTAAGAAATGTGTGAGTTGTATTGATACCAGGACTTATCCATGTTTCATCCATTAACGCACACTGATCCATTTTTATGCAAGAGTTACATGTTATGTAAACATGCTATTAGACTTCAAGAACTTGTTGGAGAAGTTCCCAGTTCTGCCTTTTTCTATCTGGACTGCCAATGCCTTGACAAATCCAAACGATGTTTTATGTTTTTAGCATGCCCTGCCAGAAAAGCAAACAAACAGGACAGAAGAAAGTAAGGTGATTTCATCCTGCTGATAGGATATGACAGCACACTGAGGCACAGACTTAACATTGACTGAACTTGAAACAGAGGATAGGCTCGCTCATGGTTCTGCTTTTGTTAGCAGGCTTTCTTAAGGTGAGAGACTGGACTGCGTAATAGGTATGATCACCTGTCTCTGTTGTTAAATGCCATGTAGATATCCTTCTCTTCAAAGAAAAGGCTTTATTCAGACAAAATAATTTCTTTCCCTTGGAGACTATACTTGGAGTTCAGAGAAGATGAAAGATCAAAGTATCTTCAGTGTGCAAAGCCACTGTGATGGAAGGGAACTAACGAGATAAGACAAGCCTAAATGGTCCTAGCAGGCAGTTGAGGTCCTATGCTGCAGAAGATGACTGAGGAAGTACTTAAATAAACAGGAAAATAGGAATGAATCTTGGCTGGTTTATACATGCTGAGGCACTGCCCAGAGATTAAAAGGTAAGATAAAACCTTCAGTGTTTGCATGACATGGTTGTACAAATGTGAGCTGGGACTGGGCTGTCAGATTGGCCAGTTCCTGGAGAGAATGGTCCTCTCCTTTGGGAATTTTATTTTCATTTCATGATACCTTGAAGGAAGGGCCTGGATGACTACACCTGTGTATTTTATGTGCTGAGACATTTTACAACGTTCTGAAAGGAATTCAGGCATGAAGTGGTTTGCATTTGGTTGATTTTAGGGGGTTTTTAAGTCTTACAAAATTAAGTATTTGAAAAGATACGTGTAAGAAACAAGTGAATGAAGATAATGTAGAGAATAAAAGAGGTCTTATTTTAACCAAAGATGATGTTTAAACTGGTTTTTTTTTGTTACAGTCTTGGAATATAAAGTGAGCATAGACAAACACAAATGACTGTACAATGACAAAGATGATATGTTGTGACTTGGAGGAGGGAACCAGCTTTTTGTTGTACATCTTTTTATTATGTTTATAAATGCACATGCATAGAATTAGAGTCTCAGAAGTTTTAAATTAAGTGTTCTTAAGGTCTCCTGTTTAGCAGGCTGGTTAAGAAGCACAACAAAGTTTAAGAACAATGGGAAATTGTGAGGTGTTTCATAAGAATATGGTTATATAAAGCTACATATAGGCTAAAATTTAAATCTAAACAGCATGAAATATGTACAATTTAGCTGAATCTTAATGCTCAAATGGTCACTTAATTACTGTGTGGTTACAGAGATAGCCTGGCTGTAAATATCCTATCTATAAATGCAATCCATATTTAAAAGGGATCATTGGGTGACACTTGTAATTATTAGAAAATGTGGTGTACAAGGGCTAATATTTATCTTACTGATGGTTCTCATTCATACATTTCCTTCTAAAGGACAAAGTTTTTCTGTACAGATTCAGATTTTTAAGTTAGTGAAAAATAAATGTTATAGAGTCGCTTTCTTTCTTCGTCTTCAGGAAACTAAAACAAGTAGCACACCTATTTCCCCTCACACTCTTTGATTAGTTTCACCCCAGAAGGAAACTTGTGCTCCACAGCATAAGGACTTTGTGTAGAAGCATTTAGAAAGCCCTTAAGTTTCCGATAGAAGGTAAGTCAGCAAAATTTCTGGTGACCATAAAGATGAAATCTTTTGAAATGGGTTACATAACTTGCTGCAAGTGCAGAGATGGCTTGGCATACATGTTTAATGGTTTCACCTGTGGTGATGCTTCAGGGCAACCTCCAAGCATTAACGCTGAACTCTAATTAGTGTAGACAAGATCACAGCACTGGATTTCAAGGGAATGCAAGATAACCTGCAGACAAATTACCACTGAAGTAACATGACAGGCCTTGACAGTATGTTCAAATCATTTACAAAAAAAAAAAACCACATCCATCAACTCCAACATTTTCTAATATATTGACGACCAAAACATTTTGTGCCCAATAGGTATCTAGACTTCTGGATAAGTATAGAAGTGGCACTGTAGCTGGAGGGTTTATGGTAATTCTATAAGCAGCAAAGTGTCTCTGCAAAGGAGAGATAAACAGCTAGTAATCCTCATAATTCCCCACTGATAGCGTATCCATCTCTGCTATAAATTAGAAATCCCAGAGATTAGGAAGGCTAGGCAGGGTGTAGCTCATAGCATTAATCACAGTATTAGGACAGCAGTATACTTGATTTCTGTGTCCAAAGCACTGATATTTCTCTCTAGGTTAAAATGACATAATGTAGTTTGGAATACATATTGTTCAAGCTGCCTACTCAATGCAGAGATGGTTTTACAGAAGACACTGTTACACACTTCTTTAAAGTATTGACTGCGGAATGGGGAGCAGTGCAGTACTTTTCACTATGAGGGCTATAGCCAAGATTTTGTAATCTCTTCAAGTTTCCAAATAAAGGTTTATTTTTTTAAATATATGGATTAAGGTCAGTTTGTCCTCAAACCTCTTGGTTCTAGGACGATATTGTGCAAATGCTTCTGATCTTTTGGAATCTGTATGTGGCCACACAGGCAGAACGGGTAATGCTGTTGTGTGTGTACAAATTCCTATTTAAACATAAAATATGAAGGGGCGTTGTTAAAAATTAGAGGTTAGATATTAGTTCTCAGAAGCACATGGCTGAACTAAATATAATTAATCTGAAATTTTCTTGATAATATTTATTGAGCTGGTAGTCAGATGGAGAATGAAGCATTGTGGCTTGGCCTCCAAGTGTGGCATATATTCCAAATCCTACACAACTTTTGATTTAAAATACCAAAAATGGATATTTTAGTTGTCTGCTTTTTATTAGATGATACATCAGATGATAGATTTTATGTGTTCAGATCTCCCCTCCCTCATTTCAAAGTCCTTTTGACTATATTGACAATAAGTGTACTCTAGAAATGTAGTTGATGCATATATTACTGTCACTTCAGCCTTTTGGGACGCCTAGTTCAATAAACTGTTGCTTGTGGGACCATTTTGAGAAACAGTAAGTCTTTTCCAAAACTAAAATTGCATCAATAAACCTCTTATCCTTACACACACAGTAGCCGGTGTACAGGGCTTTTGGGACAGTGAAAGTGTTTCCATCATGTTTGATCTTCTCGCTTTGGCGTGATAATAGGGTTTGTGGTTTTGCAGTCACGAGAAAGGCTGAACAGAAAGCTCTAGAGAAAGGAATTTCCTAACTACAATATGAAAAACATCTGGTCAGCAAAGGAAGAACAACATTTTAATACATGTTCATAGGGGAAAAAAGCTCCAGTACCTCTGAAATGGAAAGAATTTTGTGCAAAAAGGAAGATTTTGCTTTAAGTATTACAGATATTGTTAAAAGATATGAATTGACATATGACTGATAAAAACTAATAGGATACAGGAACAGATGTTGGCAAAAGAAGTATCATTTTATCATCAGCACAAAGTAATTTAGACTCAGCATAAGCTGAAGAATCATGTAATTGCAAATAAATATCTGCAAGATGACAGCATAAGGGAGAAGACAATCTCAGAGATATGTTCATTAAAAAAAAAACCCAAACCAAACAGTTAGAGGAAATACACCCTACAGGGTAAATATAAAGTTCACAGCAGACAACTGTGGAAGATAAAGCAAAACATCAACTCACAAAGAGCAAAATCTTCCAGCAAAAGGTAAGACGTATGTAAGACATCAGTGGAAAGTAGTTTTGTAAAACAGATCCAAAAGGAAATGTTAGCACTGGATGACAGCGAAGGAAAATATCTTCAACAGCATAGGGAATGTCTTTATATGCAGCTATTTTCTGAAACATTTTCACAGAAATTTGAATGTCAGCATGTTAATGATACTGGTCTGATCTACCCTTCCCCCACAGAGATGTTTCAGAAGAGGAATGGAGATTTTCAGGCAGCCTTTTTTTCTAATAATAATGGAGTCTTCTACAGCATATCAGCTGCTACGGTTTTATGTGTGGACTATCACCAGCAGAGTTTCTGGTGGGGAGGTGAATAGGGGCTCTTGAATTTATAGTTGTTACCTTGTTTGGGAGTCTTCTACAGCATATCAGCTGCTACGGTTTGTGTGTGGACTATCACCAGCAGAGTTTTTCTGGTGGGGAGGTGAATAGGGGCTCTTGCATTTATAGTTGTTACCTTGTTTATAGTTGTTACTGGCCTGAACAAAGAGGGCCACTCTAACTAAACATGGAAGAAACTCAACCAAAGGTTGGTATTGAGACTTTGAGCTGTTTGAAAAACTAGCAGAAGCTGTTAGGTAACAATCAAAATTCTGTAAATACTTTTAGAAAGTGATGTGCTTCAATCTTAATTATTTTCTAGCATGCCTAGGAGAAAATTGTGTGCCTGATGGTGGAGTAAGAGGAAGTAAAATTGTCATCCTCTTTACTTCTTCAGGGAAACTCAATAGGTGTAGGAATACGCTGGAGAGCTGTTAAGATCCCTTTTTCGCTTCCAAAGTACTTTTAGAAAAAAGAAAAAAAACCCAAGCATGTAGCATCACGAGTGGCCATTTCAATGTGGATAAGTGAACATGATATTAGACCATGGATCTGAGGCATAGGAATTATATTCCAGTTGGATTTGTATGTCTGTAACAATACTGGAGTGTGTGTGTAAATTATTTTTAGTTCCATTATATTCCAAGTTGTTCAGCAGTGCGCAGTCAAAGCAATGCTGCCATTGGTTCCCTGGTGTCCTCAGTTCTGAGCATTTTGTCAAATTAAATCAAAAGTCTTGTTCAGGCTATTGACTACGTATAAAAATTTTGAATTATTCTTTTTGCTCCAATTTGTTATCACATAGGAATTATGAAATTAGAAAGAATGTAGGAATTTGGGCGGGGGGAGTATTTAGTGGTTTTAACCATTAAACAGTCCTTTCATTTTCCCCATTCATTCTGAATTTTCCCAAGCTCATCATAAAATAAAGAAAGGGTACTATTTCCTGCTACTATTTATCTGTGCAGTTATGTCTCATTGAGTAGACGGAACAGTGTGTCCTGAACAAGACAAGATCATTGAGAAAATGTGTTGTCAAGTAGTTGTCAAGTAAGGAGTATTATAATGATCAACAGAGGGCACAGTAAGCTTACAGAAGCAAGAGTATGGTGTATCATACCTTTTCAGACTTTTTTTTAACTAACCTCTCTGAAGGTATTTTGGGGAGTTCAAATTGTTTATTAGTCTTGGTAACCTCCATGCTTGCTTTTGATTTATTTCTGATCCCTAAATTTGGGGCACCTTATTGCAGCATAGCAGTGATGGATATACGCATTACTTTTTTGTTCATGACAGATCACTTGCAAGTTATAGGTGCCTGCTTGAGGAACTAGTTGGCAAAGATTCAGCTATTGCTATTCTCTATCAAAAAAACCCTTGGTATCTGAAGCTAAATCTGTTCTCTCTTTTGATTAAGACAGAAAGAGGAAAAGGAGAGACTTACTGATGAAATTTCTGGAGTAGAGTTACAAACTCTGGCTGAGCAGATGCTTGCAGTGTCATGACTGGAAACAGAACTGGTGAGATACGACTTCTCTGTGCAATTTGGTGCCTTGAGCTAACAAGTCCATGCTGCTTCCAGAGACTGCAACCACTGCATATATCCTGCTGGATTCTGTGGATTTGTAGCTGAGTTCACTTCTACTTATAAACAGCTTAATTTTCTGATAACAGTAGTTAAGTTTAAAGGGATCAGGTTTTTTGATGAGCCTTGCATATGGTGAGGATATCCAAATGTGGATACCTACTGGTCTTGTAAACCTAGGAATGGAAATTCTTGTGTTAGTATGTCATGGTTTAGGAATGGTATTCCCCAATTTAGTGCTCCCACTGAAACCCTCCAAATCATGTGCTTATTAATAACTCCCTCTTCTTCTCCCACCTCTCACCTACAATTTTGTGCCTCCATTCTTCTCTGGAGAGGAGAATTGGAGGCACAAAAGATAAAGACCATGGGTTGAGATAAGAAAAGTTTACTGGAAGCAGCAACAAGACAAAAAGCAATAACAGCAACAATACTAATAACAGTATTAGTAGAAGAAAAAAGACAAACAATTCACATGTGATTGCTCACAGCTCACCATGGAAACCCACCAAAATGCCTGACCACTACCTCCACAGTGCAATGCCATCCCTTCCACAGTCCCTGGAAAATGATGTGAGGTGTTGCAAAATAACCTCCATGCTCCCTCCTGCTGCAAAAATTAATCCTGTCCTGGCCAGACCCAGGACAGGGTATGAACAAAAATTTAAATTTTTCATAAACTTTAAATATGATAAAGGCTGTGGGACTTTTTATTTAACTAACCATTTGAAAACACAGCTGGAGAACAGAAAGGTGACATTTACAACAAGCTGGAATACTATGCCAGGTACTTATATAGATGATCAGAATGAATTCTTCAGTGCAGTATGGCTGGGAAACTTCACTGTAACATAGCTACCATCAAGGGAGAAGAAGTGTGACTAGGCAAGTGGTCAGTAATTGTATAAATAAATTGAACATGTCAAAATCTGCAAACATTCCTTTATGTACATTGACAAAGGTTGTGTTACTTCTAAGGGGTTAGGATAGTGCCTGGCAGGTTCTGCAAAACACCTGTGAAAAGGAATTATGTGTATTCCCGAAGGGGATTGCACTAAATCTGGTGCTTAAAATCATTAAAAGAGTGAAAATTCCTTTCTAATCAATCTGCTTACTGAGTGCTTACTATCAGCTCTGTACATACAGGAAAACAGCTCTGTTTTTCCAGGAAAATGCAGCCCAATGGTATATGTCATGTCTGGCTCTTCATTCACATTAGATATTAATGCTAATTTTAAAAGTGTTTCCAGTAACACTGTAGATATTGTTCAGGTTAACAACTGGCTGTCTAAAACTTCTTTATGTTGAGCCACTCACTTTGTTGTTTATATTCCATCTGAAAGTTCTCATCTCTGGCCTGTGAAGAGACCCTACTGTGACTGGATAATTTCTATGCATAATTTTTTGACTCCTCTTTCCTGGAAGAGGTGTATTTTCTAAGTTTCTGTCAGGTGCTTTATTAGCAGAATCCTGTCCAGAAGGGTGAGGTATCACTGCTGTGCTTCTTGAAGTTTGTTAGATTTTCTAATCCTCTCCAGTGTGTTGTCAGCATGCTTTTTTTTTTTTCCCCACCTTCTTCTTAAGCAGTTCTCCTTCCTGTGAGTCCCTTGAGCCTCGCCGTGTTGAAAATCTACTTTGTTTTAGCTTCATTTTGCCTACTATCTTGAAAGCAAAAAAGTATTTTTGTCCTTCTTGAAGGACAGTGACTCCACCTTACAGAAGGGAAGCCAGCACACCCAGTTGGCATCTTGGATAACTCCGAACTCCACCCAGTTTAACCCTCCATACCCAGTATATTAAAAATCAGGGAAATGGAGGTATATGCACATTGGTCTCTTGTCCATAGTGGGAAAGCAATTATTTTCACTAAAATTTTAAGTCTCTTTGTTCAGCTCCTGTCAGCTGTTTGCCACACTGAATTTTACACAATAAAATTCTTTTTTCCGTATACTGGAAAACTCTTCATAGAGTTGAAAGTATTCTAATGCAGAAAAAAAAAAAGGGGGGGAAATGAGCATTTGACTAACACTTGGCTATATATTTATTTAATTTGGGAAATGTTTGCTATTGTACACCTAAAGGCTGATTTTACCTGGGACTTCATTTTGACATTGTAACATTGAGATGTGGGGAATCTGTCTTTGCTTCCCAGAAAAACATCATGTTCTCTCTACTTAAGACCTTCATTTAGAGGTGGGAAATTGATGCTACTACAATGTTTATTATTTTTTAGATGCTACATTCCTTCCAAATAGACCATCTTTAAGTAGTAAGCCTCAAGGTGCTTGGAAAAAACCAAAATAGACCATCTTTAAGTAGTAAGCCTCAAGGTGCTTGGAAAAAACCAAAATGTACTAAAAAGTGGTCTGAAATTAAGACAATGTGTCAAAGAGAAAGGGTGTTTTAGGTTATAAATACTCCAATTTAGCTGTGTGTATTTTAAATTATGACTGTAGTTCAGCTCAGAAAGACTAATTTTTTCAGTCTCTAAGACTACACAAATGTCAGCCAGTGCTGAATTCTCAGGATGCAATCCTGCTCAGGATTGCAGATGGGTAGCTACTGGAGAAGTTGGAAAAGTGTGCATGCAAATCCAGAAACAGAATCTGCCTTTAGTTGCAAGGCTTGCTTTAGTCAGTGTCATAGGAGATAGCATTGCACCTCAGGCAAGAAAATGTGAGTCTTTAATGTTTGAGACAGATCTCATGCTTAAGCCCAGAAACTGAAGTATAACTGTTGTTTGTTTTTATTTTAGCAGGGAAAAAGCAATAATCCCAACTGGCAGTCCAAAAATAACCAGATTGGAGGGTGGAAGGAAAAGGAAGGAAAAGGGAAGACTAAAATGGAGAGGTAAATTGTTATCGTGTAGCCACAATTCCCTTGCAAGGAGGAGCAGGGAGGCAGCATTTTATCAGCAGTACGTGGAAATGCAGTGGTGTATGGTGACTGTGCAAAGGAGGAGCAGAGGCACCACTGCTACACCACACCATTTGAAATGATTAATGAGATTTATGGGAGAGAAAGGAGAGCATCTCCAGTTTTCTGGAGATGTAAATACCTTGTGGTCAGTTGCTTCATAAAGTTCCTTAAATGCCTCCTGAATACTGGACTGTTTCTAGTAATTCACTATAATGTTATCTCTCCCCATTTCTATGGTGACTTCTGGTCTCACATAAATAGCTTTAGTCTGGGTGGTTCAAGCATTGGGAAAGTCTGATTCTTATTTGTGATTCCTCTCTCCTTGATCATCAGATTAATGGGGGGTGTTGTGGATGTTGTGGGATTGTGGCATGTTTAGGCTGTGATATGTGGATATTTTGCATCCTCTTTGTATTTGTGCAAATGGAAAACCTCAACCACAATGGAAGGAAAGTTATGAATCCTGAGATGGATTCTACCTTTTTTCTGATTCAGAAATGAGCTGTGATATGATATTATTTGAGGACTGGAAATGTGATGGGAGGAAAGTAAAAAATATGAGACTCTAAAAGTGCTCTGAACCCAGTCTCAATATCTGTTGCTCTTTTTTTCCTCATGAAAATAAATTTAAATGTTTCTTCTTGAACATTTTAAAAGTGCAGTATATTCCTCCTGGAAAGTACTGCTTCTAGATATTACATAGGCTGCCATTTTTAAGGTTTGAACCATAAATGCAACACAGAGGAACATTTTGATAGTAATTCATTTTATTTCTTTATATTATTTTTTATTTTATGGCTTTGTTTTATATTACATGTTTGGACTCTAAGCCTTTCTTCTAAAATTTGCATTACAGGAAAAGTTACTAGTTTTCTCTGGTCTGGTGTAACAGAATTGATGGCAAGATGTAATTATATTCCTTTAAAGCTAAGTGGTCTGGAGAAGGCTGAAGTAACCCATGCTGCACTGAAAGATTGCAAATGTTTCACTACTGAAGAAAATGCAAAGTCCTGTGTTTGGGCTGGGATAACCCTGCCCAGCAGCACAGACTGGCAGGCCAGCTGGCTAGCAAGCAGCCTGGTCACTTCTGGAGGTATTTGTGGATGATGAGTTGTGGATAAATCTGCAGTGTCCTTGCAGCACACAGGCAGTCATGTCCCAGGCAATGCTACCAAGCATAACCGGCGAGTCCTTCCTCCCCTCTGTTTGGTACTTGTGGGACCACATTAGGAGAGCTGCAACCAGTTTGGAGTCCTCCACTAAAAGAAATGCACTGATGTGCTGAGTTGAGTCCAGCAGAGAGCTACTAAAATGGTCATGGGGCTGGAGTACATTTGAGGTTGTGCAGGGTGAGGCTGAGAGAACTGGGTTTGTCCAGCATTAAAAAGAGACAGCTGATCAGAGGTTTTATTGTTGTCTTCACTTACCTGAGAGACACAGAGGAGACAAGGCCAGTCCTTTCTCAGAGGTGTGCAATCTCAGAGGTTCTGCAGGACCAGAAGCCACAGACTGAAGGAAACACAGGAAATTGTGACTAAAGAGTAGGCATTTGGGGAAATGACCATGGTAAAATTATGAGTATTAATTCCAGTTATTAATGTTCTCTTTTTCTAAACTCTGAGTCCTCACACGTGGGCACCAGTTATTAATTTTCTCTATTTTATCATTTCTTTTCTTCTTTGCTTTTGTTTCACGAGTTCTTTTACTCAGAGTTTGGATTAAAAGGCAGAGGACTCTAGGTTGTTCTTCGGACTTAGATGTTTATTATTTTCTTATCTATAGCACAGCTGCACAGGATGTGCCTCTTAGTTAACAAGGTGGAAAATGGCCCCGAGTTCTAACTTCCAAGGTCTTTTAAGGTTCAATTTACCCAATTATGGAATGCCAAGTAATTTATTTTTACTTATAATCCAGTAACTAACTATTCATGATCCACACTGCAGGTTTTTTGACCCAATACCAGAATACCCAGATTTGTGAAGAAGAAGGAGAAAAGAAGAAGAACAAATCCACACCCCAAATCCTCCATATTGTTACACATATATATATTATTATATCCCAGAAACCTAAATTCTCTAAGCCCAGGGTTCCAACACATGAGAGCTGTGTACTGTGAGGCTGAGGGATCTCCATCATTGGAGGTATGCAGAACTTGGCTGGACTGGCTTTGAGATGGGTGCTTGGACCAGATGACCTCTAGAGATTGCTGCCAACTTAGATGGTTTTGTACATACTAGTGAAAAGCCAAGAGAGAGATAAATGGGATTTCCAAGAGAATAATGCAGCATAGGAGGCTTCTTCTTAGTTAGAATTATGTGCATGTTTGTGGGTTGGAGTTTGTTGGGTCTTTTTGCTAAAATCCTTCTGTCTCTTTCACCTTAACTTACTTGAGAACATCTCTGTAATTTCTCATTTTAAGATGTTTTGATTGTATGCTTGTCAGATTTGCAATCATAACAATTTATTTTCTTTCTCATAATAACTCTAGCAATGGATATGGGTCTTGATGATCCAGTGCCCCATTTCTTTGTAAGCTTTGATCAGTGAAGTAGATAAAAAAATCAATTTGTGAATTATTCTGGTTCAGATTTTGCCTGGATACTGTCTGTAAATAGTAGAGATGATTTACACTTATCTTTATCTCAGTTTCTGCTTCAGGCTCTCAGCAAACTTCAGCAGCTATGAAATGGATATGACGGACGATAGCAATATTTAGAAGGCTCTTTTCAGTACTGTGGTTCTAGCAACTTGTTTCACATGTAGTAATTTTAAGTTCTGGAGGACAAGATAAAGAGCTAGCAATCTTCCAAACAGGTGAGACCCAGAGCAATCCAGTCTCTGATGGCATTACTTTGTAAGAAGGATGCAAAAAAGTACATTTTGTGTGCTTTACTTTAAATCACTTGCTAGCTTTAAACCCATTTGCTAGATGTTATTTACTCTCTGAAGGCTGCTTTCATGGACCTTCTTGAGAGCTGAAGTTACTCAGCAGTTCACCTGCTTTGAACTCACAGAGATGGGCAGCTAACAAGAAAACCTCCCAAGCAAGGATTTCCACGTACCAATGTGACTTACTTGACTTGGATGGTTTCTTTATGAACCGTGACATCTTAGTCATCTGCGTATCTGGGTTGTGCACTGTGTTTGGCCCTCCCCTTTCAGGAAGGTCATTTGGCATCTCTCCTGAACTCAGTTAATGACTGTTCTTTCCTCCTGTAGAAGTCTCACAGTATCCCTCCTTTCCCAGGAGCCCTCAAGGCAGGGTGTGAGCTGCATGAGCTACTCTGGTAGGGGCAGCTCATCATTGCTGCATTGATGCAGGAGCTGTAGGGCCCTGCTGTGCCCCATCAGATCAGACTTTGTCTGTTTGTGCACAGATAAGATGCCAAGAAATACATTGTCACTGCTGAAGCAGCTTATCCCCCTTGCAGCCTGTTCCCATGGAGAGCAGTCTCTGGCAGGCAGGGCACCAGGAACAAGTGACACAGATTAGCCAGGCAGTGGCTGGCCTCCTCTCAAGGGGGACCTGAGTGCCTGTGTTGTGCAGTGCCCATGGACTGGTCAGCACAGTGTTTGTGTCCATGTATGTCCATGCTAAAAATGGAGCATCTTGGGACAATGATGTGTGCACGGCTGGGCTGGTGTGTGCAGAAGACACAGTCCCTTCACCGATGATGGCCTGGGTAGGCTTTTGGTGTAGCTGATGTGACTTTGTGATGCAGCCTGGTCAGATACTCAGGGCAGCAGTCAGACACTACACCCTGTGTCACTTCACTGTTTAGTACTCTTTTCCATTAAGTAGAAATTGAAAGTGCTTGTGCTCCTGGTCCTGCTCCTCCTAGTCAACCGTTGTGGTGCTGGAGAAAGACATAGATTATACACACCATGTTAGAACAATTTGGATTATCCCGAGAAGAAAGAAATAGAACTGAAAGAGTGAACTGAAAGGAGGGAATATCACAAAAAAATTAATTGTTTTTGTTTGATTTTGTAGTCATTACCTCATTCTCCTTTGGATAGGTTAGAATTTAAAATTTTATATAGCAATTTAAGCTAATATTAAACTCATGTATAATCAGCCCTTAAAGTCTGTTAACTAGTATTATACTCAGAGAAAAGCAATGAATTGCCAGCTTCCTGAAATGTGTATACTTCCTATGAACTACGCAGACTGCTCTAGAAGAATCATGTCATCAGTTTGGCCAGCTGACAAGGCATATGGCAAACTCTTTTATGATGTCTGTTATCTGTAATGATAGCTGTTTGTGTAGCTGTGCTATTCACTGAGTGAGAGTAGAACAGTAGTGCAGCAATTGCTACTAAGTGGAACAAACTGCAAAAGGACAAAAAAAAAAAATTGAAGACCAACATTTTAGAAATGTGAGAAAAAGAAAAGCAGCACAGTCACCCAGGAGAGTTTCTATAGCAGCAGTGATCTGAAACACCCAGGAGCATTGCCAAGAGCTCCAGTAGGTTGTTAATCAAAACTTCCAAATCTCCTGCCAATCCAAGGCTCTCTTAGCATCAGAAGGGAAAGCTGTCACATAATGATGTGATACTTTAGTTACATAAAGAAATTTTCAAATTGTTTTTTGTGAGGAATATTCTTGTCCTAAGCAGATTTTTTTTATCTTTTTTCAGTCTATAAAAGTATCCTTCCCATTGGAGTAATGTATTTTTATACATTAATACATTTAACTCTTAATAAGCATACAGGATACTTTTGGATACCCTAGAGAATACATTTTCTTTTATTGGCTGCAATTAGGTGTTCCAGTAGTAAAATGCAAATCTTATAATTCTTCCTAGGAACAGCAAAAGGTAGTAGTAAGAAGATTAAGCAGGTGTCTGCGTAAAGCAGACACTTTAATTGCAATGTAAAATTTAAGTAAACTCTGTAAAAGTGCTCCAGTTATCTATTTAGGTACCACTGAAATATGGCTTTGCTTCAGGCATTGAATTAATTAAAAGATAGCGTCAGCTGCTTCCTGTTTGTAGGGATAGTTGGTTTCTTAATATTATCACACAGCAGGCTTTTTTTTCAGCTGATGCTGACAAATCCCGTTATCTAGGAGTTGTTTCTATTGCGTAATCCTAGCAACGGTGAAGGCAGCAGTGATTTCAGTCTTTTCCATCTTAATTTTCTGGGTGGTGGATTTTTCAGTTTGCTTGGAGGAGGAGGAGAAGGCGGTGGGACATAAAAGGAAAGTGTGCTTTTTGGCATGGTTTTCCCTTCCCACTGCTTGCCTGGCAAGCCCTCGGTGATCCCAGGGAGGATGCTGGAGAGAGGAGGGAGGGAGGGAGAGCAGGAGGCAGAGGCAGTAACCGCTGGCCATTCGCACCAGGAGTGTTCTGTGGCAGTGCGCTGTTCACTCTGCCAGTGGAGAGGTCAGTGCTAATTTATACAGTCTGGCGTGTTTCTAGGAGAAATTCACTGCTGAGGGAATGTCTGCGAGTACACAGGGATGCCAGTGAGCTCGGAGAGCTGTGGTTTTAAGCTGTGTTTTTATAGGAGCTGTGCTGCCATAGAAACTGAGAGACTATACGTAAGCTTTGGCTTTCTATGTAAATAGCCGTAAGTGCCTTTGGCCTGCCTAAATCTTGGGAGAGAGAGAGATTTATGGGGCTTAGGAGAGGAGAAGTTCCCTCCCCCATGACCCTATTTCCCAAAAATACCATATGTCAACAGGATTCTTTTAAGGGAGCTGTTAAGAATATTAATGAAGCAGAGCATCCTGTGGTTTTTGTAGGATAACCCATGTCAGTTGATTTGGAGAAAAGCTTTCACCAGTATAGTCTTCAGCCTGTAAGAATGGAGTGGAGAAATTTGACACAGAAGTATAATTCTGAGTATTGCTTTACAGGTCTCAAATTTCATGTTATAGCTGTTGTTTAGCCCCGTATACTTCTGCTTTAGCACAATTCCAGCTATTGAGAGTAGAGTCATTAATACCATAAAGATCTCTGTGTGACATGATAAATCAGTCTGTTATGGGCCAGAAGGCATGCTCAATAACCCTAGGCAAAATTAATGTAAAGTAATAAACCCAAGAAGATGGTATGTATAAACTGAAATATTTTCAAGCCAGTAGGGACACTCTTTAACTCAGTCAGTAGTAGTTTAGCTTTTGTTTAGCTTACTGCACTTACACTGTAGCTGTATAAGAAGTACACAGTCTTTTCTTGGATCACAGACTAGTTTAGAGTGCTGAAAGAGCCTAGATATTTTAATGGAGACACAGGAGGAATAAAACCAAGGCTAACAACTTCAGATTTCTTTGGAAATGAAGCTTTACCCAAGAGTCGATACAATAATACAATGTTTTGCCTATCCATCAACTCCCCTGAAAGGCACGGCTGCACTTCTGTCAAACATGAGGTGGTTGTCGATGTAGGTAGGTGCAGGATGGCATTGATCTAGTTAGGTGATGTGACAGCTTTGAACATCATGAGTTTCAGTGCAGGCTGGAGAGCCCAAGCAAATACTCAGAAAAATGACTGGTCTTGAAAAGCCTGTGGCAGAGCGTGTTTGGCTATGGATGGGTGCAGTGCTCTTAGTAATTGCAAGCAAGATTAATTTTCCCATTTGATTTGGACATTTTAAACTGTCCGAAAACTGTGTATCTAGTCTGAGCTATGTCTGGGTGCCTTTTCCTGCCAATGGAAAAGTGATGATATGTCTTGTCTTAATGTGGCTAGATGAAATTACATGTGTTGAATATCCCACTTAGATTGCTACTGAACTGAATATGATTTTATGTACTTCAGTCCATCACAGGCCCCCACAAGTGGCATGCACCTCCAAGTATTGCACTCTTGATTCAATGGAGATGATCAAAAATCACTTTTTTAAAAGAAAATAGCATACTTGGATTGCAATTCTGTGATCAGGACAGACCACAAATTGGAATTTTATACTCAAATCCATCGGTCATTTATGTAACAGGCAGTCTAAATCATGCTTGGGATACTGGCAGTCTACTTGTAGACCCATAAATTATTGATCTGCTCCCTGCAGATAGTTTGCCCTTTCTGACTTAGACTACAATTATTTACTGCCTAGGTTTTTTACAAATGCCTGTGTCACACAAGCCTTGTTAAAAATGATAGAGGCAAAGACTTCTTGAGGAGATGTGAAAGATAGAAACTCTGTAAGAGAGTTCAGTCTCCTATGTGATACTGGGTTGGTCAGTTTATGAAGACCACTTTTTCATGGTAGTCTTCATTACCACTTCTCTATGGAAACAGAAAAGAATAACTTGTACAGAAATCTGAAATGGTTTAGATCCTTTTCACTGATTTTTTTCTAGAAATCCAGTTACAAAATGATCAGGAAGTTGTTCTAAAATCCCTGTAAAAGGACTCTTTGCTTTGCAGCAATACGTTTAATGACAAAGGTGCTTCATATCGGACTTGTTTTAATAAAATGCAGTAACCCCTGTGAACTTTGAGTGTGACTTAAATTGCTGCACTTTTTTTTAATTTACTTTTAATTTGGCAGAAACTGATGGTTTGATATTCAATTTAAAAAGCTGTTCCTTTTATGAGATGTGTAATGAGTTACAAATGTAAATTTGATCTAGGAGAAGCACAAGAATTTTCTAGTGCACTTGGTCCCCTGGCATTCTGCCCCAGAATGGAGATAAACAAAGACATACAGGCTGAAGGAAAAATATACCTTTGGTATCTAACGTGGTTTGGTTTTTCACAATTATTGCAGAATCCTGAAAGGGCAGTCGTATACACATTGGGCCACTGTGAGAAGGGAGTGTGAGAAGGACTGGAACATCACTAGGAATCAGTCATTTCTCTCACAGGTGTTTACAGCTCTTCTGTGAGGATGGCAGAAACAAGAATATCACCATAATCCTTAGCTATGGGAAAACCAACTTTTGTTCTGAGACCCACATTTGCAGCCCTCGCTGACACATACAATTGTGTTACACATTTCAGCTGGGCTCCTATTCCCATAATTTGTACTAACAAGAAAATGAGTCTCTTCTCAGAATCGCATGTAATACACCATTTCTATTTTTCACATTCAGCCCACATGGTGCTATGCCTGAATAGAAGCAGATTGGCTTCCTTTTTTATTCAGACACTCTGGCTAACCCTTACATACATAAAAGAACTGCATCAAAGTTACCACCCACTGAACATACACATTTTTTTCATGAATTGGGTCCAATCCCTTTTTAAAGGAGCTGTTAAAGGGATTGGGTAGTTTCTTTGCATGTTACGCAGATTCTTCCCACTTCACAGATTCAGCAACAGCTACTGTTGGGAGCTAAAGAAGCCATTTTCCTAAGAACTCAAGTGAAATATTAGTCCTGCTCCATAATAAGCTTAGTGAGTATTTACTGGATACTGAGGTAGTGAAGAACCACTAGAGATCTTGAGTGGAATATAAATAGATTACCTTTTACAGGGTCTCAATGAGAGGAAGCTGAGAAATATGTCAGCTGTTTAATTATTAACACTCAGTATAAATCAATAGCAAAATAGGCTTTGATGGTGATCTTCAAAAGGGTTTTAATCATTACTTTCCTCAAATACAAAAGTAAGTCTGAGCACTGGGGGTTTAGCCTGTGTTTCTCTTAACTGTACTGGAAGGCTGCCACTGTGATATTGCACTGACTTTAACACCAATAATTATGATAGGACCAGTCTTTTAAACATATTGGCATTTGGGACTACTGCTACCACATGGCATATCCGGGTAATTCCTGAAGCACAGATGACAGACTAATGAACAAAATTCACTTAAATCCCAGTGAAATTAATTAAGTTGTATGACAGAACTGTAGATTTTGGGCCCATGTGATGCATGTGCATGGCACAGAGTAAAGTCAAAAAGTTTATTGTGTGATGCTCCACTGCCACCTGCCAGGATACTGATGAGCACACGGGGTCCTGGAGACAAGGACAACTAGGGAGTCCAATTTCTTCACCAGCCCGCTTTGACAGTTTTAATTTGTGCACTTCATTTTGCATTTTATTTGATATTACAGAAAGATATGCTATGTATGCCCCTGGGGCCTCTATTCCCTAGTTGTATAGGAAAGTTGTTCTAAGTGCGGTTGGCAGGAGGTGTGGGATGCAAAGTAGGGTGGGGCAGGAGGAGAATAGCTTAATGCAGGAGCAAGTGACATTAAGAGACAAGAATAATTTTATAGTAGAAAGTAGAGAGTAAGAGTTGCTAAACTTTCTGGGTCTTGAAGCCATGCTGCAAAGTGTTCGATAGCCACGGCTTCCTGATGGATCCCCTATAGCTTTCCAAAATAGGATATTCCGCTATTCCTGCGGTAAGTCCCCACTCCCTCATTCCATATTTCTGCTTCTTCTACTAAATTCATGTCCTCCCACCTTCCTGCTGCTCTAACTCTGTATTGCTTGCCCTGTTTCTCATCCCTAATGTACAAACTGTACTCATACCAGGTTGCAAATGCTCCAGAACTGCCTCTGCCTCTAAGCACTTCTCTTACAACCTGTACAAGTCCTTGCACACTCCTTCACCTCAGCATCCCTTATCTGCAAGATCTTGGAAGCTTGGAAGATGAATTTAGGGCTGCAGCTGGAGCTATGCTTCCAATATATTTAGCTTCTCTGCAGTCATAGCTAGTCCCTGTCTCTGATCTCCTGTGTGCTAGCCCAAGATGCGCAGACTGGGTCTGTGCTTTGCCATGCAGGCTCCCAGGATGGAAGGAAGCTGTGCTGTTTGTGCTGTGCCCCTGCTGCCAGAAGAGCTCTGGTAGAAGGGCATTGTGCAGGCTGAGCTCCAGCTCTGTGCTCCTCCCTTTCTCGCAGTACCCTACGTGAGTGTGCCTACAGTCAGGTGGTAGTCTGACATGGAATTCTGCTTTGTATATGGAGTCTTTTGGGGAAAAAAGTGAGGCAGAGAACAGCTGGGGAGAGTAGGAGCTGGTGTCTGTGAACTGCATTAGCTAGTCCAAATCCAGCTGGTGACTGATTTCCTTTCAGTGTCAGTCAGTGACTTGGAGGTGGGCTCACTGCTGAAGCCATTAGGCCATCTGGGTTGCCCCATGGGTTATGCCAACCCACTATGTTTTCCGATACGTTCCTTTTTTTTTTTACAATAATGAAACCTAAACTGAACCAATATATGTAACTCTTCACAGAGTCAATTACGCTACCATTGCAATTTTGACAGATACTATTTAAGCTGTAGCTTATGTCACTATTTTTTAATCCATCTGTTTCAGGACTTAGATAGGAAATATTTTCGTGGGGTGATTTGAAAATCTGATCTGCAAAAACTTTATTTTGAAGTCTGTGTGCTTCATACCACACATGAAATTTACTCAGTACATTTGTTTTACTTATTTTCTGGTATACTGATACTTGGTCATAGGAAGAGTGTTTTTTGGTTTTGTAAACAAACATCTAACAGCCATACTAAAAATGTCAGAGTGCGTTACTTTCTTCCTTCCTTTACCTCCCTGCTCACATCGTTTTCTTTGCTACTGCTATTGCAGTGCCTTCTTCAGTTAAACAGATAAGCAGACCTCTTCCACTGCTCATGCCAACATATATTGTTTGATGTGGGGTTAATAGCTCACACTTGCTGCTGCTTTACTGCCCTTTGCCAAGTCAATATGAGCTTGTTCAGACTTTGTTCAGTCCCTGTAGCTTCAGAATTTGAGCTTTATTGCCTGCTTCTAAATGTGCGCCTGCCTCTTGGATTAGCAAAGTACTTCTGCCAGGATGACAAGATTTCATACACTGAGCCATCCAGATCATCTTACCATAATCTCGCAATAATAAATCTTTGAAAGAAACATTCTCTTCTAGAAGTCCTGCTAATGTACACTGTGTTCACTAAGTAAAACGGTTTAGAGCTATGAATCATTTTATTAGAGTTGTATGTATCATTTTTCCACAAGGGAAATTCAAAGAATTATTGATAGGGAATAGCATGAAATTAAGTCCCGTCCCTTTGTTTTTCATATCATTATCTTAAATTTTACTGTTCAAAAAGATATTTTTCAGTATTTCTGTTCTTAAAGTTATGCTTGAAAGAAATTTATCCTTTCCATTTTGTGCCCTTTGCTTTTTCCTTTCAGGTATTTCTACTACAAATAATGTCATATTTTAGTTCAACTTATTTATAGGATATTATTATGCTGATAGTTACACAGCATTTTTTAAATCCCACAGTGGGTCAGTAAAATGACAAAGCTCAGTAGCAAGTCATCTGGGAAGACATATTACTTGTAACCTTCCAAACTGTTGAAATGAATTCACATGTGGATTTGCTTTTGCATTTGTTTTTCCTAAACCAGTTCCTTGGAGAAAAGTAGTGTAGTGACTTGCTACACAGGCAAGTTTTTCATTTTGTATCATTTGATCAGGCAAGCTCATTTTGCTGAAAGGCTTAATAAATACTATCCAGTGCACTAATCAGCCGAATCAGTGAAAGCTGGTAAAGTTCCATCTGCAGAGGACTGGTATGACAAATATATTACCCCAAGTACATCCAAGCAGATCCTGAGCTGTGTAATACAAATGACCAAGACCAGTTCATGGAATAGTAAAAGTTGTTGGCTTTCAATAAATGATTGAGAATGGAACAGTAATTCAGAACTTAAAATTATGATATTTAAATTAACCATCGTACTTCATGGGAAAGAACCATTTTCATATCCTCAAATACTTAACAGTCTGTGACTCAGGCAATTGCTATCTGAATCATTTTGTATCCTGGAACTGTAAAACTTTAGGAAAATTGTGCAATTTTAGAAGAAAAATGCAAGAAAAAAATCTTAAAGGAAGTGCTTCTCTGTGGAATGTACACTTTGTGCCCTGTTACATAAACTTTTTATTTAAGGAAGGAAAGGTTTTGCTTTGAGGATGCCCTGTTTCTTTTTTTCAGCAGACCTGAAAAATTATTTTCATGAGTTACATCTTCAGAGGTCCTTGCTGGTATTCAGGATACCACATTGTTTAGCGAACATGTTTTTATTCTGATCAAATTAATAATTATTTGCCAGATTTTTTTGTACCTCTCTTTGCCCATTCCAACTCTTTTTCTGGATTCTGTAGGAGTATGGAAAAGGTGTTCCTTTCCATGGCAATCACCAGCATTGCACAGGCATTATTAGATTTCTGTCAGTTTTTGTAACTGGAGTTCTGGCATGCTGCTATGGCTGTTAAAATAGGATTGATTAATACGCTTTTCATCTTTGCATGCTTGTGAACAGGCTTACCTCCTAGCGTAGCCTTTTATTTGTCCTTTTGATAGCTGATGCTAAACTACTTATATCTTGATTAATCCAATGGTCGTATCTAAATTGGAAAAAATGAAAATAAAATTGGGTATTTTATTTAACTTGAGCTAAGAGCTTAGAATTTAGTCTAAGCTAGTTGCCTAATGTGTCTCTACAGGCATTGGTGAGAAAAGGACAATCACAGAGTATAGTATGTTTCTTCCCATTTAAGATATTTTCACAATTTAGAGGATTTTCTCTCTGTTTTCTACTACGTGAAGCTTAGACTGAATGCCAGCCTCCAAGGTTTGATATACAAATACAAGCTGTATTCCCACATTTCTTTCAGGCGTGCAAGACTGAATTGTAGAATGTATACATGGGCTTCACTGTCTGACCAAGGGTGGCATATGTTGTTGCTTCTGGAGATGAAGTAAGCCAGATACATTTAACACAAATGATGACCAGATGCAGTTTCAAAAGCAGCTTCATAAAGATATTGCCCCAGAAGTCTGCCCTCGTAAATTGTATCCACCTGGAGCCTTTTTCCACCCTTTTGTTAAATGCCATTCTCTGTAGTAAGAGTTGTAACACTGGCTGCAATTTTTACAGTTTTCTCTGAAATACCTAGTACATTTTTTTCAGTACTGAGAACTATTAATAGTAGTTGTTAGAGGTAGAAGAGTAGGGCTATCAGTGCTGGCAGGTGGTCAACGATGCTCTTGAATTCTGTGCTGTGGAAACAAGTGATTTCTGTCCCCTTGGTTGTAACAGGGTTGTCTCTCTCTGCTACTAAATGGAATGTTCATGGCTCCACTTGCATGTGGTTGGCACACGCTTGCTTTAGGCAGGTGCTTTGTCCTGTTGAAATTTCTAGCTCTTGGGATGCTTAAAACATTGCACGTAGAACCTATTTTACCTACTGGCACCTAAATTTAAACTTCCCAGCTGTGAACATGCAAGGCTGTGTTTAGAAAGCCCATATCCCAGCCTGTCCAAAAGAGCTGCAGAAAGGCATGTCTAGATTAATGAGCAAGGAACTGATATTTGCTGTGCTGTAAGGAAGCTGCTGTCTTATTGTTGCTGGTCAGATGCACTGGAGGCTAAGCAGTCTGACAATGTTAATTGCCTTTTACCATAGCTGGGACTATAATAAAACTTATCACTTCTTGCATGTTTTCTTCAGTAATTTAATTTTCTATGAATGTGAATGATTTAATTTCATTTGCTATTATCAAAATATTTGGAAATCTTTCTCTGGCTTTCTCATGTATGTGGAAATCCGTATCTTTTTGTTCAGTAGTTAAACATCTTTTTTTTTTTACAAAGTACATTTTAAACATCTCATTTTGTCTTCTTTACTTGTATTTGTTGTAAGAATCATATTCAAATAATTCACATCAATATGTTTCTATGTGCCCTCAATATCTGACATATGTGAATGATGAACAGGAGCTCTGTAAATAAACATTTTTATAGTATGCCCATTTAAAAGCAAAGTTTAATGCTGATTTTATTATTTTCTTTAAGATGCAGTAGATAGTACCACATTTCTTAAAATTCTTGACCAAAACATTTAAACCTCTTTTTCTTTTAATACTTAATGTACATATCTCTTTAACCCTTAGGTGTGGAGGCATGATGGTTTTTTTTGTGATCTGAATACATTGACTTCTTTGACATAATTGGCAATGCACAAATATCAGTTGATTTTCTGAATACATGTATATTGGAAATGCTTTATCAACCTAATCCAGTAAGGAAATAGGTACATAAATATATATATAACCACGAAAATGGTGCACATTCATAGAGACATAATCCTCTATATCTACATATTTGCATATATGCATAAATACAGAACGTGCAAATATTGTTTGAAAATAGAAGAAAAAATTAGTTCAAAATCAGGAGAAAACACATTTAAGGTGACGTTAGGAACAGAGAGAGATCTTAAACACTAGGAATATATATGTCATATGTCTTTTGCTAACTTAAAAAAGTAAATTGGAAACAAACACCACTAATTCCATGATGTCAGAATGCATTGATAACCACATGAGCGATAAATATCTTTCACTTCTGAAGTACTTGCCACTGGAGTTTACAAAGTAGTTTTAGCAGTGACTGGTCCTATGTGTACTAGCCACTAGAGGGGGGATGAGACACATCTTTTGTCATGAACCTTTGCAGATAGTTGGTGGCAGAACTCTTGAGATTGTACAAAATCTTCTTCATTTTTATCCTCTATAGAGTATGGTCTTATGACTAGCCAGTCATCTGAAATCTTCTCACTTTGTGTCTTCAGGGTGTAATCTTCATTTCAGATTCACAGAATCACAGAACATGTTATAGGTAGGAAAGGACAGTTGGCCAGCTTCAACGACAGAGGCAATTTCCAGTCTTAAGTAGTTAGGTCAAGCCTTTGTACAGGCAGGTTTTAAGGGTCTCCAAGAACGGAGATTCTACAGCCTTTCTGGGCAAACCTGATCCAGAATTTGGCCACTCATGTCCATGGTTAACATCTTTTCCCTGGAATTTAATTGGAATATCCTTTGTCACAACTTGTATCTGTTGCTTTGCAACCTTACGTTGAGCACCACTGAGGACGTGCTGTCTCTGTCTCCTCTACCTTCCCACTGATTAGTCGAATACTCTTGTAATATCCATCCACCCACAGCCTTCTCTTCCTGATACTGAGGAAACCAGTTCCTTCAGAGTCTTCTGGTGTGTCATCTACTCCAGACCCCTAGTCATTTTGGTAGCTCTCTGTTGGACTTAACCCAGTATATTAATGTCTTTCTGGGAAGCCCAGAGCCTCACTTAGTTCTCACAGAGTAGTTTTACAAGTGCCGAATAGAAAGGAAGAACTGTTTTCCTGAACCTGCAGGCTACTCTTGTTCCTATAGCCCGGTGAGCAAATTTTCATATCTCTCTCCTATTCAATATATCTATTACTTACTTCTGCCTTCTGTTTGTCTTTATTCTTCTCCAGATCTTTGAGCCCACCCTGGCTTCCACTCTTGGCTTTTTTCATGTTCCTGTTCTCCATCTTAACCTCCTCTCTGTCTGTGTCCATATTCCCCTCCCCACTGTCTTCCTGCACTCTTCTCCATATCAAGTGAAGAACATTCATCATTGTATGTAAATGTTTCACATACAGTGGTGATGTTAAATGTTGCCAAGGAGTAAGAGACGTTTCAAACATCTGAAAAATAAAGTATTGCAAAGTTCTTGCATCCTACCACATTATTTTCTTTAAAATAAAGGCTTCCACTGACTGCCTCTGGTGGTAGTTGCAAGCACGCTGCTATGTGAAATGGAAAATTAGTACAAGCGCAGAGATTGGATTTTACCATATTTTGTGTGAAATTGCTTACCGGTTCTCCAGCTCTTAATTCTTTGTTCTCAATGAGATGCACAGGGTTCTGTCAGAGGAATGGGTTTTATTCTTTCAAGCCATACACAGAACAGATTTATATGGATTTATAGTAGATTTATGTGTGGTTTATATGTAATAGATCAAAAGGATTGCTGAAGTGAATGAAACGTTTCTAAGGGGTTGAAATGCCCTGTAGTGTTATCACAGCTTTTTTTTTTTTTTTTTTTTTTTTTTTCTCTACAGAACTCCACCCATTTTCATGGCCACAGGTGAAGTGGCATTTTCCCTACTTTCCACGCTGTGTAACCAAGCAGAAAATGTATTTCCAGGAACAATGAAATCTGCTTAGGGCATGGGTTTAAGCTAATGCAAGACTTCTAAGAATACACTGCATAAAAGCATGTGAAAATGATGTTATTTGAACATAATCTCTAAATATACTTGCAAAAATTAGTAATACTAC
This sequence comes from Corvus brachyrhynchos, assembly GCF_000691975.1. Lineage (NCBI taxonomy): Eukaryota > Metazoa > Chordata > Aves > Passeriformes > Corvidae > Corvus > Corvus brachyrhynchos. Next base: position 4,668,322 of record NW_008238834.1, on the reverse strand, counting down.
AAATTATCATTGTCGCATTCCATTACAGGATTTCAGTAATTCTGCCACAGTTTTAAGGATCTCAGATGAATCTTTTAATGTGTCTTTCACTTAACAGACGGCAGCATCAAGTCCTGATGCAGACTCTTTCAGTAGAAACATTAGGTAAATTTAGCCCTATAGTCTCAAGAAGAGAGAAGACAGGCAACTGAAATTACCTATTTAGGTGGTTTAAAAATCCTTTCTAAAAGTGAAAATTAAATATGTGATTGCAATGACACAACACAAAAGTAAATTGTATCAAATAACATCTATTCCTAGTCACTGTAATGAGAAGAAGTCTAAGTGAATTCTGTGAACCTGTGCTATTACTAGCGTGGAAGCTCATGGAAGTTTACTCTGGATGTTAATATGGGAGAGAAGTGAGGAAAAGAATGCTAAATTTCAGCAAAAAAAAAAAGTTATTAGACAGTCTGCTTGATAGGCTGAGCCAGGAATTCCCTTCTTCCAATGTCTGATAGTATTCAGAGTTAAGTAATTTCTCTTTCCTTCTTATTTGTGAAACAGGATTGTTCATGTCTTTGTGAGGGTTCAAGAGCAGGTGTTGACACTTGGATACTAAAACCGAGACTTTCTTTCAGCAGGTACAACAGCTATATTAGTGCTGCAGTCTGCACCCCAGAGCTCTGGACACTATTACAAAATAAAAAGTAGGTATAGGAACAGAATTAGGTAGCAGCTTTGTTCAGGTACATGAAACTTGACAATGTGGAGGATAAGGAAGAACTAAAATTCTGCCTTTAATTCTAAATAAATGAACTTTGCAGCGAAGACAGCTGCGAGAGCTAACTTATGTGATGACATAAGTATGCTTCAAAAGTATTGAAAAACTGCCCTGTTGCTATCAAGTATCATTTGTAATCTCTATTATGTCATCAGACATTCCTATGTCAGAAGACACCAAGCTGAGTGGGTGGTTGACATGCAGGGGATGGGATGTCATCCAAAGGGAGATGGACAGGATCAGGAAGTGGGCCCAGGTGAACCTCATGAGGTTCAGCAACGCCAAGTGCAAAGTGCTGCACCTGGATCGGTGCAATTCCCAGTTTCAATACAGGCTGGGGGATGAGGAGATGAAAAGCAGCCCTGCTGAGAAGGACTTAGGGGTGCTGGGGACTGTAATGAACATGAGCTGGCGATGAGCACTTGGAGCCCAAAAAGCTGATTGTGTCCTGGGCTTCATCAGAAGTGTGACCAGCAGGTCAAGGCAGATTCTGCCTTCACTCTTATGGGACCCCACTGGGAGTACTATGTCCAGTTCTGGGATCCCCAGCATAAGAAGGATGTGGACCTGCTGGAGCAAGTCCAGAATAGGGACACAGAGAGGGGCAGAGGGCTGGAGCACGTCTCCTGTGAGGACAGACTGGGAGAGTTGGGGCTATTCAGCCTGGAGAAGAAAAGGCTTCAGGAAGACCTTACAGCAGCCTTTCACTACCTAAAGGGAAACTACAAGAAAGATGAAGGCTACTACTTTTTAGTAGGGCCTGTAGCAACAGGACAAAGGATAATAATTTTAATCTAGAAAAGGGTAGATTTAGACTAGATACCAGGAAGTAGATTTTTACAGTGACAGGGGTGAAACACTGGAACAAGTTGCCCAGAGAGGTGGTAGATGTTCCATCTCTGGAAATATTCAAGGTAAGGTGGGGTGGGGCTCTGAGCAACCAGATCTGGTTCAAGATGCCCCTGCTCACTGCAGAAGGGTTGGACTAGGTGACCTTTAGACATCCAACCCAAACTATTCTATCATTCCATGTTATTGTTGTTACTATGAAGTCAACTCACATCACCCATATGAGCAGTCTGAGCTCTTCACCTGTGCCTACATTTACTTCTCAGTATGTGCCACGTCAGTTTGTACTGTGCAACCCACAAACTCACCAAAAGTACGAGTCTGAGCTGTTAAGATTTTATTTTACATAAACAGATTTCTATTGAAAAACTGCTAGTTTCTTTGGCTTTATAAGGTCTAAAAGTATAAATATGATCTGTTATTTAAATAACCCAAAATGTGCACATAGTAATGTCTCTTCTCATGGAAGTCTCAACGTTATAGTTTAGAAAAGCATTCACACATCCCTGTTGGAACAAAAGAAAGTTGTTAAGGATATCCTGTAAAAGAATCTCTTATCTTAAGGCTGTGTTGCTTTTGCACCTTATAAGAATGATGGCTCAATGCTTCTGCTTTTCAAAATATAGTTGTCATCCCTTTTATAGAGGGCAAAACTGGAGCAGATAGATGAGAAGCAATTTGCAGTGTCATATAAAATAAGACCTTCACACAAAATAGTCTATTAACCCAAATTATGTCAATTTCATTATTCCAGTTCAACAACTATATACATTTCCTCTTTTAAAAGGCATTAAACTTGCATAGTTTTGGTTTTTTAATAAAACTTTAAAAATTTTATTTGGGATAATATCCTAAAATTCTGCGCTGGTTTTGCTGGGATACAGTTAAATATCTTCCTTGAAAATAAGTTACTCTTTCTTTCTCATTGGCAAGTGTTCTAGGTATGTTCTTTTTTTGGATATACTAGTAAGTATGCTCAGTAATATTTCAGAGATATGCAAGGAGTAATATTGGGCATTGCCATGCTGCACTTATCTAAAGCTTCATGAGAGACATACAGTGATTAAGAGAGAAAGTGGAGTTACGGTTTATGATATTATACTTAAAAACTTACTGTGGAGAGAAACCCAAAGAGATCTTGAACTAACAAGATGTTTTAGGTGGCAGTCCTGTATTCTAAAGATACTTCATTTTATCTTACCTCTTCTGTTTACATAGAACATCTGAATTAAAATTACTGCACCCTTGAGCATGTGTAAATTACAGTGGAACAATTTTTACACAGAAAAATCTCACCCTTTGTCTCATACAGCTCTGAAATATTTTAGGTCAAATTGTTATAAATCAAGACAGAGTTGTAGAAATGTCTCATGGATGCCTTGAATTTTGTCTGGTGGATGTTTTCCATGTGTTAATCTGTTGTAATGCTAGGTTTAGTTTAGCAAGCTGCAGCTTTCCCTGGGAGCTCAGCGGGGCTGCTTAGGGCAGGGCAGCCATTCCGCCCTCCCGTAGTCCATTTCGGACGGCCCCGCACTCTTGCTCCGGTGGCTGTCAGCTCTACAGCACAGTGACGGCGAAGGAGGCGAGAAGGGACCCTCCATGAGGGTTTCAGAGGATTTTTAATAGTTATATCGTGTCCCAGAGACCCCCAGAGGCAGAGAGACCTCCTCATCTGGGTGCAGGGGGGTTTTGTCAGATCGCAGGGGCGGTACCTGGGCGGAGTTGGGGTACAGGAACCAATAGGGAGAGCCCGAGGGAGGGGCCAGGGCTAGGGGCAGGGGAAAGCGGGGGGAACAATGTGAAAGGCATTTAGTAAATGAATTAGTGGGAAATACAACACCACATTAATCAAAGTACAGTATGCAGCTACTTTGATCATATATTTTACTAGTTCCTCTAGCACTACAACAGATATGAGAACAGAAACTGCTTGTCAGAGTAGTATTTCTTTACAAAGCTGTCCAGATTTATGCTGTTTCCTGCTGTAAGTAATAAAAATATCAAAGACACACAGGGAATATAGCATTAAGCTTCAATAAGGAAGTCATAATGATTTTGGAGAACCTTGTTTCTGGCAAGCTGAGATTGTATTTCCTGTCCACCATGCGAAGTCTTTTGTTCAGTAATGGTCTATTGCCCAAGGAAAAGATGAGCAAAAGCAATTCATACTGAGGATAAGGTACTGAAGTATTGCACATTTAAGGTGGCTGAATATCTTGAAGTTGAGAACCTATAATTCTTAGTAGAAATTCTTCTTCCTTTCCCAATATGGGAAGGCATTCCAACTGGGTCCCAGCATCCTGCTGTGTAAGACCAAGAATTCATCTTTTCTCCTGCCCTGTTTGCCACATCTTGCTTTCCATAGGAAAGGACCCTCTTAGAGCATGATCGGGCCAGACGGGAGCCACCACTCCTGGTGATACTAAATGTGACCAGAACCCCAAAATGACGCAAATTTTAGGTTTGGTCATGCTAGAACTTCATTTCTTAACTTCCCCTCTAAGTCACTCCCCAAAAAACATGTGGCCAAGACCAATGCCTTGGTTGGCACCAATTCTCTTTTGTTACCATACTCAACCTTCATATGCAATTCACAGCTGTTTGTTCAGCTTGTTATTTCATCTTGGGAGTTTCCTGAAATAGTGTTGGAAAAGAAATTAAAATCTGGAATGGCATTTTGCAATGCGAAAAGTAATGGATATTAAAAGCTGACTGACAGGGTGCTTTCCTGCCTGTTGTCAAATGGAAATAGAAGTTAAATTTAGCAGAGTTCATGAGTATTGCTACACTAAGGAGCTCTCAATCAGTAGCAAAGTAGATAGGAACTGTCATCCCCATTTGCAACAGAAGCTGCAATTTGGTGATACAAACTTGCCTTCAGCCTGCCCTCCTTGAACCAGTCTACTCCTCGTCAGATTCGTGTGCCCTTGCACACATAATAACACAGTTGCTTTTAAAGACTTCCAGAGTTCCACTCTGGAAGTGGGTTGCTTCACTTCCATGTTTTAGTATATAATATCATCTTCCCTGCTTCAAATTGAACTGACTTTCATTACATATTTAAGGTTATCTCAGTGTTGGTGAAATGCTGGTCTTTCTAATGGTGAAAGAAGTTTACTGAATCATTTAAAATTCTGATACAGTAAAGCGTGCAGTTTTCTCAGTTACTGCATCTTCTGTAAAAAGTCGTAGATATATTCATAAGGATGGCATTCAAATCTTCTTTCCACGTCATGAACATTTAGCTCATCATAATTTGTCCCAATAGCTGATGTTTCTAAATGAGAAAAGCATTCTTTTACTTATTTAATGTTCAGAAGAAATTCCGTAAATGAGAAATGTATTTACTGAGTGAGCATATCAACTTGAAATAATGCATTGGAGAACTTGCAAACACATTTATGGTAATTTGGAGTAGGTAAAATAGGCAATTTGTCTCCCAGATACTGCCAAGTGAAATGGAGTTAGATCCTTTAGGCTACATCTCCATGGTGATTGTAAATACAAAGTTGGCCATGATTTTAAAAAGAAATTAAAGCTTGTGGGTTGCTTCGCTCGCAAATATTTTATTAAGAGATTCTAGGATAGATTATCAGCATTTTAGCAGGCATGTTTTCTTTAATTTGGAAATTTTGTTGTTCATTTCTATAGTATGACATCCTGATGCAAAACTTTAGCATTTGGAATTAAATGGTGCTTATTTTAGCATCCTAATTTCTTTCTCTAGAAGCACTTTCAAGTACTTAGACTCTGTGCTAACATTCAGCAGCAGCTTGCTCTGTTGTGTGGCAACGTGAAATTAAAAAGCCACTTTGCAAGCAGCTATCCCAGTAGATTAAAGGCAAATGATCCCATTTTCTGATGGAGTTTGGGTCATGTTGAAAAAGTGAACTCTTAGTACCTGTTGTAAAAGCACTTAATTTGATTTAAAAGGCAGCAAACAGAAGTAGTGCCTTTTCTTCTTTCTCCACGTGGGCTCAGTTCCTGCTTCTGAACAATCATAAAAAGAATGACCTGAAGCCCAAACTAACTGATTCAGTAAAGCAGAAAAGTTTCATTACTGGCCTGAGCTTCTATTGCAGCTCTGTGCTGGCATTTGATCATTGGACTGTAGTGATTCAATCATTCCACACAGCTAATTTAGTGTGTTTCTTTATTCACATCACAGGAGATGAAGTGAAAGTCTTGACCAGTGCTTGCCTGCATAGTCAGACTGAACTAATCTGTATTCCTGCATGCGAAGAATGAGGTCCTGGCGTGTGATCAACCTTGTTAGCAACTGCAGGGAAATTCTCAGTGTAACCTGAAAGTCAGGAATTTTGGGGATGGAAAGGGGGGAGATCATAAGAAACATTGCCTCTTTTTAAACGAGAGGAAGATAGTCCAATAAAAACCTCCTGTTTCAAGAAGCTTTGTGTTAAATAGAAACACTTACCATCATAGTTTATTTTTACAGGACAAGATGTATGGCAGGGGCACAGTTCTCTTCAGTGAAGCAGCTGAGTCACTCAGTTTTAAAGATTTAATTTGGTTAGGAGAAGAAAGACATTAAGAAGGAAGCTAGGTAAAAGCAAGCAATTATATATAAAGTACCTAATATTACAGGTTTCAGTATGGTAGTACAGCTGCCAAATGACTTTACTAAACAGTCTCATGTTACTACTATTAATAGTACAGGGGGGAAAAATACTCCTATATTACTTTCTCACACTTCTGTGAATTCTCTAGAGCTGTTGGAAATGTCTGTTGTGCAACTGATGTATTGGAGGCAGCGGTCTTGCAGGGAGTTCTAGGGCAGGTTTTATGGTGACAGGTCAGGTGAACTCCTTTGCCTTGCACTAGTGTGTCGCTACTGAGATACTCAGTGGTTGTTAACTGAGGATGGAGTGGCACTCTGTGCAAATGTGATCATAAATATTTCAAGACCCACTGAAAAGCCCAGCAGAAAACAGAGCTATTCTAAAAGTGAGAATGTTGATCTTTATCAAGTCTTTGCATCTTCCCTCTTTTGCACTCGTATTTCCAGCCTCAGTGCTGTGTTTGGTGCTTTTTGTCCCTAACGTAATTTTTGCCTTTTCTTCTTTTATTTCCAGTTTCAGTCACATGTTTAATATGGAGTTTTTTATCCTTTACATATTTTTTAAGCTACTCTTATAGCTGAGACTTAGTAACAGAGTATGTTGAGTCTTTCCTATGATCACTCCCAAATATTTTATCAAATAATCATAATGAATTGTCCCCTCATTTTCTCTTAACTGACTGCAAGAAGTAAAAGAAGAGCTAGGCAAGCAAAAATAGCATCAATGCCAGCCTATGGTTCTCTGAGGAGCCTTTGTGACCTGATTATTTTTGATGGCCTTTGTCTCAATTCTTAAGTATTTTGTGTTTGAAATCTAGCCGCATCACCATGAATTTATAGTGGTATGTTCTTCAAACTAAGAACTATTCTTGTGATTCTTGCCACATTTGAAAGTAACTTGTTTGATAATTGCAGTCATATTTTATGTCTGGAAATTAGTTATGTTTGAATCACTACAGTTGTAGGTTTTATTGTCTAGAGCAACAAAAATAGAACAAACTTCACTTGATAAGGTGTTCTTTATTAAAACTGTGTCACTGAGCTCAGGAAAAAAGGTTATTGTTCCTAATAAAGGAGCTTGCAAGTAGTCTTCAAGGAAAGTATTTCATTAAGCACAGACCAAAAAACTATTAATATTCTTTTGTCTTCCTTGACAGGCAAATTTTATCTCACAGCAAGTGCAGTGCTCTTCTTGAGCTTCTTTTATGATGTGACTTCACTGTAATATTTGTCACATTTGAGAATTATGAGAATTTTGGTCATTTGTTCAGATGTTTTACCTAGGCTCTAGCCTGTAATAGACTGAAGGGTAATGAGAGAAACAAGCTCTGTCCTGAGCATACTGAATGACATCATCCTATATAGAGAGGGGAAAATAAATATAAACCAATATATTTTCTGTGATCCTTTATCCTAAAAAGATTTTCTGTGATTCAAGCCAAAAAGAGCAGTTTCAGTAATTTATTGATGAAATAGTTTAACAGAACATTTTAATGTACACGTACTGTAGCAACTTTGGATGGTAAATGGATTTTTCAAGACTACATTTATCAAATGTAGAAACATGGACAGATGTGGTGTACAACAAAACCTTTAAAGCTGGAAACACTACAAGAAGAGAACTATTAGAAAATATACTTTTTATCTCAGACTGCTAGTAACCATTCATAGGTGAGTAAAATTCTCTGAGATGAAACCACAAGATTAATATTGGATTACTTGGTCTTTAAAATGGTGAAGATGATTTCATATTATTTATGGAGCAGCTGGCTCCTGAATTATTGGATATAAACATTAACAAAATACTCTATTCATACTGAAAAATCCGCATCCTGTCATAATAATGATTTGGATAATAAGACTGCCATCCAGAATTTCAAATGAATAGATAGAAAACAATTATTTTAAAGTTGCTGAGCTGCACACTAAGATAGAATCCTGCTGAGGCAAACAAATGGTAAAGATCCTCTACAGAAAATTCACATGGAATTCTCTTTTCCAACCACAAGTTCAAGCAGCCAACAAAATGCTGTGAAAAGGACTTGGAATAAGCAGATGTCCCTGTTCCAAATGAAAGCTTTTTTTTTTTTTCATTTCTTCTTTGAGGGGTCTATGCCAAGTAAATACTATGAGGAAAAGATAGACATGCACCAGTGTCTAGTAGGTTTTCCCAGTCCAGCTTGGACAGTGGGACTCAGCTACAGCATCATGGCTAGTTCCTTACAAACCTGATGGCTATGGTGACATGTCCATGTGCTGTGAAGGGGTCAGTGTACAGCATTCCTATCAGTCTTTCAGAACAGTAGCACTGAAGGTGAGGGGATGCCCTAAACTGGAAGGAGGAACTTTTCCAAACCATCCTGCATTTGAGGACCTGGATACTGGAGGGCTTGACAGATACCAAGGTTGTGCTCTTGACCTGAACCACACACCCGCCTTTCTCTGTGGACTGATTCAAAGAGAGCTTGTGAAGACTAACTTCTTAACTTATGCACCAAAGTTCAGTGGCCCTATTTTTTCTTTTGTGAGGAATGTCTTCATAGTAATTTTGGAAATTGAAGTAGAAATTCATCAGAGTAGATGAATGGATAATTTTCATCCACATAGTCATAAACCCCTTCAAAGAACACATGCTGCATAGGGAAGCATGACTTCTTTTTGCAAACTCTGCCTTGGCTGTTTCCCAACTCTTTGTGTTTTATCTTTGCATCCAACACTTCCTGTTCTTACAGGCCTGTAATTCTCGGACCTATAAAAGTTGATGTCACATGCACCAAATACCAGGCACAGTACCAAGGCCATGTCTCTTGTACTTCCTTATTCCTTCATGTCTCAGAGGATTTCAAAGTGAAAGCAGTCATTTTTCATGTTTGCAATGCTTCCAGAGAAGTCATCTGCCTTCCTGAAAATGTTAAAAAATTTGCATTTCACAAACTTTAGCGTAATAGTCAATGCCCCTTCACAAGCTTGGTGTTGTCACCAGCTTTCCAGTATGACACATCACACCCATTTCACTGTTAAAACATGTCAACAATGGCTTCTACTCTGTAATTATGTAAAAAATGAAGCAATTCAAAAAACAGGCTGCTGCTAGGAGAGAGAGGACTACATTATATTCTTTCGTGTGCTCCATCTCCTGTGTTGGCTGAGTTCTTAGGGATCATGTTTAAGCAAACTCAGTTGTCATGTTTGGCACATTCAAGGCTGATGGGGACAGGCAATACAGGAGCAGCCTAACAGCTCATTAAAGTGGGCACCCAGTTTGCATAACAAATGGTTTTGGTGAGAGAGGGAATCAATAGTAGCTATCTATTTTGGATTTTGTTGCAGAAGAATAAACATTGAGGACTACTGTGCCTGAATTACTGCATAGAGGAAAGATGTACCAACAGATTACTGGTGACATTTTTAAGCTACCAGTTAGGTGGAGATCTGGGGCACTGTGAGCCTTTGATGTTGCTGTTGATATCAAACAAATTGTGAGTACACTTTGGTCAGGTCATTTTTGTAGTTGGTAAAATCTTATCTACTACAGTAGATCAAAGGGAAGCATGTTTGTGCCATTAATGAAAATTTATGTTTTCTTAGGTAATGATTATACATTATTATATATTGCATTATTTTCTCTCAGCCAAACATAAGCTGGAACAATTACAGCTGTTCAGCTTGCTGTGGTTTTACTGAAGTGCTGATCTTTAGTCAGAACTTCTTTATTTTCCTCAGAAATATTTACTACCTAATGTTTGGAAATATTTATCTCTAATGAAAAGGAAATATAGTGAGGTAATTAGCTGATAGTGAATTTATTTGCTGTCCGTTTAAAAAATTATGCCTTATCAGTCAATAGGCTTGAGACACACTTTTGAGAGATAAGTGCCTGTGTTTAAATTATAGGAGGCCTCCTAAGGGTGACTTCGGGTATGTGAACACTGACAAGCCTACCCCTCATTACTGCAATATTAATGTTTGCCATTTTCTTCCTTTATCAAACCCTAACATACTCTCAGAGGTGTAAATGTGCTGAGCACAGTGATCGGTTTGCAGTAATGTTTTTTCCCCTCTCCATCTGTACTATCTTATATTTGTTGCTATAAGCAACAGTCCTTTGAATTGCTGTATTTATAAAGTTTTAAAATAGGACAGATCAGAGCACACAATCTTTGTGACAGGCAATTTTTCTGTTTTCTCCCAAAAAAAAATGGCCTGTGGGATGATATGCTCCCTCACCTGAATTTACAGTAATCTTTGTTCCTCCAGAAGCCCAGAGTTGTTTGCCTCTTCAAGGACAATCTTTTTAAAACTGGCAAAGAGAGGAGGCCGTGTGTCAAAACTGATTAAATGTGTCAGATGTGATAATCTATTGCAGAGGTCTTAAGCCCTGTGTTCTCAACATCCATGTTGAAATGTGGGAAACTTGGCAAAGCAAGTTGCAGTCTTGTCAGAATACCTATAACTTCAAACTCACATGGTATCAAAGTAAGACCTCCTTCCATTTAAATTTTAAATTATTGATCTTTCCCTGAAATATTGAAGTTTCCAAGTGTGAATAAGCATTCATTTTCATTGTTTTGTTTAAAAATGAGTTAAAGAACAGTTGCATTTTCTCTGCTGGTTGTGTGGTTGCTTTTTATTTCATTCGACTATTATGCAGGAAAAACTGAATTTCTGACAGCTTTTGGGGGGATTCTTATGAAATTCCTTTGCTTTTCATACTCCTTCAGATGTGGACCACAAGCTGCAAAAACAGCAGTGGTTTGTATAAGATGTTAAACCAACTGCGTTTATCTAGAGGACAATTTACTAGAAATTAGCATCCATCTCCTGACTGGAGATATAATTCAGGAGGAAATAAACATCTCAATATAGTCAGAAAAAAACCCAACTTTACTGATTGTATAATGTGTGGGGAATATGATTATCATGAAATATCTCCAGAAGCTCTATTTATGAAATCATGATATATTTATATCTTTACCCTTTCATTACGTTTTTTCAGGTATTTTATTTCAACATGAGAAATACATGCAAGTATGAATTTGAAATGTTAAGATTCATAATTACATCTTTAATATAATTATATTAAAATAACTTTTGAAACATTAATATATATGTAATTTTCTTTAACGGCTTGATTACATGAAAGATCTTTTACTTTGTCATGGGAAGATGATTTGAATTGAATTAAACACATAGGTGTCAATCCAAAGTGCAAGAGAATCAAACTGTTAAAAAATTTTTAAAAGACTGTGAATTATCCCCTTCATAAATGATAAATTGCTCATTTTTATTGTGGCAGACTGTATGTTTGTTCAGCCTTTTTGAAATGTTACACCTATTCAATACAATGAAAAAAAAAAGTAGTATTTCAAAAGAGCTTTTAAAATGACTGTATGGGACAATGAATTCAGCTATTTTTATTTCAGAGATTCTGTGTCTAAAAGAAGACCTTAGATGAGAGATCATGTTATCTGTAATTGCTTCTTGTTTTATTTTGCAAGTAGCTAATCCTTTTTCTGGTATAGCAGCTTTTCTTTGTCATTCAGAGGAGTGCATAGCTTGGATGATGCTTAGTGAAATCAAATCAAATAACAGTTGTGAAGCTTGGCTGCTCCCCAGTCTTGTTCTCTCAAAAAAGGGCATCTTTGAAAATAAAAGAACAAGAACAAAGTCAACAATGAAGAAATAATAAAAGAGATCTGTCGGCGATTGCATCTCGGACCCAGACCGGCAGGGAATCTGATTGGTTTGTTCAAAGGAGTGAGTTGGTTTTACACACCTTTCCAAGGCACAGCATTTCCTTACATGGCGTGACCTATCCCATGTTGCCACATCAGCAACACACTTCATAGGGATCTGCCCTGTGACACCTCCTCCCCCCAGGGCCCAGAGCAGACAAGCCTCTCTGTGCTGGCGTGTGCTCCTTTGTGCTGCCATGTGCCTCTGCAGGCAGCTTTTACAGCTCACAACCCAAGTCTCTCTTATAATTCCCCATAATTCCCCCTTTTCTGTTTTATACAATTAAGAATTATGAAACAAAACACTTTTAACATTAGAACATATTTGGACTACTGCCCGAACCAAATAAGCTCTGTTACAGTGATTAAACAGATCGAACTTTGAGAAACAATGTAAAGTTAAAATACTTACAAAATTGCTTAAAAACTTTATTAATAGTCTGAATGCAATTGAAAAATTAAGAATATATAAACTTTTTTACAGTCCTTTCGCGGGGGACACACCCCATCTCTGCATCCCCCCTTTTCTGTTCTAACAATATGTAACACGAACATCTTTTAATTTACCAAATTCAGGAAAATGTGGAACATAACATGCAGTTTTCTTACTCTGAACAATAAAATAATACATCTAATACAACAACAAGTGCACACCAAGTAAAAATAAGCAAGGTAATATCATTAACTGCTTAAATACTTAATTGTTTCACAGAATATATATAAATCTAGGTCTTGGAAAATTACAATTATAATAACATTAACTTTCTAAGTGGTTTCAAAAGGTTTCAAAAGGTAACAAGTCTAATTCCTGCTTAAAAAAATAGCTTAAAAATTATAATTATTACAGGAGCATTTCTAACAAAAAACAATTAGAACAATGCGTGGTATAAATCTAGGCTTTGGAAAATTACAATTATTGTGGCAACATTTTGAATAACGAAAACTGAGTTCTATGGACTAGCTGCAGGAACAACATGCCTAGCTTGCAGCCATTCCCGCACAAGCTGGTGCAAATGCTGTATGCTGCAGCCTCCCCACCTCTGGGGAAGGGGCTATTGGTCCACTTAGTCCTTCTTTTTAGCACAGCATCAGCTCTCGAGAGTCCGCAGGGAACGGGAGCCTTGGCTGTAGCAATGCGGGCCCTGCTGGCTTGCGTGGGCCCCGGGTGTCCGCATGGGTCTGGCAGCCGGCAGAGGTCCACCGGCCCGTCTATTCACTTCTCACATGCTGCAGAGAGCCGCCCGCAGCCCCCGCCATGCGCTGAGCGGAGCCACTGGCCCTGCCAGCTTTCAGTGCGGCCAATCTCGCCTGTCCGCGGCTCACTGCCATGTGCTCGCCAGCACCCCGCAGCCCTGCCATGCGCTTGCCGGCGTGTGCTCCCCAGCGTCGCGCGCTCGCTTTCCCCCCTGTCTCATCTGCTGCCGCCGCTGCACTCTTCCAGAAGGCAAACAGAGAGGGAACCAGGACAGGACCTCCCGGCTCCAGCCACTCCACTCACTGCGACCCGGCTCCAGCTGATGCTGCATGGCACGGGGCAGCGCGAGCTTTACGGTACCGTCCAGCTTCCCTCCAGGGTCAAAAGAGTCGGGGACGAGGGGCCATCTTCTGATTCTCCTCCCATAGCCCTGACAGACTTACGGTCGCTTGCTGGTGGCACAGAAGGGCTCAGCACGGCTGCTGCAGTGGCACAAGCGTCTTTCTTTGTCTGGTCTCTGGGTGCCACATGCGCCATGAGCACCTTACACACAGCCCTCCACAGACACAAAAGCTCTGTCAGTGCTGCTTCTAAAGTGTCCCATGTCCGAGGATCAAAAATACTGGTCCTATCTAAAACTGAATCACAGTTCTTTGCCCAGAACAAGAGTCTGTTCAAATCTGTAGACTCAAATTTCCTGCCGTGTTTCTTCATAATCTGTTTTAACGTCTCTGGGACATTACATGGGACTACGTGGCTCACCTACAACTTGTAGGGATTATCGCTGGCCAGGATTCCTGCT
>NW_008238834.1:4606426-4654299 GCF_000691975.1 Corvus brachyrhynchos | reverse complement strand
CCAGAGCGGCAGGGAATCTGAATCATTTATTCAAAGGAGTGAGTTGGTTTTACACACCTTTCCAAGGCACAGCATTTCCTTACATGGCGTGACCTATCCCATGTTGCCACATCAGCAACACACTTCATAGGGATCTGCCCTGTGACACCTCCTCCCCCCAGGGCCCAGAGCAGACAAGCCTCTCTGTGCTGCCATGTGCTCCTTTGTGCTGCCATGTGCCTCTGCAGGCAGCTTTTACAGCTCACAACCCAAGTCTCTCTTATAATTCCCCATAGAGTTCAAGCTAAACTGCGTTTAGTAGGGTAGGATTAGGGAGTGGCTACAGGTGCAGTTGAGTTGTCAAGTCTAACAGGAAGGGACTTGTGAGCAGCTGAGGGGAAGCTGCAGGTGGAAAAGTTCATTACCATGTTGCTACTGCTGGAACAGTATGTTTGACTCATCTGTTAAAAATAACGAGGATATTTGAAAGACTTCAAAGTACACTTTATCATAACATTCCTTTAATGCATTTCTTTGCTGGGGAAGGAGGGGAAGAGGGAGAGAGGTCTGCTTTTCAGTGGTCTGAGCTTTCATGTAAGGACTGGAGATGTGTGCAACTGAGTGAGCAGTTCCTGCCCCAGGCATCTCCCTCCTCTGCAAGGTCTTCTTGGAAATACACGTGAACAATGCTCAGGAAGTTTTCTTCCTTCCCCAGAGCATGTGGGTCAGTGGTTTGATTTCTGAGGAAATTAAGATTTGGTTATCTCCTTATGTTGTTGATGAGTAGAGTGTATACAGGGAAGTATTTTTGCAGGAGTATATGGGACATTTGTAGTACTTCCCAAAAAATGCACTACTTGGGAAAAAATTCTCTCATTCCTTCTGCTGCTGCTCACATCTGAATTATGCTTTTGTCCATGAGCTAAAACAAAATATTTTCTATAATCCTGCTGGGTTTTTCTAAGCAGGGCATTGCCACTTATCAGTAGGAATTTTTAAGGGCTTTGCATTTTCCACTACAACTGATCCAACTGGTCCAAGATCAATATAATCATTTTTCCAACTGAAAACTTATGGTCACCTGCTCAAGTACTGACATAAATAAATTTTATCAACATGGGCTTCAGAGTTTAGATCATCTTGCTGCACCTTGTGATAGTGTCACAGACTACTTACTTCAGACTGTCTCAAAAATACCTACATAGTGCTGCAGTCTGGAGCAATCTAGACAAAACCAGTAACATGTTTATTGCAAGAAGTTTTGCACTTAAGCAGTTCTGAAAACACTAGCTTCTGCCAAACTGAGGTTATTTTCCCTTGATAAATGATGGTGTAAGCAAGGATCTTACCTCCTGAGCCTAATTGTGTTTTCTGTGATTGCTTGATTGAATTCCTCTATAGTGTTCCATACTTCTTTTTCTTCCACCCTCTCTCCCCAAGACCTTTTTCCAGGGACTATTTTTAAGACATTTATCATCCTATGGCAAATTCATCCCCCATTATTGCTAGCCTTGCAGTCTCTAAATTAAAGAGGTAGTAACAGCACAAAGCTTTCTGTCTCAGGGACATTACGCATCGTTCTCCGCACCAATATGGACATATTAGACTGTGTGTTAAGTGGTAAAATAAACAGTGGGGGAGAATATTCTATGAAATGGATTCAGATTGGGGTGGTTTTGTGAGTTTGACAAGGAAATATTCATATATGGGAGCAAATGTCATGCATGGGCAGATGCGGAACTCAAAACAACCTTGCTTTGGGCAATACTGTTCTATATATGTATGCACTTTGACTCTTTCTGGCTAAATATGCTTCTAGAAATTTTAAAACCTTTTCATCTAGCCTCTGTTGGATAACAATTTGAGAGAGTTGCTCTGTCAATAAGTGAGTGCTTTTAAAAGACAAAATAGGGTTACTTTTCAATTGAAAAGACAGAGTAAGTGAGATGGAACTTGGGAATCTGGCATTTGAACTATTGATTGTAGTATTCCTCAGCATGAGGGGCAGTCAGCATGAAGCACTTAAAATATCTGATATTGCACTGTAGGACAGAGTAAAAAGGCTTTCCTTATTTTTCCCTGGCAATGTTTCCCATTTCTCACAAAATAAGTACAGCAAGGAATGAGCTGGTAGATAGGTGTTAATGTTGGTTCAGTTTAGGTCACCAGAATGACATTTTTGTAAACCTATGCAGACCATCAGGATACTGCAACAATAGTAAGAAGTTTACGAAAGATTTGATCTCTTTTCCTAGTGAGAGAATAAGAATTTGCTTGTGTTACCAGAGAGGAAACCTATAATGAGGCATATAATCTGGTTAATTTATTTTTAAACTACCAAGAGACTGGGGAGGAGGGGTTGTAAAACACCATCTTTTTCAGACATTCCAATAGAGCATCTTTCTAACAGTCATCTCAGTTGAAATCCAGTGGAACATAAACATTTAATCACATTTTGATGCCTCTGAACAACTTATTTATTTTATATTTTATTACCTCTGAACACCTTCTATTCTTGCAAGTGCTTATCTAGATTTTTGAAAGTTTGGCATCTAGTCTTTGTGCCCAGATGACTAGGAGTTGGTAAATTGTTTTTACATCTATCCTGAAAACCATAATCTATTCTGCAAGTAAAGTTAACATTATGAAGTTCCATACCATCTTCTTTCTTCAGGCTGGCATTTATTACACTACACGGGGCTTTAAAAATCAAAGGGGCATACTCTTTCTGAAAACTTCCTAAGTACTGTTCTGTGTTTACTGAAAAAAAAATCCTGCAAAATAGACTCTGAAGTATTAATTTGTTGTAATGATACAATTTTTCTTGACTTTTTTGGGTGAAGTTTATCTTAATCAGAAATGCACCATTATACCATTATCTATATGAAAACCTTTTTAACCCTCCAAGGACAATCCCTTGGTTGTGCAAAACAAAATTAAATCAAAATATCTGACAAATATTCCTAGCAATCTAATTCAGTCCTGACTGAATTCCATTTCTTATCCATCCCTTCATCTTGCAATCAAAGTGAGCTCTGTTGAGGGAGCTCAGCTGCATCTGGTATTAAAGCATTTCCTGCTTCAGTAGCATTCCCCCTGCTTTAGCTGGCTTTTTTTTTCTCATGCACTTATGCTGTGAATCGCGGCTTTGTTCCATTAATGCATTACCACCAAAAAGGACTCCTAATACTATTATGGTGCTGCTGTTTAATGCAGAGGTCACTGCAGTATGTGGGAAATCCAACCAATAATCTAAGACTTACTGTTCTAGGCATTGTACATATATATGTATATTAAAAAAAACCCCAAACATAAACCCATTCCCACTATGGAGAATTGTTAATGAAATGCAGTCATTAAACGAATCCTTAAAAATCTGTGATCCAGTCCCCCACCACCAAACCCAGAACACATCCCCTCACATGACAAAAATAAATGTGTGTCTTATGAACACATAGACACATCAACTGGTTCTGTACAGCCCTCTGGGTAGTTAAAGAAAGGTGAAATGAATCAGTAATTGCATTGTAATCAGCACGATTAGGATTTCTGACCTCCTTTTGCGTGTCTGGTACTCATAGAAAGTGAGTCATTGGCAAACTAAACTGTGCAATTTATTTGCAGATTGTGAAAACACACAAAATTTGGAGGAAAAAGAAGAATTATTAATCCTCCTTCACTGCAGAACCCTCTGCTGGTGATGGAATGCAAACTTCACTTGCATCTGAAGAGATTGCTTACCTGAGACTAAAGATACTGATAAAACCAGGACTGTCCTATTGCAGTGAACCGTCACATCACTACCCCTATCTATGCAGCCTTGCACAGGCAAAACTGCAGTGTAGTTATACCCAGACTTTATGTTACGACACATTATGAATTTAGGCATAAGCATGCAGCTAACTTGAAATACTAAATGGACAATTAAAATCGAGTGAAAAGGACTCCTCTACTGGATTAAAATAGCTGGGATTTGGAGAAGTATGGGTTGTGTACAGATCGTCTGTAGAATATAAAGGCCACGAGGGCCCCGCATATGAAATGGAATTTTGGAGAAACAGTTTTAAACTGGGTGGTTGAAAAAAGAAAAACTGCTAATTTTTTGGTTCTTCAGGATTTTTTTTTAAGTATATTGATATTTGAGTTGGGATATTTATAATTTCTTTCACATCTTATGATTACTTTGAAAACTGTTCTAACTTTCTCAGTATGCCTGTATGCAATAATTAACCATAGAAGAGTTCCAAGACATGCACAACACAAATTCTTCTGATACTTATTTTTTAACATCGCAGAGAAACACAACCCAGAAATGCATAAGACATCTCGGGCTGGACTGTTGCCCAGAGGCTGCACTTGCTGCTGAACAACTTATGGCATTAGGAACAGCTCTGCAAGCACCATCCACCTTGTTATTGTATATCAATCCCTGAGCATTTGATTAAAGTCCTAATAGCTTCTACTTCAGTATTGCCAAAGAATTGTCAATTATGGCACTTCAGTTCACCTCCCTTTATGGAATGACGCATCAGTGAGTCGGTTTCAAAACAGATACAATACCAGTTCAATATTTTACATACAAAATCCTTTATTCACCAGGATTTCTGTATTCTAATGTTTAGGATCTTAAGAAACTGTTGTTTTCAATAGTTTCCTGCCCATCACATGTTGAAACTTGTCAGCTGTATATTTTTTGCCGTCAAAATGGAAGAAAATATAGGGGCAAAATGTAACTATAGAAAAAGGGATTTTAATTTTGATAGTGAGAAAATAAGAGGTATGAAAGATAACTACTTGCATAGATGAGGTAGATTGGGTATAGGTCAGTAATTACAACCTCATGCATTACCTTAGGTGGATCTTTGGGAACTGAAGTAGAAGATCAGTCCTCCTACCATGGCAGCAGTTCTATGACTTGGATCTTCTTTGACCTTCCTGGTTTTGATGTCTATTGCAATGCAGGATACATTGGAAATTGCTAGAGAACGCTCTTTCTGATAATTATTCTTGAGGAAAAACATCTTCCCAGATAAAAAATTGTGTTATTGAAGCTCAAATGAGGATAATGGGAATGATAATTATTCTTGAGGAAAAACATCTTCCCAGAAAAAAATTGTGTTATTGAAGCTCAACTGAGGATAATGGGAAAGTAAGGAAACTTTGGTTATTGTTGAAATCAGCTCTGGTAAATCACACAAGTTACTGTATAATTTCTTGTTGGCTTGGCCAGCCTTGACACACCATGCTTATTGATTCTGGGGTTCAGTAAATGTACTGCACAATAGTAATTCTGAGCAACATGTACAAAGACTCTTTTTTGAGTTCAATAAGCAGGATGTTGGTATCAATGTTTTTTGTCCTGATGTGGTTGGTTTGAAAGTTTTGGCAGAGGTTGTAATCAGCAGAACAGTAGATACGTGTTACAGTTACTCCTGGTTTAGAGGTTTGACTGGATTGATCTGGTACCGCAGAACTTCAGTTGAAAATCTGCATTTTCAGAAGGCCACTAAATGTTCAGCCAAGTTACAGAGCTAATTTTTACCAGCCTAGTGATGAAAACAAAATCAGGTGAAAGAAAGTCATGGTGAAGGTATTTGGTGAAACTCTATTTTACCAAGTTTTATGCAGTTGTAATAACAATTTCTTTAAAAAGGCAATTTACAGTGAACACAAATTGTACACAGTGATGTCATGATAAGATGCTTTGTACAAAGAGTGCATTAAAAATCTTTAGCTGTGACTCATTCTGGCTGCAAATGCAAAATCTGGCTCACAATTTTATTTCTTCAGGCCACTCAGAAAAAAAAATGCTAGGAAGCTGTTTAAAAACCCATCAAGGCATACTTGTTTCTTGGACTAGAAAGTCATTGTAGTTGCATGAAAAATAAAGGGTTTTTTTCTTAAAGGTTTTTTATAATCTTCCAGTTAAAATTCTTTTAAATATCATCTATTGTGTCGAAATTTGTGTGGAAATATTGTGTGGAAAACTTACCCATTTTTAGTGCAGACACATTTTTAAGTACCAATTGAAGTAGTTTGATTGCTTGAGGCCAGAAGTCTAATTGAAAAATGATTAATTAAATTAATCCAGCATTCAGTGTAGTGATTTGAATTTTCATGACAAGCTTTTGTTTCTTCAAGTCTTTACACTTGACTCATCACTTTGTTTTTAACTTTTTGATAAGAGGAACTTCAGTGGAGAAGTCTATGTCAGTTTGAATGAAGGTTCCTCCCATGTGAAGATTTCTTTGCAAAGTACAGCTGGGATTTATGGATGGACATTCTGATCACTCAAGCCATGCCTGTAATGTGCTGTTATGAGAAGGTTTGAGTGCCAGCATATTTAAGTGAAAGTTATCATTTATTGATGGATTCTGCATGGCAGTCAGATGCTAAACACCTACACAGACATGGTTTGTCACGGAAGTCCAGAACAAAAAATGTATTTACCAAAAGCATGCAAATCTACACATTTGATGTTTGTATTACAAGTGGCTGCTACAATAAATAGTAATTCAAGTGCTGGAGAACTTAGATACTGCATTTTGAATTTTGTATTTTGAATTCAGTAACCCAGAATGAAAGCATCTCTATACTGATGTCTTCTGTAATGTAGCAGCCAGAAGCCAGTATTACCAATCAACAGTTCAGCCCGCAAAGGAACAAAGCAAACACATTCAGACATTCAGCCAACATTATATAAAGACAGTGCCAAAGACATTAATTGCTTATTTTCCCAGTGCATTTATTAATCACTTCCTCAAGCGCTTATTTTAAAAAAAATCTCTGAATTATCCATCACTGAATATGTTATTTTATAAATATTACTGCATTTTAAATAGAAGGAGTTTAAAGACACAGAGTTAACAAAAAGAGAACTTGGAAAGTCAATAGCAACAAAGTTCCACATAGGAGAAGAATTTTTCTAGAGGATTAGGGAGTATGTTTGTAAGAGTTGGGAAAATTAAAACAGAAAATACTCTCTACTTGTTCAGAGAATTTGTTGAAAGGAATTTTCTCATATCAAGAATTGATTTGTCTGTCACAGTAGTTGGTTAACTAAAAAATGGAAAAAAGCAAGGGCCATCTGAAGAAACAACCTGATGATATTCTGAGGATGATTTTCCATCCTAAGGTTGTTATTTGCCATTATGCAAAATTTACCAAGTGGTCTGTCAAAAATGCTATGGATATACTTAGAATACTGCCAGTTTTGTTACATAGTCTCCATTATGAATGTGAACCGTGCACCATTTATCACCCAGCATGTCATTACAAGCTTAAAAAATAAAAGTTTTTGTAGCATGTCATGAAGATTCAGCTACTGGGGGTATTTTCTGAATTCTGTGGGACTTCTGTGAGGTTGACTAGCCCAGAGACACTAAAAAGCACCTGTTCTTGTGAAAACTTATTAACTAATTTTTCCTACATTCCATGACCATTAATTTAGAACTCTGATTTACATCTCATTTTAAGATTCTCCACTGAAAGGCAGTGCTCTTAATGCCTTCCAGAATCATAAAACTCTGACTCTTGCATACTCGGCCTTAATTATGGTAAACAATATAAAATACAGAATACCTAAAAAGGTTTCGCCTTGCTTGCCTTAGAACTAGACTTTAAAGAGAACTTCATAAATAATAAAAAATTTAAACAATGCTAATTCCCCAAAATAAGAAAAGGAATACTCAGAAAAATTAAATATAAAAAGGGCTAAAAATGTGCCAGCGCAAATTAATTGAAAATTGCAGATAAACTCTGATGGACATTTTGGGCATTATTAGATGAGTTTAACAATGGTATTGCAGGATGGTTTTGGCTTCTTTATCTTTTAGTATATACATCCATCAGATTTCTCAGCATTCTCTATATTTAAAGAATGTGAAAAAACCCTTATATGTTGTGCTATTAAATCATCTTTGCAGACTGTTTTGCATATACTGGCAAGCTGAAGAAAATAAATCCATCAAAAAACAAGAAACAGAAATGCATACCTTCATAAAGTTGCATTGAAACTTCCTTTTTTTCTCATATGGAAAACTTCTGATATCATAGAAATGATAATATCTAAGAGTGTTAATATTCTTACTTATGATGATGAATGTTAACTTCATCTTTCGTCTTTTGTCCCATTAGTTAGTTTTGCCTTTTAATATCTAGTTGTACATTTAAACTATCATTATTTCTCATTGTATAACTTTGAAAGTCATGGCAGAAGTATTTTGGAAGGATTTCCTTTTCATCTGCAGAATACTCTTAACATTCTTTCTTTCTTGTTAACTGTCAGGTGTTTAACTTTCAGCAAAAATGACATGCAGGTTTTTTTTCTACTCATCCATTGTGGATGTTTTCATAGAACTCAAAACAGTTTTATTCTTAGAGCAGCAAATCTCCCTGTCCTTTCTGCATGTTTCATACTACTAGATGCTTTCTCCTGCTCTTTTTCCATCACTAGGTACTCTGTTCCATTTGCTTCATCCATTTATGCATGATTTTGGACTTGGAAGAAGTGATAAATTCTGTCTCCTCTTTATCACTCAGCTCTTACGTTGTTCTGACAGCAGAAACTGCTGTTCCAGATAGAGCAGGTTCATTAGGTCATCAGAAAGCATTATCAGGAGCACCTTTTCATTTCCAGCCTTACTGCACTAAATGCGGTTGCATCAAATGATTCCATTCATTAATTGGTGTAAGGCAGCATCCACCAGGGCTTGCAATAACACCTAGAAGTATTCTGCCACAGTGGATGTTGAAATTATTACCTCTCATTTGTAATTCAATGAAATTGTCATTTTTTCCTTGCAGTTCTGCCTCTTTTTGCCATATGTTCTCCTTAATACAAGCAGTTGGGCCGCGCTTTTAGTATCCCTCGTTCACCTCATCTCTTCCTTCTGTCGCTCTCTGTGGATCAGGCTTTCTGCAGCCCCCTGATCACTGCCTGTCACTGCTTTCCCTTTCTGTTTTCCCTAATGAAGTTCACCAGCAACGTAGGCTTCACCATTATGCAGTTCATATTTTTTGTTCTATTTGTACAATTTGCAGCTGTAGTTGAATGTTATATAAATGATTAATTAGCACTTATTACTGTTTTACATTTCCTAAGTACTGCACAAACTAACTAATCAAGCAGTGAATAAATGAATTAAGCAAAAAACCAGCACACAGTTACAGGAGTTGTGTTCTCTCTTTGACATTCTCTTGCATACTGCTATGCTGTGAAGTCTATAATCAAAAAAAACTGTACAAAAATTCTCCTGATTAGGTGATTTTTCTTCAATTTTGTCACAGTAAAATATAATTGAAAACCAGTGCTTGTGTAGTTAGATGTAATAAACCTGATTATATTGTGTGGGTTTTTTAAAAAGCTCTTTACTTCAACCTATGTTCCTGTTCAAATCAACAGCAATATTGGCAGCCAGTGTGAGCAGCAATAGGCCAGCAGCAAACTCCTGGGGCTAATGTACCACATTCATGATTCCATGAATCCAGAAAATTTTCTTGATATGCCCTGCTTATTAGCACAAAATAAAGAGAAAAATATTTGTAGGGTCAACCTGGCAGTATTGTCTGTTAATTATTAAGAAAAAAAGATAATAATTCATAGATAATAAAGATAAATTTTGTACAATATAATTCTTTTTTTGCTTAGATGTTTATCAGGAACTGATATTTGCCATATTTTAAGCCTGGGACATAGAAAGTTATTTTGTACACTTCTGAATCAGCTCTGCTGACAAGGTAGTTTGAATTTGCTTAGGTCTTTTCTTCTCTGCCGGACAAGACAGAAAAATACATGGTTTACACTGATTCAAAAAAAAAAAAAAAAAGGCAATTTCTCTACCAAAAAAAGGAATGCTTATCTGTGCAGGACATAATCCCTACTGTGCCTTGACTAACAAAGACACTTCAGTTTGGTGGGAATTCATACAGGAGTAAACTTGCCTCATTTTACCACCCTGTATAGCATGATGGAAAGATAATGAATTTTCTGTTGACAGCTTTTTTTCACATGTAACATCTAGAGCCTTTTTCAGGAGGTTTGAAGGTTTAAGTACAGAGAATGGATGATGACTGAACATAAAAAATTGTGCACTGTATGTGAAAACCATTACCTAGCCAGGTGTTTTAACCATGGGAACTTGCAGGGCAAGCCTCTGTCATACATACACAGTGATGTTTAGCTTTGGCTCCAAAGCAAGTGTGAAAGGACATGGACCACATGAAGGAAAAGAGAGAAAGAGACATTTTTTCACCAGGATATATTAAAGACAAATAAATGTCCTCTTAAATATTTTGACAGATGGTCTGTTACACAGATTGATTTGTGTTACTAGAAATGTAACCTTTATGAAAAGGCATGGTTAGATTATCAAAGTATCCCCCAGTTTGCAGATTCCTAATAGTGCTGCACAAGTAGAGTTCTTTACTATGCGGCGCATTTTCAACCAACTGTGTAATTGAGAGTTTCTTCCTGCAACAGCTGGATGGCATTTTTTAAAGTGTTCAGTATCAAAAACTGCTCAAATGCCTCATGATTGCTATTTAGGCTGGAAGCAGTTTTTCAGCATTTCAAAGCAAAGGGAATTTTGATGATTGCAGCAGTAGGATTTCATGCGATAAAAACATGAGCTGGACATGTTTAAAATGGACATGTAGGTTCTGGAAGATGTACTCTGAAATTGTCTACTTTTCACTGTGTACCAGGAAAAACAATAAACCTTGGGGTTTGTCTTCTACTGCCTGCTATGCTATTTTGGGGAAGAGAGAGATGAAAACTCGGAGTGGTTTAAAAGCACAGTAATTCTTGAAGTGCTACTGATATATTTGTGCTATATGTGTTCCCAAAAGGGAATTGATACAATATAAAGGCTGTGTGAGAAATATGGAGACCAGAGTAATTTGGGAAGGACTATTACATATTTCTGGAAATGTTACTTCAGGTACACAAGTTTTTAAACCTATGTTGTATTACAACCACTTCTATGATGTACAGATATTTTAGTCATAAATTTCATAGGATGTGTAAGAGTATGTGAGAGAAAAAGATCGTAATTGATTTGTTTGTAACATTTCACTTGACTATGCAGGTGCAATGCAGAGACTGCCATCATATATGTGGTGTGAATAAATATTTCTCTCTATACATATGTATCAAATGGTAAGTGGAATTGGATTCATGGCTGTCTATACAGTGCTTCATACTGAAATTATTTTATATATAATAATTATGGGATAAAATTTTCTGTCATGTTTCCTTCCTTCCTTCCTTCCTTCCTTCCTTCCTTCCTTCCTTCCTTCCTTCCTTCTGAGCTGTTAGTGTGCTAACAAATTGGCATGCATGCATTATCAGCCCAGTTTCAACTGCGTTAATGGCATGACCAATGGAACAAAACACATTAAAAACTTTTATTAAATTTAGGTTTTTTAACTATTTCTGTTTAAAATGCATTCTTGGGGTGGTGTTGGATACAGAAAATTGTGGACTTACAATTTTTTTTTTTTTAATTTGCCTCTGTTTTTAGTTTTCTGCCTGCTTTAGAGCCAAATCTTTCATGCACATTGCATGAAAAATCTCAGTGGGGCAGTCAGGTGAGGTGCTGTGGAAGCTTCTCCTTATTAAGAAACAGGTTTGAAAATATAAGGCTTTATATTACTGATTCTTTCAGTTACAATGAAGAGCAAATTAAAACCATTTACCTCCAACTAGAATAGACTGCAGAACTTCCCACTGGTGCTGATGCAGGAACATTTCATAGAGAATATTTTATTCCTCCTGTGAATTGATGTTTAGGGAAAGCCTATGCTTGGAATTTTTCCTTTATCTCCTGTGCAGACTTCTAACTCAGTTTCAAAAGCCATTAATATTTATGAGGTTGGGCTGAGAATAATACAACTGCAGTGAGACAGTGAAATGTCTGCCATTCACACACTGCTGTATAGTGGTATAAATACATATTTAAGTTTGAATTAATTAAATTGCATTTAATCCTTTCTCTGTGAGCTTGTAAACAGCAGCTCATATCAATGCTAGTATACATTTTTGGCAAGTGACATGTGCTGTCAGCATAATTTTAGACACATTTCATTTCTTGCATAGTACTTATCGCTAATACAGAATTTTAAACTTTTTCTCTTTGGTGTGCCAGCTGCTAAAATCAGAAGGTTTTTCCAAGATATAAATTTTTTGTGTTTTAAATGCAGAAACAATGGAATGCCCGTAGTGATTGTCTAGTGACTTCCTAAAGCAGCGTAATTAAAAATCACTCTTTGCAGAGCCCTTTAATTGGCATTGATTTTAATCTTTCAGGTTAGCTTCTTTTCAGTTCAGAGTGAAATACAGTCAAAAGACTGTATCTCTGTAATTGGTGGCAAATACAATCAGGCTAAAAGTTCTCATCTTCTCAGCATGCCTTCCCCAGCAGGATGATGGAAGATATGAGCAGCTTATTATTGGCAACCTGGTGCTCCAGTTGTCTTGGGGAAAATAAGTGGTTTGCTCTGAGTATGAACAAAATCTTAATATGTTATTATTACTGTAGATCAGGAGCTGAGCTGTAGACATTGAAGTATTGCATTAATATTTGCTGTGCCTGGATTAGCTGAATTGGCAGTGCATTTAAGTGGGGACTTGGGCTTTCTTATTATTTACTTAATTATATTTGTAATTTACTGTGGCTGAGCACTCAGCATGATTTTTAATTGTCTGAGGGAGACTCTTAATTTTACAAATGAGGTGCAATAAATGTGTGTGATATTGCAGCCTTGGCTTTATAGGAAGAAGACTGAGTTTTCTGCTCATTGTTAAGCTTTATGGTAGTCCCCTTATTACTACACTAGTGTGGTTGTAATTAAATTTTTAGAAGTTCATTTGCCTATAGTTACTAGGCAGTCCTAATTTCTGTAATTATTATTATTTTGCTATAATTTGGGAAGAAAATATATGTGGTTCCTGCCCAGTGCTTAAAAAATAAAAAATTGTTGATGCTAATGGCTTAAAATGCACTAAATCATTATCTAAAAGAGGCCTCTTCTGAACATCAGAGGTTATCTGCCATTTGTCACCCCAGGTGCTCACCCTCATTGAGAGGATGCAGTACATAAAAAGCCCCTCTAAGTAAACCTTTGTAATGGAACAGATTTGGGTTGTTAATGCAGGTCAGTGTCTTGATATTGTGTATAGAAAAAATGGATACTCATGCACTTTCACTGTGAATTACTTTTAAAAAATACAAGAAGTGGTGAAAAAAATAGTGAAAAAAAGCACAGGTAAACATTTCATCCATTTCCTTTACATTATGTACTTGTTAATTAAAAATTATGCATACAAGCAGAACCCCAGGAGTGTAAAGAAGCATCATATAGAAGAGAAATGAAATGGTTTAGTATGTAATAAAACACCTGAAGAACAGCCCTTCATTTCTACATTGAAATTTGGTTTAATGATAATGGTCACGCTGTGAGTTTGTGTTTTGCACAGGAATGGTACAGATGTGATTAGAGTCTGTTTCTAAGACTTACAGTTTCACAGAATAATTTACCTAGTAAGGAATTATAGGCAGTTATCAAGTTGCTGAGTGTCTTGTTCAACTGAGTGTTCAGTATCTCTCAGGGTGCAGATGCCTCCCTAGGCACCTGTTCTGGGTTATTCTTTGCTCCTGTTCTTTGCCACACTTTTTCCAGGTTTCTTTTTGACAAAATCTAGCTAAAAACACATAAAAATTAACATCGAGCTCAAAAGTATTTTTGTCCCATGCCCTGTTTCATGCATCAGAGATCAAAAGTAAAAATATAAGAACATGGCAAACATATTCTCTTAGCCTCCTGATGTCTTGAACTTTGGCTCTTTCTGAGTTGAATGTTCCTAAACATTTCTGGTTACCTAAATTGGGGGGATTTAATTTTCCCACACTATTCCTGACTTCTCTTGAATGCATGATTTGATGTCCATGACCTCCTGTGGCAGGAATTCCACAGCACAACTGCACATTGCACAAAGAGCCACCCCTCTTTGTTTATTTGTTCAGCTTTCTTTCTTTTAATGATGTGACACTTAACCAGCTTGATTTAATGCCCTAAGGTTCTTGCATCGGGCAGAATGAGGAAAAAAGAAAAATGAAAGAAATAACTTTACTAATCCTCTCCATGCCAGTCATTATATTTTCAGAATCTTCCATGATTCAATTTTCTCTTTTGTCCCTTTGTCTATTCATTTGTCCCTCATGCAGAAGTCATTCTGTACTTTCCATCATTGTCTTACTTTTTTGTGAACCTTTTCTGGTTTTCTGGTTGTACCTCTCTGATTAAATAAAAAATAGGGAAAGTGGTCAAAGAAGGTTAGCATGCATAGACATGCACAAGTAAGAAAGACCAAAAGCAAAACAGAAGAAGAATTAAAGAAATTTCAAAACTATTAAGCCAATGCTGGTTTAGTTTGGGCTGTTGACATGGATAGTACCATGTGTTCGTACAGAATCCGAAGCACTCTAGTCCATGGCCATCTCTGAAAACTCTGTCATATATACTTACATGTTTGCAGAAAGTTACTTCCAAATTTTATCTTTTGTACACTTTAGGTGGTGGATTACAGTGTGCTTAACACTTGTGTGATGCAGGTGATACCTTTACATTGCCTGCCTTTAGTGTCTCTGTCATCACTAAATACATCTGACAAGTTAAAATTTCTCTTCTCCAAGTGAACTCTCTCAGCTGAGAGAAACCCATCTGATCCCAGCTTCAGCAAGGTTCTCAAGCAAATCCTCAAGCATGGGCGTTTCATCAGAGAAGTCCTTACAACTCAAGGCTCTAAAGACCTGGAAGATTCATTCCTTCTGAGATTTATGTTTTTAAGCTCCCTAAGGAGATGTTATAAAAAAAAATCAATCCAGTTTACTAGTTACAATTAAATATACTCTGTCAATTTTATACTCTTACGGAAAATCTGAAATGCTTACGGTGTAGTCAATATTGTAGGCAAATGAAAGCCTTCCTCAAAAGAGATCCTGTCAACAGGAAATCTATGCATTTCTGAAATAATTTTAAAGCTGTTTCTGGTTCTGTACCTCTCTCTTGATCCCACTGCCAATCTGATAGTTTTATCATCTCATTTTCCTACTTTGAGCATATTTTTTCTCCCACTTCTGACAAAAAAACCTGCACAACCAACCAAGAAAGACCAACTGTAGAGAAAGAACTGGAAATTTAGTTTTAGAATTAAAAATAAATAAATTAAAATTTAGTTTTAGAATTAAAAATAAATTAAAAATACTAAAGATAGCTATGTACCTCAAGGGAGAGGCAGGCCCTCAAAGCCAGCTCTACACAAAGTGCTGTCATTGGAGTACTAGTGGAATGTGTTTCTATCCCAACAGTAATGTCAGAGACTATGAACCAGTGTCAGAATTTAGTTTATCTTGGAAACAGGACTCGCAGTGAATATAAAGACAGTAACAAAGAGGAGGCTGCAGTTGTCACCTGTTTGACTGCTTTAGAGGTCAAGGAATTCCCAGGAATAATCGCCTCTTGTGTACAGAAGCTGCTCCTGTCCTCTTTGTTGTTACTTGAAAGAATTTCAGTCCAAAGCTTGATGTTTTACTAAACCGTGCATCCTGCTTCCAGAGGAATTCATTTATGGAAGTTTTCTAGCCTATGGGAAGTGGGACATCAGACTCTGATTGGGTTGGTCTCTTCTAGTTTTATAAGCATGAGTTTGTAGTATTTTCAGGTTACTTTTGCTCTGAAAATTTTTACTTGATTTTTCTGACAACTAACCCCCAATAGTTAACTGTGGTGTACAAAGCTATTTCTTTGAAGGAGCATCAAGAGATTGGAATAACTTAAGAACACATCAAACAACTTACTGTAGTGATAAATCTTCAGTGTAGTCCAAAGTTAGTATCAAAGCACCCTTAGCTGTAAATCTTTTTTCTTTTAATATGCTTTACAGTAAAAGTTTGATTTGTTAACTGCATTTACAAGACAAAATATTCACGCTTATGCTGGTTTGTACTTTCAAATTGTTCACATGAAAAAAGACAGAATAAAATAGGCTAGACCTTTAGGTGATGAGAAACAAAACTTGAAATAGTGAGATGACTCATAGAGAACAAATATAGAACACAGAGGAAAGACACTTATTTCTGTTAGCCTCAGTAAGTAGTACTGGAGAAATAAGAGGAAAAACATGTATATCATTTGCCTTACAAGAGAGAGAAAATGGCTTATAAATAAGTATTTTCAGTTTATGTAATTTTTAAAAGTCATGTATTTTAATGTGCAGTGACTTGCCATTCCAATTTTGTCCACTACCCACTGAATGCTGATGGGGGAAGCACCATGTATACAGCTATGTGGTTCAGGTTTTTTCACCATTCTCCTCTGCTTTTCCAGACACAGGCAGCAGGATTTCCATGGTGTTTTTGTAGAGTGAGAAAAGGTTGTGAAAGGGAGAGACTGGGGGAGAGGTGAGCTTGCAGAGATTTAGTGAGACAATCACATGTAACTAGTCTTTGTATTTTGTGGTAAAAGAACCAACAAACTCTTCATGCATTGTGCAGGGTGAGTAGAAAGTTGGAGATGGCACCACAAATGCACCATTATACAATCAAAATAATATTCTTTTTTGTTGCCAGAAGGAGAGTGTGGAACCATGTGAAAACCTTGCCATGGAACACTATCATAAAACATCTCACCATTGCTGTGATTTTTAATGAATTCATAGAGCCTTGCCATGTTAATAATTTTATCTTGTTTCAGGCTAGTAGTTTTAACTCCTACACTTTGATTGTGTTTCAGGACAGTCAAGCATCAATTACTGGAACTGACATCTGAATTAAAGAGTGTGCAAAAAGTCTCTTCCCTCTTTAATTATTGAAACAACTAAAATGGAAAACTGACTAAAGGAGGTGAGTCCTTTCCTCTTATTCTCTGATCATTCTCCTTGATCTCTCTCTGCATTTCTTTTATTCATTTATCTCCAGATTTGCCTCCTGCAAAGGCAGGGAGCCAAATGATTGCAAACTCTCAACTGCTTTAATGGAAATGAAGGTAGCCTAGAAAATGAAGCATATGATATAACCCGTCTTTGTACTTACCAAGTGATACTGGCTGAGGACTCTGTTAATGCTGGGTGTCTTCAAAAGTTGTCGTGAATGATTTTCACAAGTCTGACATGAACATAAAAATGTAGCATATAAACTTAAATGTTGAGTATAGCCCCATAGAGCTGGATGTACCAGAGATGTGGAGAGAGTGTCGGGTTTTTTTGATTTGGCCTAGGGGAATATAACAAAAGGGGGAGATCAGAGGGAAAAATGAAGTACAGAAGACAAGCATGGCAAGGGGTTGCAGCATCTTGGAAGCAACATTGAAATGGGCTGGAAAAGATCTGCTGGGGAAAGAACTTCCTTTTCCACAGTTTCCACAGATATTTTTACTTGCTTTTTTCTGTTTGTTTTGGGGTTCCTTTTTACACTAAGAGCTGACCTGATAGGACATACTGAAGATAAGCTGACCTCTAGTCTCTGGAACACAAATGCAATAGCAGTGAAATAGTTCACTACATATAGTGAACTATTGGTATTTCCCAGGGCTAATTATACTGAGACAAATTAAAATCAGTTCCATATCCTGTTTCTTTATTACCACATGGTAGGCTTACGCATACATGCACTAGAAATAGGGAGATTTTTTTTATATCTTTTCAAAATGGTGGTCATTCTGCTTGTCATTTGATATGATTTTAAAAGTAACTCTTAAACTATGATATATTTGACTCATTGCAGTTCAGTTTCAAGGAATTTAATTGTATTATTAAATTAATATCTTAATCATATAATTGGTTATGGGTATTTTAGGTTAGTTAGGTATGATACTGTACTTCAATTTGTAAATTTCCCTGTTTGGAGCATGAGTTTAAGATACTGAATGAAACGTTTTACATCTCAGGAATGCTCTTTGTGTCACTCCAAAGTGACTCTTTTTCATTGTTTTCCATTGGTGCAAAAAATTTAAATGGATACCTCCCTTTAAAAATATAATTTCTTAAAATGAGAATGTTATATAATTATACAGCAGTAAAAATCACTTTGTATTTTAGTAAATTTATTTTAAGAGGAGAAAATAGCAGAGTGCTGAAACATTTCCATAGCCATAAAACCGTACTCATGATGATTTATATTAATAGAGGTAGATAGATAGACAGATGGATAGATAGATAGATAGATAGATAGATAGATAGATGATTCTGCATGTTATATATGTAGTATACATATATGTATTTATACATTGCAAGTATATATTTCTATGGTACATACACACAACAAAAAGTGGTAAATTTTCGTTGCAGAATAGGACTTGGAACTAGTGTGTATCTTCTGACAATGTGAAATAATTAGATCAGCTAACTTTTCCTCAGTTTGGCCTTCTGTAGAATTCTAAAACTTTATTGAAAGGGTGACATAAGGTTTGCAGTGGTGTATTCTTCCCAAGTAAAAGTTGGATTTTTAATTTAGGAATTTTTTTTTCACAGTAATGCATTTGCTTATCAGTTACCTATATTCATGTGCATTTTCATACCCACAAAAAAACCCCACCCTATCCTCTCAGCTCCTGGTAGCTTAGGTAAAATGGTTATCTCCAGCATTCCCAGTGTTCAGCTTCTTACAGCTCTTCTCAGCTTTGGCTTTTGTACCTGTGCACTTCTATGCACCTGTATTTGGCCATGGGTCTTTTTGAAGCATTGAGGAAATAAGAATAATGCAGTAAGAACATTATTACAGCTCAGCAATGACCTCCGCAAAATTTAGTAAATGCCAAAATACGTTGTCAGTTCAGATGCATCATGACAGATGCTTTCCAGCAATGCCATGTCCCATTTTTTTGCTTATACTTTTACTTGAAGTTCACCTGCATATAGGTTTCCCTTTTCTTAATGATGAGAAGAAACCTTTTCATTTAGTTATATGATTAAATTTGATTATTATTTTGGTGTTTTATGGAGTCCACCTATGCAGTGGATCCATCCAGTTTTGGATAGGGTATTTAGTAATTTGGATAAGGTATTTGACACTGTACTGTGCCATAAATCGAGTCCCTCCTGATGGGAGAGAACTTTGCTGAAAGTCCTTGCAAGGAGTTTCAAAGATAAACCAAGACTTTTCCTTGAGTTTCAGTGCTTCCAAATAGTTGTTTATTAAGTCTTATCAGAGGAACAGAGCCACTAGCGTGACCCAGGTACAGCATAGAGCACAGAAAAGCAGGAGTAAGAGCATCTTGCGACTCTTTATCAAGATTTACACAGCTTTTAAAGATATTTTAACCAATAGTTACTAAAAAAGTACATTATTTTCACTTTCCTACCAATTATTCAGTAACACAGGCAGGAACTGCGGAATTTTCTATCCAATCATTCCAAACTACTTTTACTGCAGAACATGGAGTAGTAGAAGGAGAAGAAGGTTTAGAGAACAACAATCCTCCATTTTGATATTTTTTACTCTTATCTGTTTACTACAAAGAGAAGCCCAAAACCTCTAAATTTTTCACCCTGTGAAATCTTACATAGTAGTCTATCACCTAATTCACACCACTGTATTTTCTAGTTGTTGTCTGACTGTTGGTAATTTTTTCCAAGGTTTGAAGCCAAAACAGTGTTGTTCAGAGGGGTAAGAACCCTTAAAAACAGGCAGAGAAATATTCTTGGCACTCTGGGTTCCTACAGTATTTAATATTTTGGATAGGGTATTTGTAGATCTGTACAGACACACACTCTCCTGATATATAAACCCTGCATATTCACAAGAAGCAAAGGCATCACTACTTGGAATGGCGACTTTTTTTCACTGAGTGTTGGGAGAAGAAGGTGTAATGGAACTTTTTCAATACAGAGGATTGTATTGGAAAATGCAGAAGGAACTGATTTTCTTATTGTAAATACTCTGTTAGAATTACACACACAAAAAAAAAATCCCCAACGTTCATTTTAGCATAAGCTGAATGTACAAAATGACAAAAGCTAAGATATAGATCCTCCTGTGAAGCTTCCTAGCAGTCCTTCTGTAAAGGGAACATTTGCAAAGGGCAAAAGGATGCAAGGTAGGGGCAGAAAAAATCGCTTAACAAAGGAAAACAAAAGAAAACATTATGCCATTGAAGAAGATATTTTGATTAGTGATACATTTATTAGAAAGAACAGGGTGTGGTCCACTTATTTTCATCAGGAATATATTGACAATATCAGTTAGGAGTTGGACTCGATGGCCCTTGTGGGTCCCTTCCAACTCAGAATATTCTGTGATTCTGTGAATATAATTTGTTGTGAATTTTCTTCAAGGGAAATGCAGACAGAACTTAAAGATGCCATTAAATCAAGACATGTTTATCATCAGGGAGAAGATGACTAGGCTTTGAAAAAGTCAGATAAAGAGAATCTATACGAAATGTGTTAGGGATGTGGATGAAACTGAACTTTAATGAGACCAAACAAAAGGAACATAATTGATCTTCTACAGTGAGAATGTATGGAAGTAATTTAAACCTTAAGGTCCTCTTGTCTTACTGGGAGACGGATAACGGATGTTTTGTACGATCTAAGTATGCGGAAGTCTCAGGATCTGCAAAATATTATTCCTTAGGGGAAAAGGACACAAGACAAAGAGAAAAAATTACCAGTTAAAAAATGTGATGATCTTTGATGGAGTACAAGGGGAAGCATAAGGTATTTTACTAATAATCCTGGTGTGAAAGTAACAGATGTAATGAGAAAAATTAGAAAATTGCCTCAGGTAAAGTACACTGAGAAGGCAGAAAAGCTTGGATGAGGCAAAGGCACTGCAATCAAATATAAAGAAAAAAAACAGATTTCTAATGCAAATTGAAAAAAAGTTGATTGTGACTTTTAAAGAAAGTATTTTAAAGAAAAATTCAGGCAGGACTTCTTATTATAGCTTAATAGCAATTCCCTGAGCAGTTATAGAAAGCTCAGAGATGAGAGAAAATAAGTAAACTGACTGTGAGATAGACAAGTGATATGTCTGTCTATTAGATAAAACAAGACATTTCAAATCAAAATTAAAATTTTGTATATTTCTACTTCCTTCTCTACTTATGGGAAAACCGAGCATCAAAATTAAAGATAGGGACAACTCTTTTAAGCATTTTTGCATCCAGAGCAAGTTGGGAGTCCAGGCAATATTCATAATGTTTTGGGATGAGATGGATACTGAAATCTCCTGGGCACTTAATAACTTGGAGTACCTTAGTGACAACAACAATTTCGTAAGTCTGACAAATTATCTGTGTAGGCATAAGGGAAAAAGGAGACATAGAACCATAGAATCACAGAATGGCTTTGGTTGAAAAGGACCTTAAAGATCATTAAGTTCCAACACCTATTATAAATGTGAAGAAAAATCAAAAACTGTAGATAGAGGGGTGCTGGGATACAGAGTCAAATATTGAATCAAAACCTTCATTACTATTGTAAGTAAGGAAACAATCATTAAGAACTAAAAACTATAGAGGCTTATCTCCAAGTAATAAAAAATTTTCATGAATCTGCTTATATGAGTTAAATACATAAGTTGGAGGAAAAAAGAAAAATTAAAGAGAAAGGTTGATATTTGATATAGCTAAGGACACAGACATTTCTTTCTGCATCTGTCTGAAAAAAAAGTCACTTCATCACAGCTAGGAGAAATAGAAGATCATTTCCCACAGCTATAACCAATTCTGTATCAAAATTTATTTCAGAAACAGGTCTTTGATCTCCTGCTTTTTGCAGTTGGTGTCATCTAGATATTTATTGACTGAATTCTAGACAAAGGGGTGGTCCTTCTTCCTGGGACATGTAGACTAACCTTTCTTTTTGGTGGAAGATAGGCTATTGGTGGAGGAAATTGACCCAACTTGCCAGAAGACTCTATTTCCTACAGTTGGCCTTAACTTCCGTAAAATAGAGGAATTTTGTAACCTTCAGAACAGTAGTATTTTTACAGTCTTTAAAGCATTACTACATTACACCTGCAGGATTTACACAGAATAATAAAAAATACTCCCTGTTTATGCTTTAATATAAATAATGTCAAGGTATTAAACAAAATCTTTTATTTATTTTTAAATAACTTTTTGTTTAAAATACTAATTTATCTGTTTCATAGCGTTTAAATAACAAAGTAAGCAGGTTGATAAACTCAGATGAACAGTCTCAGGAAAAGAGAGATAAAGCAACTTCAAGATATCATTGCCTGATTCCTAGCCAACGTGCCATTGCCTTGATAAATATGACATTGTAGAAGATGGGTGAAGAAGTGAGGGTAAATACTTAAGCATCTTGTTCCTCTTTGTTTATTCCACCTCTTCCTATTAATCCAGTGGAATGCTAAATGATGCTTTAATTTTAAAATACCTGTCCTTGTGACTTTCTTTTCCTCAAGTGAAAGTCACAGCCAAAATAGAGCTGCATGTGAAAGCATCCCTGAGGCAAGGACAGTATAGGTAACATTCTTTTAAGGTCTCTCAGAAGAGGTCAATCCTAGCTCAGGAATACTGGAATTATTCAACCTTCTTATGCTTTTCCATACTTTTCTTTAGGCATCTACTGCCACTGTGGTTTATGCCCGTGGCTCAATGAGCCTTTGAATTCACACAGAATGGCTATTTTTGGACTTGCACACTACTGGAAGTGGATGCCTGTAAGAAGCTTTTATGGTGGGACAAAAAGTAATGACACCGTTAACTCTGAGAAATGGAATATTTCTTGTATTGCCATCATTCTGTTCCAGTAAAAAAATACAAGTTGGGCACAGTGGGAAATCAAATTTCCTCCCTTGGTATAAAATCATATCCCTGAAATAATTTACTTGTGTTAGAAACAAACCAGTGTATGGAACTGGCACTGGTTTTATGTCATGTTAGGGAACAGTGAGGAGTCCCCAGGCAGGTGCAAAGGAGGAACTTTATTTGCAAAAAACCCGGCCTTTTCGTGCCATTAGTCGGTTGTTAGGTTACATAGTTCTAAGGCACAACAAACCCAATTTAACCAACCACCATACACCGCGGTGCGGGCACGAGGCATTCACACAGCATGCCTCACTTCCTCTTTTCTAGCTGAGTCATTCTCCCACAGTCCATTTCTACTGAGGCTAAGTAACAGGCCAGAGCCATGATTTTACCAGGCCTTCCCTTTACAGAGCTTTACCTATCGGTCACAGTTTTCGGCTGCCGCTGCAGGGAAGGATGCCTTTCTTTGGTTTGCAGTGCACACCGTAAGTAGACACAGGCACAATGATAAGTATCTCACCATCTCCTGGTGGCTTCATGCAATCAGGGACTGCACATTTATCCTCACACTGGGAAGGTTATAGGAAGCACGTCCGTCCTTATATGGTCTTCCTTTGTATTTTTATATGATTATAAAGATATAACAGCAGCTACAACAAAAACATAATAAAAAAATATGATTCAGATAATCCTCTTAGTTCAGTGTTGCAGGGTTGGAACTGGCACTGTGCAAAATAAAAAGATAAATTTGTCCTTACTGGATAGTGGAAGTGTGGCCAAGGTACATTAGTAGCCTCTTCCAGCTCATAGGTAATACAAAATTATGGTCTTCTGAAAGCTTTATTTTATATGAAACTCTGCCATATGACTATTGTTTTAAACTGTTGATACAATCTGTTTTATTTCTATTGTATAGTTTCTACTTACTTTTAGTTTTACTCTCTTTTCTTGCCAGTTCTTTCAGCTACATTCTGCATGCTGCAGACACAGTTTAAAAAAACAGTCTAATGATTTGGGGAAGGGACAGTATAGTAGTGTGTCACAGCTGGGCCATGGAACAGAATTCTAGTATTCTGGACTTGTATGCTTGAGAGAGACCACAGTCATGTTTGGGTGTATTGATTGTGTTCTTAAGACCAAAGGAAAAGAAAACAACGGTTTAAAAAGCTATCATTCATCAAGAACAAAATGTATAAGCATATTATTGAAGCTTTCTGAAATGCCCTTGCTCTTAAAGCATGAATTTATCTGAGCACATTGATGAAGTTTAAGTAGGCTAGAAATTTCATCACATTGTTGTTATTTTTAGAAATTAGGAGAAATATCTCAGTGTTAAAAATCAGCACAATGAAATAATTTGCACCTCATTTTGATAAGCTGCCTAGGAAGTTATTTCAACAACTAAAATTCAAATCTTGCAAATCCTGGAAATCAGGACAATTTTAAGGAGTGAAAAAAAAATATAAAGTTATCCAAAGTGAAGTCTGATAATAGTTCAGAAATTGGTGAATTGATAAATACTGAGGAGGATAAGTTGCTTAAATGTTTTGGGTGAATCTGTATGTCCTGTATTGATATAAAGATAAAAAAATGTTTTGGTTAAGAATTAGGCAGTACCAGAATAAAGGAATAAATATCCCAAAATAGGGATGTGATCCCATAAATCAAAATTCTGAAAAGGTTTTTGAGGGTGTCGTGGTTTGAAACTGGGCATGATACATGGTACATTACCAGCTGTAATAGGATTCTGCAGGTGGCAGGTTAAGGCACTACTCAGGCTTATTAATACATGAAGGCCACCTTTCTTTTCC
The DNA here is from genome assembly GCF_000691975.1 of Corvus brachyrhynchos. Classification (NCBI taxonomy): domain Eukaryota; kingdom Metazoa; phylum Chordata; class Aves; order Passeriformes; family Corvidae; genus Corvus; species Corvus brachyrhynchos. The sequence goes on along the minus strand of NW_008238834.1, from coordinate 4,629,733 downwards.
AAACATGGCCACTGCAGCAAATACTGGGTTAAGGTACTCATGCTTGAAGAAGTTGTTGAAAATTGGAGAGACTTTGGGAGAAACCACAAGATTGGTTCAAATGAGACTAAAAATAATGGCTGGCTTGATCAATATTGGGGGAGGGGGTGGAGTCGGAAAACTTTTCTCTCTGTGGATTGCAACAAAATATTGAACTTCTGAGACTCACAAGTATGACAAAAAAGGTCCAGTACGTGGAAGTTAAACCTCAAAATGGAAACAAAGTGCATATTTTTAAACAGAAGTAAATACACATCGGAACAATTTACCAAGCACTGTTGTGAATTCTTGTAACTTAAAAGATTTCATTTGGAATTAAGTCTAGGACTGCTGAAGCAATTTAGGGAATTAGATGCTCAAACATCCTTGAAATGTACTCATTAAATTCTCCAAGATCTTTTGGGTTCCTCTAGAAATGCAGCAGAGCTAAAAGCAGTGTGCTGTATCTGATTCAGAAGTGGGACTTGACGGAAGGCACTGTGAAGTAGTATCAGACATTTTCTGTAATGTTACACAGCAGGTTAGGCTCCACTGTCCCAGTGGCCTTTTATTCACAGAGTCAGTGTGTTTGTTTATTTGTATGTGAGAGCAGTAAAAAAGTGTTTTGATCTAATAGGAGCTACTTGACATTGCTGTTGAAGTACTTACACCCTACCTGTTCAATAAGGTGACTGTGATTCACTCGTGTTGCAGTAGAATATTATTTCACCTCCATTTTGCTGCTGGTAGGGAAAAGATTGAAAGACCAGGCCTGTGTGCAGAGATGGCATGAATATGGCACCTAAGGAACAGCTCTGTGTCTCTTGGGCTTTCAGCAACTGATTTTATTGCCAAAGCAGAAATTGTCGGTCATATTTCAGGACCTGCTCTGTGATCTGGGTACGTTGACCAGAGGAGGTCCTGAAATATGACTAGGTAGATATATTAGCTGAGCAATTTTTTGGTTTTCTATAGTATTGTCTGTATAAAGAATTCACTTCAGACCTTTGTCTCTCACCAGGAAAACTTGGATCTTAGATGAGTGTGTCTGGCTGGCTCAATGTTACCTTTGTGAGAGTTACGTTGAATTAGAGGCTATATCAATGTGTTAAGCATCCAGTCATGCACCAGTACAAGCAGTAATTTTGCTGTCACTGGACACTGCAGTTCTGACTGTAGAAATGATCCATTTTCTTTCTTTTTTACGCTTCACTTCTCAGGGTCTGCGTGGCTAGAATACATCTGTCCTATAAACTGGATCTGTTATCAGTGCAAGTATTACTTGCAAGCCAATGTTCTAGTATTACTTTTAAGATCTATTATCTGCAATAGGATGATCGCAGAGAGCAAAGTAAAGCTCACCCATGAGTGAGGAAGATCACTGTATTCATTGAACCAGAGCCGAATTCTATCCTGAGTTTTGCTTACTCACACAGCTGAGTTTTATGAGACTCCAGAAATCCAAATTCCATCTGATAAACACTAAGTACAGAGTAGTAACCTAGAATATTGAGGGTTTGGGGCTTTTTCTTTACTCTATTTTTTTTTTTAACAACATGGAAACAATTAATGTAGAAAAATAAGTAGTCTGCTTATGCTTATTAACACTTAATGTGTGTTAATAAGAAGTTAATAAGAGGGACACACAAGTTCTTGTGTGTCCCTCTTAACAGTCTTTTAAACTTACCTTGTGTTGTATAAGAAAACAGTCCTATGTCAGCCCAGTGTTACGAACTCAGAATATAAATGGACATAATTTGTATAAAAGTGAATTGAGTTGAATATAAAATACAAAGATAAATGTTTATATAGTGGTTGATCTTGCATAGATATTTTGAAAATCTGTTTATCCGAGACATCAATAAGACAAGAGGGTTATAATACTGTTCAGGCTGTATCAGTATATAAAACCTATTTGTCATCTTTACGAAATACATATTACCAGAATACAAATTATATAGATGAGATTGCTGCATTTCTCATCTTTATCATGTAGATGTTCCATGTGATCTATCAAGTCCAGCAGTGGGATAAAGTAATATGTACTTTAGACAAATCACTGACAGCAGCTGCTGTGTGTCTTCTTTGCACAGCTTACTGAAGTTCAAAAGAAAGAGCATTGATTGTGATATCCAATGAGGGAAGAAAAATTAAAATTAAGCTAACTTTAAAATACATTATATTTTGAAGATCAAGAATCTAGGCAGGTACTTGAGGTGAAGGTGCCCAGTGTCCAAGAATTGGATTCTTTTTTGTTAATGAGTGAGAAAATGAAAGTGCAATGTTAGCAGATTGGGATTTTTGGTTTCTGTAAGTGAGCAAGTAACAATGTAGCATAAGTGATCCAAAAAATAATATATGGCCTTGTTAACATCAATAGCTTCATAATGCAGCTATTCAAATTATATACTCTAATTTGCTCCTGTGCCTCAGAGAAGTGTCATGCTTTCCTATGAGGCTGCTATGATTTTAGCTTCCGAGCACTGCATGAAAATGCCCTCTGGTCTGGAGGGTGCACTGCTTTATGATGGGTAGACCTTACTAAAATTAGGTTTTTAACACACTAAAAATTGAGTTACGCTGCTTTCTGATATACTAAGTTCACTTCTTGATTTGGCCAAATGAGTTTGAGAAATACTTGAACAGGATGTAATTGTTATATCCCATTTCTTCATATTACATGATATATGCATGTTTATGCTTATGTGTATAACTAGTTTCCCCAAGTATTTTGTAAAAATAACAAATACATGTAATTTTTCTATCTATCTATTCAATTTGAAAGTGTAACTCAGAGAGTGTGTTGCTTCATCTCCTTGAGGACATATGTTCCATCTCCTCATGGAACACAGCTGTTCCATGAGGTACAAAATGGACTGATTAGGTCAAAACATATTTTCTTTCATATACAATGTGGACTCTGTCCAAAAGCAAAATAATGCTAGGCAGGACTGAAGGCAGCATGAAGGCAGTATGACATCAAGAAAGACGTATCCCCACTGCGTCAAAATGAGACTTGAACTACAGAGCTTCTTATATATAAGATCAGAAGCAATCCCATATAAGAGGGATATATCTAAGCAGCTTTGTAGGGGATGCAGGTATTTTAATTCACAGAAAATAAGCAGGATGTGATACTAAACCCAGCACTTCCGTGCAGATGCCATTGGACCAATGTAGGATCATCCTTAGTGGAAATTTGTAACAAGGATGAACTTTGTCCTGCAGCAAGATTTCTGATCTGGCTTTGACTCTTTGATATTTGCTGACACCAGTCAGATTTCTTTCCATGTCATGACAAGCGTTAGTGTCTTAGAACAACAATAAGCAAAGAAGCCTGTGCTGTGGGGAAAGCATGATGCACCAGATGTAACAGGGCATACATGGTTTCAGGAATTACCTTATTTGAGAGAGCATCTGGTTTAGGTTTAGACAAATTAATACCTTGAGACTGTTTGGATAGTGCATTGACCTCTTGTTGACATGTCAATAGCCTGAGTATCTGAGAAAACAGAAAATAATTGCTGCATCCTGATACTCTTCTATTACAAGAATTTATTCATCCTGAACTGCCTGACCACTGTAGCATTCAACAACATGGTGAGTTTTTTATTTTCAATTACTAATCTTTACTGCACAGGATACTATGTAAGATTGTGTGCATGTAGTGTGTCTTCTCTGAGTAATTGGTTAGCTGTCAGGGAACAAGAAAAAAAATCAATAATACCAACAATTTTTAGCTCTTAAATTCTGAATTAAATGTTTGTTGTATTAAGCACATGTCATTATATATACGGCTCTGTATGGGTATTTTGTTTTGATTGCATTTACTTTCTCAGTGGTTTCCTTATATTTAAAGAAGTTATCAAAGGCCCGTTGCATTGTTTAGGTTTCAAAAGATCTTGAGTCCAACTATTAACCCAGCACTACCAAGTCCACCTCTAAGCCACGTCCTTGAGTGCCGCATCCACACATCTTTTAAAAACCTCCAGGACTGGGGACTCAACCACTTCCCTGGGAGCCTGTACCAATGCTTGACAATCTTTCCCATGAAGAAATTTTTCCTGTTATCAAATCTAAACTTCCCCTGGCACAACTTGAGGCCATTTCCTCTGACCATGTCGCATGTCCGTAAGGAGAAGAAACTGATTTTCACCTCATTACAACCTCCTTTCAGGTATTTAAAAAGAGCAAAAAGGTCTGTCCTCAACCTCCTTTTCTGCAGGCTAAACACCTCCAGCTCCCTCAGCTGTTCCTCATAAGCATTGTGCTCCAGACCCTTCGCCAGCTCTGTCACCCTTCTCCAGACACACTCCAGCATCTCTGTCCTTCTTGTAGTGAGGCACCCAGAACTGAAGACGGGTTTCGAAACGTGGCCTCAAAGTGCTGAGAACAGGAGTATGATTCCCTCCCTAGTCTTGCTGGCCACACTATTTCTGATACAATCCAGGATTCTTGGCCACCTGGTCCACACTGACTCATGTTCAGCTGCTGCCAACCAGCACCCCCAGGTCCTTTTCCACCAGGCAGCTTTCCAGCTGCCCTGCCCCATTGTGTGGCATTGTTATGACCCAGGTGCCGGATCCAGCACTTGATCTTGTTGAACCTCATCCAATTGGCCTCAACCTCTTGATCCAGCCAGTCTAGATCCTTCTTTCGAGCCTTCCTGCCCTTCAGCAGATCAACATTCTCACCTAACTTCTTGTCATCTCCAAACTGACTGAGGGTGCACTCGGTCACCTTGTACAGAACATTGATAAAGATATTAAACAGGACTGGCCCCAACACAGAGCCCTGGGCAACAACCTATTCTGTTCCTCCCAAAACTGCCACTTAGGGAGGAGTTCCTCCACCTGGTGGCACTTCCCACAGGGGTTCTGAGAGCAGGGCACAGCCCTGCAGCTGGCACGGGGATGGCAGCCTGGTCTCACCAGAGCTGCGTCTGGGCAGCTGCATTAGCCCTTCCTGTGTGACCTTCCAGACTGATTACTTTCTGGAAACACATACCTGGCATAAATTCAATTATCTGGTTTCAGCTTAGATTAAGTATTTGATTAGTAATTAAAATCCAAATGTAAAACAAATTGAGAATGACAAATGCAGTTTATTGAATCAGTAGACAACTGCTTTCCTGTTCTGTCTCCAATGCAGTTCCATTTGATTTACTAATTATATGCAAACTATTGTTATGTTGTGGTTCTTCATAACAATTTTGGTATTTCAGCAGAAGTCCTTCTTGGTTAGAATGACTGAAATGGCTTAGTGGAGTAATTTGTATCATTACAGTTACTGATAAATTGTATTGCTACACAGTCTGTCAGACTGTTTGTTTCATATATGTTTGAGAAATAAAAACCTATTTATTTTCTGTGAGGAAATCTTGAATAAATTTAAAGCTTTGTTTTTTACCAAGATATGATATGGTATTCTTTTCTAACTTTACAAAATATCTTCTGCTGAGCAGCGGGACCTCTGTGCAGAAGGAGGAAAAATTTCTGACTTTGAAATATTACTAGTATTGGTTACCCTTCTAAATGCTTAGTATTATCTTATGGTCTTATTCATAGCTATAGCAGTACTAAAACAAGGGAAGATATATGAGGCATGAATGATGTGTTGTCTTCTTACACGGAAACAGAATGCAAATTTCTGACATATTTTTCAAACTTTAATTATTTATATATCAAATATTATTCTGGCAAATCCTGATTAAACTTAGATGAATTCTCTTAATCTCTTCAAAAGTTTGCCCTACAGTTTTTTGTAATCTTCCTGACTCCACTAAAATCTATGAAAGATAAGACTTCCATATACAGGACTGAATAAATATTATTTAGATCCCTAAATCTCTGTAGCTATATTGATATATATTCCTTTTTTAATCATAAAAAAATCTTACTATAGCTAGGAAAATAACGTATTATTTTGGTGCAGAACCTGTTCAATTGGTCAATTATAAAAACTCAGCAATAACACAATAAAACATCTGATTCAGATAATCTTTTTTGTTCAGTGTTGCAGGTATGAAACCTGCCCTGTGCAAAATACAAAAGATAAATTCACCCTTACAGAGTAGTAAAAGTCTGACCAAGGTACCTTAGTAATGTCTTCCAACTCAGTGGTAAGTAATTACACAAAGTAGTTACACTTTGGAGTGTGAGGAATGATGTGAGGGTCCTGAAAGTGGACGGATCTTCAAGGCGACATGTACTGTTTATGGCAATTTTAGAGGGACAATAGGTGTCTCAGTAAGGCAGTTTTGTTGCAGGTGACAAAGCTTGAGTGATCAGTGTCTCTGTTAACAGCTAAGAGTGGAGTCTGCAGTGTTTGAAACACCTCTGGGAAATGGGAAGACTTATGGGCTACTAACAGCCTTTAATTGCTTGCACTGTTGCCATTAAATCCAGATGTTTGACAGCACTCAATTAATACTGTGTTTCTGCTATTGCTGATTTCCATTGGCATGCTTGTCTCTCATGCTGTACTGTGGGCTCATGGCTGAGGAAGTAATTTATTTGATAAAACCAAAGAAAGCTTGCTCTACAGGGAGTAGGATTCTCTGGGAAATCTATTGCCGAGCGCCATTAATTCTCACCTGCTATCATCACTTAGCCCTCAAATAGATTGTGTCAACGCTAATGTTGCAATTTTTGTTTTCAGGTGTGTTAGCTGACCTTCTGCTTGGGGGTAATGTAAAGGCTGGCAGAGATGTCTACTCACTGGGAAGGGTGTTAACTCAGAAATTATTTTTCTTTGGATAGCTAAGGATCACCTATTTATCTAAGCATGAATGAGTATTAAATTGGGCTAGAAATGTAATTGATAAATGTTATTGCTTACTACAGCATGTTGTTAATTTTGTCACAATTTAAATTATGTGCTACCAAGAAACTGTAGTGATGGCTGCATAATAATCACTCCTATAAGTATTTTTCTTCTATCCATATATTATCTTTTCCTGTAAATGAGCTACTTTTTTTGTTCAAATGTGATGGCACTACCTATTGCACCAATTCTGAAATGACTATTTAATAGCAGTCACAAGTTTATTTTGCTGCCTTATAGATACTCTTTAATGACTTTCATGATTTAGTTTTCATTCTCAATTCTCATTCTCAAATCCTTTTCACAAGTGGAATTAGTCAGGGTGCTAAGGATGAGTACATGTCACCCAAGGTAACCTATCCAAAATTAGTGGTTTAGTCTAGATAGTTGCCTGGGATCTCTCCTAGGCTGTGGAAATAGCAGCAAAAAAAATAGTTTTGACTAAATCCCTAAATGATGAGGACAGATTACCTTACTCCCACCTCTAGATGTGCCACTCTCTCCAATGCTAGAGGAATCACTGGCATCAGGCTGAGATCAAGTGATTGATTTTTTAATTTTTTTTTTTTTTTAATGAATGAGAGTCTTTTAAATTACTGTTATTCAATAGTAGGCTGCTTTTTTGTAGAGCAGAAATAAGAACATTTGGTTAAGCACAGAACTTATTTTTTGGTTGTGTGTGGCTTTCCAATATGAGTTACATTATGCAATATTTTCATCCATTTATTCTTGACTGAATAAAGAAATACAACCTCACAAGAATCCACCTGAAAGCAGTTTACCTCAGTAGGAGAAAATTGTCTTTCATTCCCTTTGGTTGTTCTCAAAACAGAAGTTAAAAAAGCCAGTCAGATCCACAGTATCAATGTTTTACACTACTCATGTTCTTTAGAATAGAAATATTAAGAATATTTAATTTTTTCACAGTCATATTTCTCAAAACCTTTTTTAGTCCATGCAAAGTACTAGAAGGCTTGTACTGTAATATATGGTGCACATCTGCAAACCCTGGTTTGTGACATTAAATGACAGCATCTACAAAGTATTCTTCATATGTCTTCTTTCTCCTCTGTGTAGTTTAAACAAGCAGTTTTTCTTCATTGAGGTACCTCCTCAGTGTGTGATTTTATGCTTTTGAGAAGAGGAAGGTGTTTGGTAGGCATTTTACTTATGTACTTTCCCCTTGGCCTGAAAGACCCCATTTACCTATTATGCTTCTGCTTTCCATCCTCCTTCATTTTCAGGAGCTAAGGACTACGGACTAAGTGCTACCAGTCTCAGGAGAGCCTCCTTGAACTGCTTGTGTCTGGCAGCAAATACTTTTTCCTACTCTCTTTTCACTTCATCCCAGTAGAGATGATTATTTCCCTAGAAAAGGATTATCTGGCTTATGAAATTTATCCTGTAGCCAGACCTAGCAGCAAGAGAATTGCCTGTCCTTGATTATAGGGACAGGAGAAATGGGTTTGCAGAAGACCAGAGCTTTTGCCATTGCTTCAGCCTGTTACATAACAGAATTCAGGGTTGCCTTTTTATGGCAGAAAACAGATTTTAAGGGGAAACCCACATTACCTGTTTAGCAAGAGAAAATTTAGTTATAATACAGGAATAGCTGGACTTCAGCGAGGTAAAAAGACTACCAGATCTTTCTTTAAAAATCCTCCTCCTTAAAAGGCAATTTACTATACAGAAGTGCAAGTCTGGTAGTTTTCTGAAGTGCAGTGAACTATTTCTTAACACATGGTATTAATAGTCCTAAGAACCTGCAATGCAGAGTACACTCTTCCAGTAATCATCCCTTTTTTAATTACTAATATAAAGTAATACAAAATTTCACCTTTTACATTATTGCTATGTAATCTCAGACTAAAAAACTATTACACGCATTTTTCATAATATTTGTGTTTGCAGACCACTTTAACTTACAGTAGGAAATATTGCTACCAAATAGGTGATATATTATTTGTTCTGAAAATTACATAACTTGACAGACTATATTATTCAAACTACTGCTGAAGTGGGATCGAAGTGCTTCATAGGCCTTGGAATGGATCTGGAAGGTGCTGGGCAGGAGGCTGTGCTGGGGCATGAAGTTCACTTGACTTCCATTTAGCAGATTCTTTTGTTTTCTGGAGTTTCATACTAGAAAAACCAAGGCATGTGAAGATTACTTCTGTTTGGAAAATATATTCTGTAGAGCTATGTTTTCATTATTAATATTTTATACTGGGATTTTTGTTATTGGTGCTTTTTGTCTTTCCATTATAGGGTGGAACCTATGTGAAAACATACTAAAGCAGTTGTGTATTGGTTATGAATATAGAACAACTTATAATTTGGGCCTAAAAACTAGGACACCTCTGCAGTCTGTGCAAAATTAATAATTATTATAATTTTTGACCAACAATCCAGAAAAACCCATTTGTGCATAAGTAAAGGCATCCTACTTTTTCATTTTTAACTTGGTATTTGTTTTGTTTCTATGTATTTTGTAACAACTCAAGCACAGATTGTTTTCTAACCTCCTAACTAGCAGAGAGGCAAGAAAAAAGGATTTATACATACTATCTAATGTATACCTTTAATGTATACAGGTGTGTTATGTGTAGTGTCCTATTTAGGTTGCAGTGCCTAATCTTTTCTAATCATTCTCTTCTCTCTATTTTCCATATTATCACAGTTTGGATACCAAATGTCACACTTCTGCAACATGCAACCAGTCAACATGCCTGCAACTATATTTAGCCATTTCACAAGTCCCAAGTTAAATGCATACTTAGAGAATGTGTTAATTTAAAAAAAAAAAAAAAAAAAAAAAGTGAAAATAATTACTGGATAGCAACAGGGAATAAACTGAGGAGTAAAAGTCACACAGAGCCTTTTCATATCAATGTTCTGTCATGTTAGGGATTAAACGTATCGCCTTTATTGTTTGGCTGCACCATTCCCACAGAAGATAAGAATCTGCTTTTAACTGTTTCATGCAGTTAATGATAGTCTTTGATGGTCTTCAAGGAATTAATTTGACAGTTTGATAATGTTTGCTTGCAGAGTAAAGCCTTCTAGCAACTGTAAATGTAGATTCTAAGTAAATTGTTACTGTTGTTTTGTCAGTGTCTTTGGAAAGGCACAAATACTTGAAGGTACTGCTTTAATTTTGGGCAGATGTTTTGTAGACTTTGTATCAAGAATAAATTCTTGATTGAATGCATACAGTCTTGATACATTGCATGTTTATGAAAAAAATCCTTCAGTTGAAATATCAGCTGTAATTCCTCGAGTTATATCACTGCTCACTGACTTTTATTTTGCTTCTTAAATCATTTTCTCTACAGTGGCTCTACCTAAAGGGACTATTAAAATTCAGAGTCATTGAATCATGCAGAGAAAGAATGTTTATGCATGTGCTGTGCAAGTTAATAAGCAAGAAAGTTTGTACAAGCAAAGACTGTCTTGTTTTATATGGATGTAGAGAGCTTTTTCAAAGCACAGCTCATTCGTTTCCACTTCACAGTAGAATCTATGTTGTGATTAATCAATTACGAAAGTATTAGATAAAAACTTCTAAAAAGAGTAATTATTAATTAATAATGTTGTTTTGCAGCTTCAGATTACTATGCATTGAAAAATATAACCTGGAATACACATTCAGTGAAAATAGAGCTGGGGCAGTGATACCATACTGCCATAGACTGAGAACTAGGAAAGCTCTGGAGAGGTAGGAAAGCTACAAAAAAGAAAGCATCTTGCCTGATTAACATGTTTTATAACTTTTTGTCCTCACTAGGCAATCAACTTACGTTCATTTGAGAAGTGCGTTGTTTGTCAAGTTTGATAAGCATGATATACTATCATATCATATCATATCATATCATATATATTGTTATGATATACTAACAAAAAAGAGTAGAATGTTAAGGGTTGGAAGGGACCTTAAAGATCATCTAGTCCCAACCCTCCCCTGCCATGGGCAGAGACACCTCTCAGTAGAATCATAGAATCAGAGAATCATAGAATGATTTAGGTTGGAAGGGACCCTAAGGATCATCTAGCTCCAAAACCCACCTTGCCATGGGCAGGGATGTCACCTGCTAGATAAGGTTGCTCAGGTTCCCATCCAACCGGACCTTGAACACGTGGACAACTTTTGGCAACCTCTTCTAGTGCCCCATTACCCTCACAATAAAGAATTTCTTCCTAATATCTAGTATAAATTTCCTTCATTTTAGTTTAAAACCGTACCCCTTGTTTAATCACCATCTTCCCCTTTTTTACGCCTCCTTTAAGTACTGGAAGGTCACAATAATGTGTCCACAAACCCTTCTCTTCTCCAGGCTGAACAACCCAAAGTCTCTCAGCCTGTCTTTATGGGAGAGGTGCTCCAGACCTCTGATCACCTTTGTGACTCTTCTCTAGACCCTCTACAACAAGTACACATCTTTCTCATGCTGAGGACTCCGGGGCTGGACACAGTACTTCAGTTGGGGTCTCACAAGATCAGAGTAGAGGGGCAGAATCACCTCCCTCAACTGCTAGCCACGCTGCTTTTGAAGCAGCCCAGGATGCAGTTGGGTTTCTGGGCTGTTGAGTGCATACTGTTGGCCCATGCCCAACTTTTCATCCACAAGAACCCCCCAAGCCCTTTTCTCCAGGGCTGCTCTTAATGAGTTCTTCTCCCAGTCTGTGCTCATGTCTGGGATTGTCCTGAACCATGTGCAGGACCTTTCTCTTGGACTTTTTGAACTTCATGAGGTTCTCAAGATTGTCCAAGTGCCTCTGGATGACATCCCATCCCTCCACTGTGCCAACCACACCACTCAGCTTGGTGCCAGCTGAAAACTTGCTGAGGGTGCACTCGATCCCACTCTCTGTGTCACTGACAAAGATATTGAAGAGCATCAGTCCCAGGACAAAGCCCTGAGAGACACCACTTGTCACTGGACTCCATCTGGATGTAGAGCCATTGACCATAACTCCCTGGCTGCATCCGTCCAACCAATTCCCTATCCACTGAATAGTCCACCCTTCAAATCCATGTCTCTCCAATTTGGAAATAAGGATGTCATGTGGCACTGTGTCAAAAGCCTTACAGAAGGCTAGGTAGATGACATCGATCAGTCTTCCCTTGTTGACCATTGCAGTCACTCCATCATAGAAGGCCACCAGGCTGGTCAAGCACAATTTGCCCTTAGTGAAGCCATGCCAGCTGACTTCAATTGCCTCCTTGTCTTGCATGTGCTTTAGCATTGCTTCCATGAGTATCTGCTCCATGATCTTCCCATGCACAGAGGTGAGGTTCACTGGCCTGTATTTCCCCAGGTCTTCTTTTCTCCCCTTTTTAAAAACAGGAGTAATGTTTCCTTTTTTCCAGTGACTGGGGACTTTGCCTAACTACCTTACTTTTCAAACATGATGGAGAGTGGCTTGGCAGCAACATCACCCAGTTCCTTCAGAACCCTGGGATGCATCTCATCAGGCCACTTAGATTTGTAGATATTCAATTTCATCAAGTACTCCCAAACCTGCTCTTCAGATAGAGTGGGAAAGACTTCGCTCCCCGAAGCCCTACCTAGAGTTTCAGGGACTTAAGAGATATGGGAAACCTGATGCCAGTGAAAAATAAGGTGGAGTCCTCAGACTTCTCCATATCCATAGTCACCAGTTCCCCCTGCTCATTTATCAGGAGACACACTCTCCTTGGCTTTTCTTTTTTGACCTATGTATTATAAATTCCCTTCTTGTTATTCTTCACTTCCCTTGCCAAGTCCATTCCATCTGTGCCCTAGCTTTCCTGATCCCATTCCTACACTTCTGAACCATATCCCTGTACTCTACCCAGGTCACCTGCCCCTGCTTCCTCTGGCTGTGCATTGCCTTCTTACTCCTGATTGTGAGTGCCAGATCCTAGCTCAGTCACACTGTTTTCCAGTCTGCCTTGCTTGAATTTTTACACATCAGGATGGCGATCTCTTGTCCTCTAAGAACTTGTGGATAAAGCAAATTGTTTGGGGTCATTAAGTGTGTAAGGATGGAATAAGTAAGGTTCATTTAAGTATATTAATACGATTTAGGTGGCAGTTATTCAATATATTGCCTGGAAACTTGGAGACTCACCTTTGCAAACTGAAAACAGATTGGGATAGCCCATTTCCTAAAGAAAATCAGAGATTCTAGGATCTGGAAAAATGAAAAAAACACCCCAGATCCTCACGCAAAATGAGAATGGCAAGATCACAGCTAAGGTAATGTGGTCTGAACATTGATTGACATAAACCCTTATCAGGAATATTTATTAAAATAAATAGTCAGTCTCCAAGGTTTAGTGCTTTCATTGTCAGCAAATGAAGGAAATTTGTTCTTACATAGCAATCCCTCTTTCTTAGGCCTTGTAAATGTAAAAAGCCATGTGCTGATGTTCTGCTAAGTCATGAGTGTCATCCCATGTCAGTACCCTTGTTTTTCTCTACTTACATGGCTTAAAATCAAAGAGTGAGTGAAGGTCATGAATAATTTGGTGTGTATTTGATATTTCTTGGAATTAAAATAAGTGTATGTCAGAAAGAAGGAAAAGAGTCTCTAAACCTGTAAGAATTATGTGTATCTTAGTAATCTTAACGTTTTCACATTGTTTCTTAAAAAGGACCCTTGTGACAGTAGGTTATGTTAATCCCACAGTGCAAATATCCAGTTTGTTTGTGACTGAGAACTAGATGGGTAAGGCTGAAAATTAAAGAAGTAATTTTTGGAATTTACTGTAATGAACATATTTTTCTCATGTGAGAGTCACATAAAATTACTGTATTTGTAGATGTCATCTGCATTAGCTTCCAGGTTTGGTCTGGAAACCTGTGAATTTCAAGCAGTCTGCCCCAGAAAAAAAAATGCTCACTGAAATACATAAAAATAACTTTGGTTTAAATATTAAATGTGCAGTAAATTGGTTGAAGCCTAACTCAAAATGGGGTACTGGCACATTTTCTATCTAAAAAACACTGGTACAATGGCAGCATTATGAATCCATAGATTATTTTTGTTAAAAAATTGTATATGTAGTCAGAACCTTAAATTTCAACATTGAGAATTGTCATCTGGTTGCCCAGCTATTGGGATGTCTTGCATCTACATAAGAAAAGACACTGAGGTGCTGGAGTGTGTCTAAAGAACAGCCAAGCTGTGAAGGATCTGGAGAATAAGTCTTACGAGGAGTGACTGAGGGAACGGGGGTTGTTTAACCTGGAGGAAGGAAGGGTCAGGAGAGACCTTATTGCTCTCTACTACTACCTGAAAGGAGGATGTAGTGAGCTGGAGGTTGATCTCTTCTCCAAGATAAACAAGGGATAGGACAAGAGGAAATGGCCTCAAGTTGTGCCAAGGAAGGTTTGGATTAGATTTTAGGAAAATGTTCTTTACCAGAAGGGTTGTCAAGCACTGTAACGGGCTCCTCAGGGACTGGTTGAGTCTCCATCCCTGGAAGTATTTAAAAGATGTGTAAATATGGCACTCGGGGATGTGGTTAATGGTGGACTTGGAAGTCCTAGGTTAACGGTTGGACCTGACAGACTTTTCCAACCTAAATGATTCTAAGATTCCATGATTTTGGAAACTGTGTTCCAAGAAGTAACTTCTCCAATATGGAAGTGGGAATCTACATTAGCACTTTAGGGGGAGCAATGTCTCAGGGCAGAACCCTTCTATCTTTATTAACGTAAACACTTCTTTAACTATATAATACAAAGAGGTGTTACATATTTAATATCCTTTTAAACTCTGTGGAACCAAATACAGCAGTTACTAATACAATATTTTTTAAAGGCAACAAACCTCTGGTTTTTCATCTGCCAGGGTCTTTTGCTTCCTTCAGCACATGGCAATTCTGGCTCATTTCTCATTCTGACTCTTTAAGTTTTTGCTGATCATCTTATTTGCTGCTGCCATAGCTGAAGTCAAGCATGACCTAACTTTTCTGTGCCTTTCATGCATGCTCAAAAAAATGTTAATTTTTACTGATTTAAGGGTTTTCTTGTATCATTTTACACTGGGTTTTCTCCTGCAGTTTACAAGAGGAGCTGCTGCTAGATGATGTATCTGTATAATGTTTGGAATGTTATATTTCATTCATGAATCTTACTCTTCTTTGCATTTCTTCTCAAAATTTACCTCTATCATAAAATACACATATAACTTCTATCACATAAAACTTAGAGGGTTGCTAGGTTGCTCTTAAATCTGTAGTTTTTAAGGGCATTCATAAACTCTTTTTTCTTCTGTGTCTTACCATTCTTGAGCCCAGAAGTGACTGAATTCACTTGTTAGTAATGCCAATATGTGTTTTGTCTTTCCTTGAGCATCTTGTTCAGCTGCTGCAGGATAAGACCTTTGACAGTATGGGGAAGGACTGGGGTGATGCTCTAAGAATCATACATACTTCATATTGAATAGCTTTACAAAGTAATTTCTTCACTTTCTATCCCTTTTAGTGCTATTACACTGTCACCATTTCCTTCAATTTTAACGTTCACCAATTTCAGGTGCACTCTCACCCTTGTTCAAATAGCAGCAATCCTTTGACTACTCATTGAAGTTTCAGAAGTGGAGCTTTGGCTGGGGAGTTGAGGCACTGCAAGTCCAGCAAAGATGTGGAAAGGCAGGGAGTCAGATCAGTTTAGTTCCCCTGAACTCTTCTATAGGCAGCTGCTGCTACAAATGTAGAAAAAACCTCCTACATGCAAGCAGTCACTGACTCCCCTCTGCAGGTGCATGGCTTTGCACGCAAAATTTTGGAAAAGTCCTAGAGAGACAATTCAGTTGTCATTCTCACTTGTATAGAGATATTATGAGACACCTTAAGTTGTTGTAGATCAAGGATGAAGTCTGAAAACTTAGGAGGAAAGTTTTTGGCCAAATCCTTCAACCGCAACCTGTTTTTTGTAAGGCTGGCTGGCTTAGGGAAGAGCACTGAAAGCTGTTCAGTACCTATCTGTGGAGGGCTGTGACCCCTGCTAGCAATACCTATCCACTACAGCCTGAGTTAGATGTTCCTTGTGATCTTATAATTTAGGAAAAAGGCCATCTGGCTTTTACAGGTTCAATCTAATCTCCCTTCACATTGCCTTTTCTCTAATATAATAGGATTTAAATGTTTCATTGTAGCAAGAAAAAAAGCATGGCCATCACACAGCACAGTAACCACTGTTCTCCTTGTCCATGCAGTTGTACTGTTGACCTGGAAATAATGACATAAATTTAAAACTGCAATGAGAAACACTGGAAAATACTCATGAAAACTTTTTAAATACTATGAGTGGTTTTGTGCTTGCTTTGAAGTGCTTAACCAGTACAGGTGTCAGAAATGGTAGAGAAAAAAAAATAATACAGAAGCAAAAGAAATTATTGAGTAAAGTATTCTGGTTTCAAAATGCAGAACTGAAAACCACTTTGATTTAATTTTCTTTTGTTTTGGAATTAAAGACAAAAAAACAATATAAATTACAAATTCTCTGAGAATTTAAAAATATTCTGATGTCTAATTTTTTACTGTTACTGCCTCTGCTCTTTACATACGTATTTCTTTTCTACTCTTAAATAATAATAATAATAAAAGGTCCCTCTGTGGTAAAAGAAATAGTACTGAATATTAAGTGAATTGAGCCTCACATCTGGTACTCATAAGCTACAGTATGAGAAGCCCTGCTGGGGCTGAAGGGATGTATTCCACCTCCCCATCACCCTTCCTGTCTGAAAATCTGTGCTATGTTAGCAGATCTACACAGACCTTGTTTGTGGCGGCTGACCTCTGCCTGCCTCCATCCGCACCTGTGGTATGTCTTTTGTCCTGGTATGTCCAACCCAGATGAAAATTAATATTGCTTGGGGCTGAAGCTCAGCTTTTTGGAGAAGGAGCACTTTAGAGTGTCTGTGCCGGTTTGGACAAATTTGGAGGAAAATATCCTCTGATAGAACGCAGGTTACAACCAGCCCTCCCCCACCAGGTTCGGGAAAAAAAGAAATTTTCGTTGAAGGAAAGTGAAAGAGATAAAAACTATTTATTTAACAAACACACAGAGAAAGGATAATAATGCTAAATAATAAAACCTCTTGCTGTGGACAGAAAACCTGGGAAAATTTAGAGTCCTTCTGTAGGTAGCCTCTCCCCCCCTTCTCGGAGCTGGGACGGGGTGGGCCCTCCTCCAGGGCCTCCACCTTGGTGGAAAAAGTCCCGATGTGTTCTGATGTTGAAACAGTTCAAAAAAGAAGAAGGGAAAAAAAAAAGAAGTCCCAGGAAAACAAAAGTTCAACTCTCTGTCTGCCTCCAGAGAAAAAGAAAGCTGAAAGCTGGCTGGAAAGCAAGCAGTGCTTCCTCCTGCTCCTCTCTCTCTCCGCAGCAGAACGCAGAGGGGTTTTTTTATCTGTGTTCTTGAAAACAAACTGCTTTGAAGAGTTCCCTCAGTTTTTCTCTCCCCCCTTTCAGTCTCAGTTTAAAGACATAGAAAGGCACAAAATTAATTTCTGGGCATACGGCAGTGATATGGGATACACATCATAAAGTCACCCCAAGACAGTGTCCTGTTGTCTGCTTTGCTCTTGTTGGTCTGAATGAGCTCTGGGAGAGACAGCTTGCCTTTGCTCAGCAAGTAACATCAAAGTGGAACACTTGGAGTGTGACTGAAGGAAATGCCCCAGAAGAGCTCTGGTAAGTGCTCTTATAGAGCACTGATGTCATATCCTGATGAAAATGAGTATTGTGCTCCCCCACCTGCAACAAGGAGTGCGCAAGGCAAAGGGAAAGCTTCCTCAGACCCAGTCTCCTCAGACCCCAAGCTTTCTGGAAAGCATGTACTCTCTCCTAGCATTAGAAGTAGCTACTTGTGTCCATGACACAGCACCGTTACTTGTCCTTAAAGTGTATAAAAGTAGACTGTTCTTAAATTAGAATCACGGAATCATAGAATGTTTTGGGTTGGAAGGGTCCTTGAAGATCATCTAGTTCCGCCCAACTTGCTATGGGCAGAGGCATCTTCCGCTGGACCAGGCTGCTCAAAGCTGCTGCCAAATCAGTGGCAGCACTTTTTCTCTTAAGGATCCTTGCAAGATTTTTCTGTCGCATACGCAGTGTAAACATTTCTTGAGGCATTTTTTTCTTTGGGCCAGGGCTCATTCCTACTAATCAGCAGTGCAGGTGGTGTGACAGAGGTCCTGTCTGTAGCTGTAAATTTTAATAAAGAACTCATCTCTTTATTTCCTCTGGTTCTCATTAGGAAAATGAACTGGGTTCATGTATAAACATAAAGCTGTGGAAAAATTTCATTTAGTTTAGAAAAACACATAGCATAAGAACATGATCTAATGAAGTCCTGAATTTCATCCCTCCCCTATTCTTAAACTCTTTCATGTCTTCTCGTCCTCTGTTATGATATTTAAGTTACCAGTTTTGGAGGGTTCAGCCTATTTGGAGGGTTCAGTCACTGTTTCTTGAATATATGCCACTTATCACCATTTTGATACATATTTTTTCATTTCTTTACTTTTTAAATTAGGACTGTTGTTTTCCCTTTTTATCTTTGTATGTTACCACATATAAGAAATAGATAAAAAATACTTTATATTGATATGTTTAAGGATCTTTAAGACAGCGGTCTGTATTGAGAGCTACAACAATGCACAGATTTAATATCTGTGCTACATATTCTGTCCTATGGGAACATCAGAGTAAAATGCTTTTGGTTTTACAGATAAAATAGGTTTTTTCAAGGAGTCAGATTGGTCCTATAATTCTGGTGAATTGCACTTTATTCCCCAAGTTGCTGTTGATGTGAATGGGAGCAAATTTTTTATTACCTGTGTTAGTGTCATTTTCATGCTGAACCAATGTATCTACGCAGTTATGCATTGGTAGAAAGCTCATAGAAGAACGTACTCCAAAGTTTGTCAAAGACAAACCACTTTCTTGCATTCTTCTTTTTTTTTCCTGCAGTAGCTGATACAGCTTTTATTCTCTTCACGCAGTGCATCATAATCCTCCCATAGGGTTTATTTTTTATCACTTTGAAATCCAAAGTTTAATATCCCAGTTAGGGTCAGGTGCTTGGAGATGAGAAACTTTCATAATTTTTCACCTGTGTAATAGTTCTGAATCTGCAAGTCCCTTCCAGAAAGCTTGTAACAGTATATATTCTCATGAGTGTTGTATACTTCTGTTATGGATGGTAGTGCATGAGTTTATTGTTTCTAAGGGTATTCTAATGTGCCCAAGTTGTATTTATATGCAGGATATGTTTTGCATATCAGACAAAAAAATATCCATATTTTGATGTTTGAAGTCCTTGCTAGGAATTCTTTTCTAAAAATAAGCATTTTATAGGGTACTTAATCAATCTTATGTAAAAAATGAGCAGTTTGATCTTGTCTTCACTGTACTGCAGTTTTTCGTCTGACACACCCAGATTTCAAACCAGCAATCTTGGTAGGTGGTTGGGTTTTTTTAATAGGAGGTAGGATGAGGAAACTTCTGGGTGTACTGTTTTAGCAGTGCCTTCCTTCATTACAAGATGAAAAATATTGATGAATGAGTGAACAAAGATTTGATTAGATAATTGTGATGGAACAAAACTGGCAGAATTGTGTGTTCTGCTTTGCCTGTGGGCTTTTCTATCAGCACTTGAACAACAAATCTGAAAAGTGACAGAATTAAATCTTAGCAAAATAAATTGAGATAAATTGTGTGGTCTTAGCTGGTTTGCAGTCCCCGATAATTTGCTGCCTGATGGAAGTCAGTCAACCAGTTTTCTGTTTTCCAAGGCTTTTTAAACATGAGATCCTTGGATGCTCACTCCATGGACAAATCCAAGGAAGTCTGGGAAATAACACTAATAAAAAATAGTTTCTTTTCAGCAGGCTATTTACTATAGGAAGAACTGTACTCTCCTGATAAAGGTTTGAAGCATGGAGCACCACTGAAAACCACAAGTCTAAAATGAGAAGGAAAACCAGAAAATTAAAAATATGCTGATTATTTATTTGGTTTTATTCATTTACTTTGCTGTGTGATTGTTTGCTCTTTTTTTATGCCTTCCTTCTAATGGAACACTCTATCTGAATCATACATCATGTTCTGGAAAGTTCTGCTGCCTGATGGCAAAATTACTCAGGGAAGTACTTGGACCCTTGCCAAGCTTCTGCTTGGAGGTGAAATGGATTATGAGAGTCAACTATCACTTTAATGATCTTCTGTTTATTAGCAAAGAGGATACAGAAAGCACATTTTTCTGAATGCAGGGAGAACAAACAGCAGGCAATTTCCTTGCCTGAAATGCCATTGCTGCCTTTTCAGCCTGTCCTGTGCACCGTAGGTTTATTTTTTTGACCTCTGAGGACACTTGTGCAGCCACACTTCTCCCCTGGTTTCCTGCTGTCTGACATTTGCCTTTTGGTTGCTGGTGAATTTTGAAGGTATGGTTTCATGGTATGAGGTGTTCAATAATAGAGTAGTTAAAGGAATTTCTGTCTCTTTCATCATGCAGATTGAGTTGTTTTATTGCAACAGAAAGTTGACTTTGCTCTGGCAATCTGAGAGGAATATGGTGGGTATGGTGGTCTTTAATGGCACTGAATGGCTCATTCTGATAGAACTGGGGCTTGACATTGCTAAGAATATAGTTTAAAGTCCATCTAGCTGCCTGTGCCATATCCTGTCTTCAGTCATGAGTAACAACAGCTACCATGGGAAAAACATAGGTCTAGGGCTAAGCATGCAAAGAGGCATCTTGCTCCAAAATCATGGCACACCCACAAATCATGACACATCTAGAACAGGGCATCCACAACTTCTATGTGCAACTTATTCCACAGTCTCACCACCCTCATCATAAAAAATATCTTCCTCTTGTCCGATTTAAATCTACCATTTTTCAGTTTAAGACTGTTGCCCTTTATCCTGTCACTACAGGCACTGCTGAACAACCACAATTCTCTCAGCAATTCTTCATAGAGGAGGTCAAAACTGTTTTAGGAGAGTCTGTGCTTAGCTGTATGTTGTCCTTAATACGTCAGCATTTTTCAGTGTATGCGAATTAGCCCTCAGATATCCTCACAGTTCCTTCTTGCTTTTGTATGGGAAGAAATGTTGTTTCATGTCAATGTGTCTAGTGAAATTGCATTTTTCTTTAAGTGTGGGACATCCAGTTGTTTGAAAAGTGTCTCAAGATTTCTTTCTGCTATTCTCCTCTGACTTTAGTTTTTGCTTTTTCCATATTTGGCTCACAGTACTATAACACCTGTGCTTTCTATTCCCTGCAAATTTTCTGTCAACTAAAATGTACCATATCTTAATTTCCTTGTGCGATACAAAAGACATATGTATATCTTCTTTCAGAAAAAAAAAGATTTCTTGCATGAGTCTTGTTGACATTATCATCTGCTCCTTTTCAAAACAGCTGCCTAAAATGAGACCAGGAGAATACAATCCAAGGGGTGCTTACTTATTTCTTTAACTTTCTCATTTGATCAATAAGCTCAATAAATTAATATTTCTGATTCATCCTAAGTTCAATTTTGTCACTTTATTCTCAGAGATAAAGGTTTCAATTTGTTGGGTTTTTTGATGAAGGGCATGTAATTTATAAATTGAAAGGAGGACAAAGTTCTTAGTAACAAATATCTATAAAATGTAACCTAAGAGAAAACAGAAAAAAAAAATAGTTTGAGAAACAGTAAAATGTTTTAAAGCATCCCTTGTGAAATGCTCAAATGGCTCAAAGAAGGTTCTTTAATTCAGGGATAAGAGTTTGAGTCCGCTCTGTGCTATTTCTAGTGAATGTTAGGTAGGTATTTGACTGCAGCAAAACCGTGTATGTATTGAGCTATTGCAATTCACCTTCAATTCCTACAGAAACTGTAAATTGGTATGAGCCTACAGTCTGATTTAAATTAAATTTTGACTCTACTTTTACTGTGCTTCATAAGAGTCCCTAAAGTTATGGTGAAGGGTCAAAATATATTATATATTTAATGGTTGGAGGTGAAGCACAGCTACTGGTTCCATCTGTGAGGCTACAGAAAGAAGCATTCTGGTGCATTAGGTGATGGTGCAACTTGTGTTTCCTTACACAAACAAAAGGCTTGTGTAGCCTTAGGTTAAAATCAGATGTTTATGAAGGTGGTCATAGCTGTGCGAGAACTAAACGAGTTCCATGTCCCAATCTTTCCCCTCATGCTCTCTGCATTTTTAAGAAATTCAAGTTAGTTCACTAAATAATTACTCTCTTGATTTGCAGAAAAAGCTGATACTTGAAAAGGCTTTGAAAGTATTAAGTAGCTTATTTTTTCCCTTTGGAGGAAGCTCCGAGTCTTCCATTTACTCATTTAATCTGTCATTCCATTGCACCCAAGGGCAAAGTGTCATTTCTGTGTGCTTCAGTAATTTTGTACAGCACACAGAGAACAAACAAATATCAAGTGACTGAAGCCAAAGTAGATTTCATGGAGGAAGCTATGTTTCCTTTTCTTGCCATACATTTTTAATAGAGGTTTTCTTGATTGTAAGCTGGTAAGCAGACTTCTGCCCTGAAATTTATAAATGTGTTTATAATAGTAGTTGATACAAATCATAGGTCAGAACATGTTCTCAGAATACACTGGCTTTTCCTCAAATTACAGACAGTGGTTTCATAAATACCTGGATGCCATGAATGAACTTTGTAGCAAATCAAAACAATCTTCCATTTCACTTTTAGAAAATAGGATTTTAGATAATAATATCTGTAGTCAGTTGTTGTTTTAGAGCCTTTTACTACCCAGCATAATGATACAGAATATCAAAAAGATATAATTCACTCTTATTACTTAGTGGTTTTAAATTTAACTCAATAAGATAGTCCAGTATCTTGGTTATTTTAGGGGATTAAACCAGAGCTCTGAATCTGAGCTGAATAAGCTGTAATAACTGATGTCATGTTTCTGATAAGCAAAATGCTATGCTTTTTTGACTAGAAGCTACAAAACTTTTTCAAGGAAATAACAGAATGGCATAATATCCAAACTAGTTCTTGGGAGATTTGTGATACTAAAATTATAGAGGTTTTTATTGAACAGGCATGAGCACTGGCAATACTAAAATGAAATACGTAAGGCAAGTGAAATATGTAAGTTCATTTAAGAGAAGGAAATGACAATAATATAAAAGTATAAATTATATATATTTTACTACACAAAAGATATAAACAAGTTTTCTGAGAAAGTGTAGTATCATTTAGAATAAATAGTCCCTATTAAGTAGTGCCAGATTGTCTTCTCCTGGCTGAAATCCATGACAACCATTTATTGATCCAGTGTCATATTCTGATGAACAAAAAAGATCTCTGCTATGTCCTATACATCTAAATTTGAAATCAGAAGAGAAACTGTACATTGCTATTACAACTCCTACCCAGTGTACATAACTGAGCTTATCCTTCCGAATAACTGCTGAAC
>NW_008238834.1:4603993-4606363 GCF_000691975.1 Corvus brachyrhynchos | reverse complement strand
GGCAGAGTTAGAAAGTGAGCAAAATACATTCTGGAGATGCATTTTTGGCAGCTGTTAAAGTTTAGGGTAAGTTAAGATTGGTTTTGGGTTAATTTGAAGAACTGGAGCAGTTTTACAATTTAGAAACAAATTTAGTTTCTGTTGTTTGAATTCTGGACTACTAGCTTTTTAGGATTGATTATCTACTGTTTAAAAAATAAAATTGCATAGTTATGGCCAAATTTCATTACATTAGCTGATAATTAATCCAAACATTTGTGTAAATATCGAGAGCAAATACAATTCAAGCAAACTGAAATTTGCTTATTGTACAGTCAAGATTTCATCATCTTGGTGCCTAGAAGCTTGCCTCTACTTACTTTTGCTGGGGGAGACATCTGATGAACATGATCTTTAATTAGTAGTATTCCTAAGCCATTTTTGGAGCCCTCAGCATTATTGTAACACTGCAGATTTCTTTGTACCTGGCATAATTGCAGGCTTTAGAATACACCATGATGCCCCTGTAAAAAGGTTTCCCCACCTGTAACCTTTTCATGTTTCTGTGAGCTACTAGCTTAATTTTTTTCAGCAGTCTTTTCATATTCGTCTTCTCAAATAAGCTTTTCCACTTTGGAAAAATGGATTTTCACTCCATTCCACTGTATTTTTAAATGTCCTGGTTAGAAATGTCAGCCTAGAAGGATCTTTCACCTTACCTTTGATTTTGTGTTTACAGTGCTTGCCACCTTAATTCTGCCTAGAAGAAATTAATTTGAGTAGGGCTTTATAAATACTGAAGTGGCCTGAGCTGGCCCCTCCCATTGTAGGAAGTTCTGCCAGTAAGGCAGTAATTCTGCTGCAAATCAAGCGTGAGCTATTGAGATATTACTGTCCACTTGTTTCAGTGAGAAAAGAAAAAAACCTGACTTTTCAAGATACTTTTTTGAGGTGGGCAATCCAGAAAGCATAGACATTAAAGCAGTAGTTTTAAAAGGAAGGGTCGCTGAGAATGTTGTGGCATGGTGTGATAGAATGGAGAGTAGGATGAAAGGTGTTATAGGAAGGGATTAAAAAACCTTCTTGTGTATATATCCTGAACCAGGGAGGGCAGTGGTGGAGGGAAGGATCAGCATCAGTCATCCAATTTGGATTACAAGATATATGTAGCATGGAGATGATCAACCTCTGATTCCATTGTATTCTGAGCTGCAGTTTTTCCTCAGAAATGAATCCTTTGGGGAATTAAAGGCTGCACAGATCCTGTTTTTCAAGAGTCTTCATTCAATATGTTGTTTACAGGTCTTCCAGCAAGTGGTAGCTTAGTTTCTTCTTGCAGTCATTTCTTTATATAAGAATATATATATAATAAAAAATAAGCAACAATGTTTTTCACAAAGGTGGTTGCTTACATCTAATTTTATGATACAATGCTTACATACTTGAGAAGTGCTACATGATTTCCCGAGCAAACATTTGGTGACCAAACAAAAGACAAAAATATACTCTTATCACTCACCAGAAATGAAAATGAAAGCATAAAAATGACATAATGAGAAAATTTGCATAAAAGTGGCATAATTAAACATTTGCAGAATTTCTGTTACTTTGTTACGAAACTCTAAAAATTATGTTAATGGTTTGTAGACGTACATTCATGGCATATATCTGGACAAACAGCATTTAACATCAAAGTTTAGTCCAAAACAATGAAATTCAATGTGTAGTGATAAATACAGTGCATGTTAGATGGATTGAACATGTTGCAATCAACATAAATAGCCAAATGCATAAAAGATGCTTCTTAATTCTCCATTTTACAGTGTGTACTGCCTAACAAAAGAAGAAAGAAGAGACATAAATTGATGCTAATCCAAGCAGAGGATGAAATGGGTCATCTTGAAATATGGTTGATGGGCTAAAAACAGTCATTGTGAGATAGAAATGGGTGCAAAATAGTACAGGCTGCAGGATGCTATTTTGCAGAAATGAAGTAGAAGCATCAGTGTCAAAAGGCACACCCACGCATAAAATGTCTCCAGCTTCTGCACTTAAAATGTCTAAACTGCAAATTTATGGAATTACATAATCTTGATTAAGTGAAACTGCTGTAATAACTGTTCACTGGATCACTAATGGGAGGACTTGACATAGGGTTGTAAATCATTTTACAGTTAAAAATGCATTTTGTGGCTATCTGTACATTAATCTATAGGTTTGCATCTCTTTCCTGTGAAATTTTGCAGATTTGCACGTTCCCTGCTTTTCAGCCAGAGTTTGATGTGTGAAAATTTAGTGGGAAAGAGGAAACATAAACAGTTGATAAGCTTGGCTCTTCTGTCAGCTCCTCGCAGCACCCTAAGTGAGCTAAGTAGCCTATCACATGGTGCA
>NW_008238834.1:4591368-4603917 GCF_000691975.1 Corvus brachyrhynchos | reverse complement strand
CTTTCACCTCCAAAGGGAAAACCAGTGCCAGCTTAAAGGCTTGTGACGACAAGGAGAGAGCAGAGAGCCTGATCTCTGCTTAGGAGCAGGCTCTTCTTTCCACACCAGCATGAGGATTTAGTAGAGCAATTTCATGACTTGCAGAGAAAACCTGATGGCACACTCACTCCTCGCTGATAGAGCAGCTTGGGCAGGATATGCGTAGGAGTTTATTTTAAGTAACTAAATTTAAAAGCTTTAGAAAAATTACAAATATTAGCCAACAGCTTAACCAACTGCTTCCTTCTTGAGAATACTTTCATGTATTTCCAGTTTAAACACAGCTTATCTCTGTGAAGCGAAATGACATGGCAACAGTGCTTTTGTGATACAGCATTGCTGATAGTCACCTAATTTGGCCAGGCCAGTGAGAGCCAGTGAGCTTCTTGCTGGTCTCTCTTCCTTGCTTTCTTATGAGGAAAAGATGAGAGAGTTGGGCCTATTTAACCTTGAGAAGACCGAAGGGTACCTCTTTAATTTATGCAAATATCTGAACAGGGAGTGCCAAGAGGATGGAGCCAGGTTCTTCTCGGTGGTGCCAAGCAACAGGACAAGAGGCAGCAGGCAGAAACTGATTCACAGAAAATTCCACCTGAACATGAGGAAGGATGTTTTTTGCTGTGTGGGTGACCACACGCTGAAACAGGTTGCCCAGGGAGGTCGTGGAATCTCCCTCACTGAAGATATTCCAGAACTGTCTGGATGCAATTCTGTGCGATGCAGTCAGGGATGGCCCTGTTTGAGCAGGGAGGTTGGAAAGATGACACACTGTGGTACCTTCCAACCTGACCCATTCTGTGATTCCTCTCCTCCCAGATTATGAAAGTGTCATGTGGGAGTTTGGCTGAGTTGTTTTGTCCTAATTTCCTGAGGTCAGAAATTTGTTCCCTTAGGCCCTAAAATCTTGTGTGAAATATTCATTATTACTGATGGGGGCTGCCTCCCCATACCTGTCATGTTTGTTAGAAATGTGCTTCATGGTCTGTACAGGGCTGAACAGAATAGCTTTGCTCTCTGTTTGAGAGTGGAAAGATGCCCAGAGCACTTTTCTGTCCCCAGTCCCACAGGACTGCCCACTGGAGCTTGGTATGGGTAAAGGCAAATGTACACCTTGTTCCAGGAGGATGTAAAGTTGTCAAATCACACATCTCAGCCAGCATATTGTGGAGGTAAGGAGATACTTGGTCCATCTCTCCATTGGGACCTAAGAGAGTAACAAGGCTTTTAACACAGGCCAAATCAGGACTTCAGTTCTTGGAAAAAATGACAGCTTTTTTTTGGTGGTGTGATTAAGGATCAACAAAGAGTGTCTAGTAGTTTTAAGTGGAAAACATTTTCTTCCTTCTCCCCTCCTCTTCATTTTTATTTGGATCAAATCACGTGTACTGGCTTCAGTACAAGTATGTTTAAGAGTTTCAGTTAATTAAGTTATAGGAGACATTATCAGAGGAATCTAAGAAATTTTGGAAACTGAAGCCACATTGAACTCATGCATCTTTTTCTCTGATTTTAAAATGTATATTCTGTCTTGATATACTAGACAGTGAATTATCCTCTTATATGAAAAAGAGAACATATTAAAAATCTTATCAGAAGAGAAGGGCAAGGGTGATTTCAAATGTGTCTGCAGTTTTCCTGTCATTTTTTCCAATGCCACAAAACCTTCAATTAAGAATTATTATGTATCTTTTCAAGTGTATTTCTGGGATATGGCTACACCTGCAAAACATACATTGCACTTATTTAGCTCAGTTATGATGAGATTTTAAAATCTTAATATACTGAGACCAGGTGGTTGTTCCAAATTGCTCCCAGTCAATATTTGGTGGGTTTAATTTGGAAATGCCACAGGGATTCATCCTACTCTTGTATTATTTCTGATCTATCACAGTGTTTGCTAGTGGGTGGCTGTCATTTGTTGACATGACATGTTTGTTTTACATGGGTCTGCTGATGTTATGCAACTTCATTTAGGCAGTTACATTGTCAAAAGTGAAGTGATAAAAGACCTGTGAGAAATATTTCTTATGACCTTTTCATTATCATAAAAATGTTTCTTTTCTTTGTTATCCTGTAATGATTCTGCAGAATCATCGCATTTTACATCACAGAATTCAGGTACATTTTTTCCTGCATCACTCTGTTTAAATACCAGAGTAATTGAGGTTTAAAGTTAACATTTATCAATAGGTAGTCTTTACAGGTAGTGAAGTATATGCTTACACTTGTAATGGGAGTGGATGTAAATCATTAATATTGCAACGGTATGAAATGCTCAGTTTGCAATGTCAACCTTGCATACACAAAACCCAAAAAATTTGTGACAGAAATCTTAAGGATGGAATTCTCTTCATAAATGGTATTTGGCTGTAGAGAGGTGAAGCAAGATCAGCTTTCCATAGTGCAATTGATGGCTGTGGTAAAAATACCTGGTCACTCAGTTACTCAAAAGCTCTGCCTGGAATAGTGCAATGAACGTGTAGTGCAAAAAATGGGTTTTCCCACACCGTGGGGTTGCTGAATTCTAGAACTGTATATACAGAGAAAACTTCCATCTCTGTATTTGTTAATAAGCTGTACACATATAAGAAATATGGACTGTGAATGGAGTAGTGCAACTGCCAGTCCTTGAAACTCTTCAAACATACATATACCTCTGTTCTGGATGGAATATATATGTACTCAGTTGTTGGGCATTCACATATTTGCACGCAGACCAGATGCTTGAACCTATATGGCCAATACATTTATTATCTAGACATATAGCAGCAGTTTGTATATATATTATGCATATCTTTCAAAAGGATGACTTTGACATATGACAGTATTTAGTTTGTTGACTTTCAGTAATGACTTCGAATTGCTATTCCAGAGCCATCAGTATACATACCGCATTCATTTTTTGTGCTTCAGTACTTTCAGGTGCAATATGATGTTTGTTCAGCTGTGCTTGCCATCTCTAAAGTACATTAATGTACTCTGAGAAGGCAAAGTGACTGGCACAGAAATGAGTAATTACAATAATGACCAGTTGTTATTCTTGTTTATTTTGAGGAGTATTTCAATTAATGGCTAAGTAAATGGCTACTTCCTGTACATAGCTGGCATCTATATTAATTTCTGAGGTAAGACACATTTGATGTAATGCCTGCACCCTTCACTTCACCTAGAGCTGACTCCTATACATGCCCGTTCTGTAACCATATGCCAATACACTGCTGCTCCCACTGCCACCAGGCTCTGGCAGGTCCTGAAGCAACCTTAAAACTGCTGTGGAAGACAGGGCAGACCGAAATTGCCCCATCCTGTGAGTCAGGAATGTTTCCATCTTCCCTTTCTACTCCTGTTACTTGCATTCAACTTTAGTTCAGGAGCCAACACCAATGTCCTCCAAGTTCTATAGCAAAATAGATCCTTTCTGGATGAGAATCAGTAATGGATTTAACCTGCCTGTATGAAATAAGAATGCTGTTGAAAAAGTGGAACAGCAAAGAGTTGCAGTGGTACATATAGGCAGAAAACTTACTTTGAAAAGCAGAGAGATAAGGCAAAATGGCAGAGGAAATTAGAGCCTGGCCACTGGGCTGGAAATATACCAAAATCTATGATGCTGATCAAGTATTCACTTGTCAAATGAAAAGGACCATGGATGAGTCTCTTGCTCTTAAGAGCTAAAAGGTATTTCAGTTCAATTGCATAAACTATGTTTAGCCATGTCTGATGAGTCGATACGCAAGATGTGGTAGTGAAAATCAACATGAATAAAGAGTTCATCTTATTTTCTTGCCAGTCTTTAATGTTTTTGATCATCCTCTATTTTCCTATTGATTTGATGGCATGATTTTCCAAAATGCTTTCCTTCTTCCTGTTTCTCTTGGGGTCCATGGAGAATATGGTTTTATCATTTGCATAAAAAGGAATAGGAGGTTTTCATCTTTACTTTTATCTGACATGAAGCGTTAAACTACAAGTCTTCAGGCTTCTCAGATCTTTTTTAGTCCATTTGAACTAGAAACCTCTTTTTTGGTGATCTGAAGAGAAGTAAAGTTTGGTAAATGAAGACACACAGGTTTAAAAATGTCTTTCTGCTTGTATTATCTATTTTTGTACTAGTTTTGGAGGGACTTTACATAGAACTGCACTGGAGGGTTTCAGCTGAAGTAGTGTTTCTGCTTCTAGACCCTGTGCATTGGGGAAGATTAGGACGTGCAGGATAAAGTTCAGGAGAAATTATTGAGAGGAAAGACTTCATTAACAATAATAGCTTAGTAAAAAAAGAAAATGAAGAGGAAATACTATATCCTTTACTTAACCAGGAGGTTAAGAGGAAGGCAACTTGTTTTTCCATTCTATAAAGGGTATGATAAAGACTAGCAGGATTGCTTTTCTGATACTAAGTTTTTGTAGGGTGGTGGATAAAATACCCTTCTGCAGTTTACCCCAGGTTGTTTGTGGTTTTTTCTATGATCATGAGGAAGGAAGGGGCAAAGCAGAATCCAAATGGCAGTGTAAAAGAAGTAGATGTGGGAAAACCAGTTAGTTCTCTGAGGAAGAGGGCTGTTTGATAGCCATGTTTTTGCTAAGCAGGAAGACTTTGTGAGGCCCTGGAAATCCAATTTTTAAGAACACTGTAAAAAATGTCTTTAAAAATTAATTAAGAAGTGAAAAAATAGAGTTTATAGAATTGTTTGGGACTCCTTGTTCTTTACAGTGATGTTTTATAAGTTTTGCAGTTCAGCAATATGCCAGTCCTGAGTGTCTAGTTAGCTGTGAGGGCAGTTCACATTTGACATATGCAGCAGAGCTGTCAGTTTGCAGCCAAAGAGCAGGGCAAGTTGTGTTTCCAGTGTTAATTCAGATTTGACATCTTATTTATACCTGGAAAATTCTGTTAGAAAATATTAGAACACAAATAATGCTGGCACAGCAGGGTTTTCAAAAAGACACTTGTGTTGAATTTCTTCCCACAAAGTTAGGAAATAAATGCATCTAATATTAGAAAACTCCATGCTAATTGTAGGAAAATACCACACTAGTTACACCATTCTTGAGCCATTGGTTTTCTCCCCAGGGAGAAAGAGATGAGACCTACTGAGCACTAACAGTAATGAGACTTCTTCAGTGACAGTAATTATGTTCCAATTTAGATAGAATTTCAGTGCACACTTGAAATATTTCCGTTTTATTGTCTGTGTGTATTTAAAGCAGTAGAACTAAGCATCTCCAAACACCATGCATTAAGAAACTGTAGCATTTAGTCTAACTCGTTTCAGTGTCAATAGGATTCTATTGAAACTTTTACCTCAACTTGAAATATTAGAAAGTAAGTCTTTATTGATACAAAAGTATCTTACCCCATCTGTAAAAATGGTTAACTTTCAATCTTATCAGTCCTTCTAGATGTTTCCATGATGCTATGGTTGGGGATGGAGGTATGTGCTGATTTTTATGAAGACCAAAAATATCTGATATTTTGTCCATCTTTTTGGGGGACCAAGTAACACTCCCTAAGAGTCCTCATATGGTTTCCTCGCTGCATTACTGTTTCATGGTGGGTGTCATTCTGGATCTCCCTTATGAAAGCAAAAAGGGTAACAACAGGGGTTTGCATAATTCTGTGCCCTTTCAGAAGACAATAGGATCTGAGGACAAGTGCAAAAGTAATTTCCCCTGCACAATTTC
This sequence comes from Corvus brachyrhynchos, assembly GCF_000691975.1. Classification (NCBI taxonomy): domain Eukaryota; kingdom Metazoa; phylum Chordata; class Aves; order Passeriformes; family Corvidae; genus Corvus; species Corvus brachyrhynchos. The sequence goes on along the minus strand of NW_008238834.1, from coordinate 4,598,196 downwards.
GAATTCTATATATCCTTTTCAAGCCTCCTTGGAATGCTTGAAAGCAAATCACAGAGGGGTATCCAGTTATGGTGTTAGTAGAAAGTCTCCAATCCTCTTAACTCACCTGCTATATTTGCTCCATAATTTCTGTTGCATAATGATAATTGTGAATGTATAATACAGCAAAGTACTTCTATTAAAAAAACAAATAAATAAAGGTAGGGATCTTTTCAGTGCATTTGAGTAGGAAAAAATATCCATCCTTTTACAAACAAAAAAAACCACAGCAAATTACACCTTCCAAATTAGTTTTCCCCACTCAAAGTAGAAATATATGTTATAACTGATAATTCCCGGGCATAACACAATATTTTTCCAGGCAGCTAAGTAAGCTTTAGATACAACACATGATAGTCACAGTGGACCTATCATAGTTTAAATGTGGAATAAAGTGAGCAATGCCAACTCCAGATATTCAAAAACATCCATCAAGCTCCAGAAATCCTTGGTTTATGTTTCTTTTTATTCAGCTGCTGGTACCTAAGTTTTGGGACTCCCTTGGATCTTGTTTTCACACAACTGATGATTAGAAGCTTCCTTTATTTTTAATGCAGAATGAGTTTCTCACATGCATTGTCACATACTATAAAATGTAACTGTGCTGTTAAACCAAACTGGAGGTTTTTTTCTAAGTGTGCTGAGGTGGCACGCCTTGAAGAAGCTCTGTATGTCTACTAAATGGAATGCGATTCTGTAGTACAGTTTATTTATAGTTCATCCAAAGATGTCTTGGAGATAATGGCTAGATTAATGAAAGCAGATGACAAATGCAATAGCATCAAATGTAGGGTGATGTTTCTCTTAAAAAGGTAAATTAATTACTTCCCTTTTATAGAGATCTTTTTGTAAAGCTCTTCAGGAAAGGAAGTCCTTCATAAAATTGATAGACTACATATATTTCACTTACAAATTAAAATAAAATTCTTAATAAATTCACTTTAAGAATTTTTACAAGATCACCTTCTCTAATTAAAAAATAGCACACAGTAGAAATCCAGACAAAGCAATATATCCTCTACCTGTCCAGCAGAAAACATTGAAATGCAGTATTGGGCCATGGGCAGAGGAGTAATTCACTGCTGAAAAGGAAGAAGAAAGCTTGAAGTTTACAAATTGCTTAGGGAGAACTTTCTTCACTCCAGGCCATATCTATGTAGACAGCAGATGCAATATTTTTATAGACAGAGAGGTGCATATATAGTATATTTCTGCAGGCAGAAATGGGGGACTTGATATGTCATCAAACAACAGCACGAAACCTTTTATATTACAGGATGAAAATAGTTATTGATGAAAAGGAAAATTGAAAAGATTGGGCTCCTGTCTTAAAATCAGGAGAAGGGTCTGAGAAACAGAGCTGCTGTCTCTTATAATTACAAAGAGAAGTTCATTTTTTTTCCATTTCTGCAGTCTCTTTGAAGACCTTTGACCGGTGTTATGATCTCTCTGCTTCTCTGCCAGGATAAGCAAACAAATAATTACACTCTTGGGGGATTTTCTAAACACTGGATCCAGTTTTCTTCTTCTGTTTACTTCATACCAAAGTTACTTCTCTCAGTCCCTCAAGCTGCTTCTGGCTTAACTGCCTGCAAGTGAGAATAGGCTGTCATGTCTGATGATACTCTTAATACACACAAAGATGTCAGAAAAAGGAGGCAAGGAGAATTTCACTCCAGAGCTGACATGATTGATCACTTTGATGTTTGTTAGCTTTCTTTAAACTACCCCCGGAAAATGACAACTCAAAGTCCAATTTAATACTCTCAGTGCTCGTGGTTCCTTTTAACGAAATATCCCTGTTAAGCCTTGTAGGACATGCTCTTAAACACATTTTTTTGCTGATTAGAGAATCAGCACGATACGGACGCAGAATTCACTATTAATAAATTTAGTTCCATATAAAAATTTTTAAACCCTTTCAGTGTCATAAGACTTCAAGTCACATCATGTAACAAAGTATTATGCTGTTATTAAGTATAGAATTTTGATGTCTGAAGAGACTGCAAATGAGTTGGCAATTGTCCAGTTTCCATATTCTGCTGGAAACAGGCTAAACACTTTTTTATTCGTCATTATTCTAGGACTATGACAAGTCTACACCAGTATTTTCAGGTTTACTTTCAAGATAGAAGTAAAAGTAGCTTTGTAGTGGCTCATGTCATAGTGTCACAGGTCTTCATTTTGCAAGTAAAAAAAAATTGAGCGTTATGAATGTTGAACATTTCCTGAGAGTCAAGTGGGTTTTATTTTATTTGCAGCTATTATCATTAATACTCAATATTTGCAACACAAATAATGGTTCTCTTAGGCAATGCAAGCCTGCTATTTATCCTTTTTCTGGTGGGATACCTTCTAGGAGAAGGGAGGATCTTGTATTACAGTGGGAAACGTTATATGTTTTTCCTTAAGTGTTTTTGATTATTTAAAAAGATTAGGAAAATATCTTCAGTGAAAGTATAATCTGAGGTGCTTTTAAATTGAAGAAATGTATTTTGAAATGTCCCTTCTTAAAATTATTTCATAGTTGCAAAAGGGAAAAATCAAAGGATATGGCTTTCAGGAGAAGAAGAAATAATCTATGTGCCACTGATTCTGGTTTGGACCTTCAGATTTCCATCATTTAATATTCTCAGTTGCTCCCATTTATTTCATATACAACATTAAGATAAACAGCACAGCCAGAGCATGTGATTTTATCTGAACCAGAACTGCGGAAGAGACACAGACAGTCGTTCTTATTATCCCTGTTATTATGTACAAAGATACATTTGATAGGAAGCCCAGAAACCATAAATTTCAGTTCCAGCTCTCCTCCTAATTGCTGTTAATATTTCTATTTCCTTCACATTACACATGGTTCATATTTCTGACTTTGACAGTATCTTTCAGTGGTTCATTTTCACAAAATATTGGGCAGCTTCTTCAAGGTCACTTTAAGCAGGGCTGGGAACAGACTTCAGATTTCTATTGCATTGGCATTAAGACTCATTTGCTTTGCCAACCCTGCAACAGGAAAATATTATGGAAAATAATTTTTATATTGCAAAACATTTGCACTAAGAAGTGAATTTGGATGGTGTTATAATGTTCATTTTTATATTTTCAGTTAAGAAAACCTATTTTTCTGAAACCAGTTTTGTATTCATTTGAATGTGTATATTCAGAGCCTGTTATGGGATCTTTTGCCCATTTCTTATAAGGACATCTGCTGATGAAAGCTACTAAAAATGTTAACATTTGAGTTAATAAGCTTGTCGTTCATCTCATTTTGAAAGATGCAAAGTTCTTTAAGGACATGAGATGTCTCAAGCTATTTCTAGTCATGCATAAAAGCTGTTCCCTTACAAGTCCAGTCTTAATCCTGCAACGCTCCGTGTTTGAAGTGCCATTGCCATCTAAGAGGTATTTGGTATCTCTAGGAGATGCAGTTTTGGTGAATTTGTGATTTTCCAGTTCACTGTCCAAGGTACTTTTTTAGTTCTTCAGTGCAGAAGCATCCCTTTAGTGTTGGCTGGGTTCTTGGTCCTGCCCAATGAAACCATGATTCCCTGCTAAGAGCTCCTGCTTCTGGAGGCATATTAAACTGACTGCCTATTTGCAGGGAGTGGCAAAGTGATTATTACTATACTTATATAGGAAATGAGGTAGAGAATTAGAAGATAGAGAAAAGAATTCTGGCTTGACCTTCTTTAAAGCCTTCATAAGTTTTTTTTTTGCCCCAACTCTTGATTTTTGGGTCTGACTTATGCTTAAATAAACCTGTCTTGACCATTCTCTTTTTAGAAAGCACACACAGAAAGGGATGAAGTTCAAAGATGATGTTATTACATCAAATGAGGCATTTTTTATACCATCATTGGGCAGATTTAGCTCAATCTCCTTTCTGTATTAAATTAGGTCCTAATCCATCTTTCACATTACCTTTGGCTGTTAACTGAAGTGGCCGCTTCAAGGGCCCAACTACACTCTATTCTCATGTAATCAATATAAACAAGTATTATTTTGCAGATTAGATAACTAAAATTAGGTAGGTTTAAATTCAAGTCACAGAGCTCAGCAGTCCCTTCTAGAACCAAACCCAAGGAGGTGACTTTTCCATACTCACACAAGAAAAATACAAGAAAGGTAGAACTCAAATACCCTGAGGCCATTGCTCATTACAAAATAATTCTTTCCCTTTCACAAGAGCCCTTCACCACTGCAGATAGGAAGCTGCAAAATGAGAGGAGTGAAATTGGCACCTTGCAGTGAGTAGGGTCATCAAGATGATTAGGGTTTGCAAGGTGGGGAGGCTGAGAGCTGGGTTTGCTCAGTACTACTCAGAAAGGAGTGTGAATATATTGCAGTTTTCAACTTTACCAATTGACAAAGAAATTCCATTTTGATATTAAGGAAAATAATTTACAGGTAAGGTGGGATCAAGCATTGGAGAAGATCTCTGAGAGAGACTCTGGCATTTCCATCCTTGGAGATACTCAGAACTTGACTGGACATGGCCCTGAGAAACCTGATCTTACTTTAAAAAGTTAGCTTTAACTTTGAAGCTGCCATTGCTCTGACCAAAGTGTTGAACCAGATGACTTTCAGAGGTCCCTACTAGCCTAGATTATTTTATGACTCTGTCCCCTGAAGCTGCCTGTCTTGGCAGAGCAGAGCTTTCCTGCAGCCAAAAAGGAACTGCTCTTGTACAGCATGTCCCTGCCTTGCCTACCCTGGGCCACTTCCCCATGCTGGGCTCTCATGTTTTTCTTGGTAAGTGTGGATGGGAAGAGCAGATGTCAGCTGAGCCAGGGCACCCTTCTGCTACTCCTGGGATATGATCAGCTCTGTGGTACAGCCATTATTATTTGGCTCCCTGTGCAACAGAGAACTGAATGTAAAGAGTCAATGCCTTTGAATTCATCACAGGAACTTTGATCTTTCTGTTTGAAAGTACTTTGACAGTTTCTTTTAAAACATCTGACAAAAATAGCTCAGTCTGGAAGCCAGCAGGTGTTTAGGCACTTTTTTTATTGCATATATTAATAAAAAATGAGTCATTTGTGTTAATCTGTGTTAGGCTGTTACAGATCTGCTTTGTACTGCATTAAAGAGATATTAGCCAGGAATATTCAACATCTCTATGAGGACTGCTTCACTGTGTTCAAATATGACATGGCAACGTACTTATGTCAATACAGATAAGGGCTTAAAAAAATGGGGAAAAGTGAATTTACTTTCAATGTTCAGGCATGGACATACGGTGTCACACAATTAATTGCATTGAGAAGCAGGACTCTGTGTTCTGGGCTGCCATAGACTGAGCATAAAAAGCTACAGAATTTGGCCCATAGTCTTGAGAAAAAAATAAAATGCAGATGTAGGTAAAACTTCTTGTATAAACAGCTGTGTCAAGTTCTATGTTCTCTTTTTATTATGCCACCAAATTTTCCAACAGCTGCATAGTTCTCTATGATACATTACCGTCCACTTGCTAGTCCAGTTTTCATTGTGCTTCCTTTGTGCTTTCTGGAGAGAAGGGAGATAAGGATGGGACAGCTAACATAAAAGCCTCAATTTTTACTTATTTTAGTATTTAGAACAGAGAATAAAAGGTTGCACTTCAAAGGCTAGATAAATGTTGTTTAATGTTATTCAGCCACAGCACAGAATTACGTCAGTAGCATGTTTTCCAAGATGCTTTGTTGCATTTAGTGTGGATAGGCTGTAGAAAATATATAAAGACATGAAGATAAACAACCCTTCTTTCTCCCTGAGCATACCTGTCAACAGAAGGATGATTTAAGGGCTTTGCCCAGAGAAGCAGGGCCTGTGTGCTTGACACATCACAGGGAGCCTTGCTTTCGAAAACAGCGCAGTCTTTGATTTCCACTCCAAATATCTTGCAGTGTCAAACAGACAGATTTGGATTTGAGCTCCATTGCAAATATTTTGTCTGATCCAAAGTGCTGAAACTGACAGGGACAGATATACTTCCATGCAAGTATATACATACGAAATTGCACTGGCTGCACTTTATAGTGCTTTATAACTACAACAAGATGGGATTTTTTTCTTTTTCGTCCTATGATTTTAACCAATAATATGTTTTTTGCTGTTGTGTTTATGTAGATTCCTTATGATCAGAGAATAAAGGAGCCTCCTTGACTCCATAGCAGAAAACAAACTTTTCTAGATGCCTTGAAAAGTACTGAAGAAACTGAAGAAAATTCATGTAAGAACTATATGTCCCATGAGGTATAAAGTACAATATGTTTAAGGGAATTTAGAAGAGCTGCATGTGCAGAATAATCAGGGATATTGTCAGTTTATGCCTCATTTACTTGATGTTTTTCCTTCATACTTTTTTTTAATTGGTTTCATAGAAAAGAAGTAAACTTGAAAGAAACATAGTATGTGATACAGTGCACCATCTTTTCTCTGAAAACATGTAATTATAAAGAGTTTGCTTTTTTTGTATAAATTTTCTGGATTTTACATTGTTAAATGCAATTTTTTTGTATACTAATAAGGAGTTGAGATGGTGATTGTACAGGTCACCAGTCCATAGAAGAAAATCAGGAAAGATGAAACTGGGTCATTAACATTGCCTTATGTTTACAGCTTTGTGTATGAAAGGAGAATTTTCTAATGATGACCTGATTCTGGCAGCATGTCAGTTTTCCACCATTTTTTACAAGTGGAACTCAAAATCAAACAAAACCAAAATGTACAGATTACTTAAATTTTCCTGTTTAAAATACCAGAGACTGTTTTCTCTCAGGCATGAATCAGAGGTTGAATTCA
>NW_008238834.1:4517224-4591088 GCF_000691975.1 Corvus brachyrhynchos | reverse complement strand
AAAAGGCACAGCTCAGGTCTCACTCCTCATTTGTACCTGCCAGCCCCACAAAAATGTCTCAGATATTGTCAATGCTTAAAGTATCCAAACTGGCACAAGCTGCTTTTGTTTAGGTACCTGAATCCTGCCTCTTACTGTACACCTTGGAGGGCTGCAAAGGTACCAAACTGAATTTTTACTGCAGATTTCATGCTTAACCACCAGCAAATTTCTTCCCATATGTTGATGTTTTTACTCCAATTCCATGAAAGGTCCTAATATTTTCTTGTTCCTGCTATTCATCTGTCTTGATTATATCAGCTGGAAGGGTCCTGTGGAAAGATCTTGGGATCTTGGGTGATTGAACTTAGCTGTGGATCTGTGCTACTGTGCTAAAGTAGTAAAAATAGTAGTAAATGAGTGAAAAGACAATAAACCATTTGAGAAAGGAGCTCTTTGGTCTGATATTTGTAGATGAAGCTCTTGGGACTTAAGCTGCCCTAAACTGTAAATGTTAATACACCCTACGTAGGAGTTGTGCAGGCTAATTAATACTAATGGTGTTAGAAACAATCAATCAATTACTTTTGTATGGAAAGTGAGTTTATGTTCTTGAGTACTATAGGAGCACTTTTGTACTTAATACATTAATTTCAAGTAAAAAGAAGTTTTAATTAAATAAGAGGTGTTAGTGATTTTGATTATTTTGACCCTTACTAGCTCCACTGAAAGCACTTTTAGGTATTTGTATGACACCGTTTGTCAAGCTCAGCAGTGATATTTCCATTTTGGAAGAGGATAAAAAAGGGACATATATTTTTATCAGCCTTGCAAAGTTGTCAAGACAGTTTACCAGGTTGTGTGCAAAATCTTTTTCTTGCATTCTACTATGATGATTGAAGAAAATGTTGTTTTCTGTCAGTGTCTCAGCCTACTTCTTTGTAACACAAGTCTTAAAAATTGTCATTTAACCTGTAGCTGTTTTGAGGAAATACATGCTGAAGTAAAACATTAAGATCTTCAGATGAAAATGCTATATTTGTCCTCCTAATTACTGTCATTGCTTTAATTAGTAAGATCTTGGCTTTGAGCTGTGACCTTGAGGTTAAAAAAATATTAATTATCAGTCTTTGAAAAATGCTAATTAACCCAGTCAACCATTAAATTGTTTCGATTACATGTGGTAGTATTTCATTAGTATAAAATATAAACTCAGACTTTGTTAATGTATGAAATGTCATTTAAATTAGGCTTTACTACTAAATAATATTTTGGATTTTAAAACAGGTCTTTTTCTCACTTACGTAGACATTCTCATATGCCCTGAAAAACATTTGTTATGTAAGACATTTTACTAAAATCCAAATTCAGCAGAATACTTGGGAATTTCAATTTCTTATTTGCAAATTAGTGTTTGCTAGTTTACTGAATAGAGATCAGTGTTGAGTTCCTGTCCAGGCCTGAATGACCAGTTAGTTAATTGGTGTTGGAGCTTCTCCATGTGGTATGGAAAGACAGCCACAGTGCTGTCCTCTGTAGATTTCTTTGTGAGATCTGGTGTTGGGAATGTCTGGACCATTATTTGGGCGAAAGAGAAGAGATTTTCTGTCAGATGAGAGCATCATTAAGGGATCTGTGGTGTGGGACAGCCTATGGGCACTGCAGATCAGGCATGTGCTCCACAGAGGATAAAAACTGTTAAGCAGGGACTGATCCCAACCAGAATTCAGCCCACAGAGAGATGGATTAAAACCAGTCTTATTCCCATCTCTAGAAGGAGTGCACAGTCCATTTCTGTACCACCTAATGGGGCAGTACAGAACCTTCTCATTGCTCTCAGTGTATGTAACAGCAGGCAGAAACTGCTGGGAGTGTTAGTCCTCAGAAATAATAATGTGCTATGTCTACCCAAAGGAGCCTGTGTTCCTGTCAGGCTTCCTGGTACAAGTGCAGAGTGTTTGGGCTTGCACCTGCCTTGTGTTTGATCCTGTCTTCCCTGTAAGGGGGCCTGCACTTCCAGCACACCGCATGCCTTGTGCGCCGACAGCTCACAGAGCTGGTGGGAGAGAATGGCTGGGGTTTTTTCCAACTACCATGGCAACTTAGCAGTTTAATTACAGAAATTACTTTCCTTTACCCCATTCTTAATGGGGCAGGAGGGAGCAGAGCAGAGGGAAACAGGAGGAGAGGAAAAAAGTTACCTTAAAAATGAAAAATACATAATTGTAGTCCCTTCACTAGTAAGGGTATCATTTACTAAATAAACTATATTCAGAAATATGTAAGTTGTACATTTCCCTGCCACAGAAGACTGTCATATTAATTTTAAATTGCTGGAGGTTTTCAGCTGGGGCCTGTGAGAAGGAAGCCTTCCCATTAAATTTCCAGCGGTTAGGCACATAATTTGGTTAGCCTTTCCCTCTGCCTCCAGGAGTCACTGAGCATCCAGCTTCAGCTGAAGTAAGCCTGTTTGTGCAAGCAAATCTTTTTTCTGTACACTTCCCTTCTGATAGACTTTGTCCTTAAAAAAAAAGAGATCCTTCTAGAGTCTAGGCTTCCTATTTGCATCATTAAAGAGACAAATCTAGCTGCTTTGCTTTTAGTGTCACTGTGGTCCCTGCAACAGAAATCAAAGGAGTGAGGACATGGAGCCTTGTGCCTTGTGACTCTCAGCTCAGTGCAAAGCTTTTGTCTGGGGCTGCACATGGGTTGAGATGTGCAGAGGAAGGTGTGGATGAAGACATTATAGCTGAGCAGACCCTGGTGCAGCATCTCTCAGGCAGGTATGCAGGTCTGGAATCTGAACACTGTCATTGTGGCTGCCAATTCTCTATGACCAAGAGAAAGGTGTTTTGCCTCCCCCAACTTTCCACAGAGCTGACAGACAAACTTAACTAGTCCTTTGATGATTAGGGAGTGAAAGCATCAACTCCCCAGACATAGCCATTAGCATCTTTTGTAGTGTCAAGTAAGTCAGTGGTGTGACGGCAATGTGACAAACTGTGAAAATGTCTTTGGTCCGCAGTGCAGTGGGATGGTACGTGGGAGTGCTGGAATGGAGGTTAATGCAGGCATGGTGCAATGTAGTGTTCACTAGAGTATTTCATCCTAGGAGGTATGGTGTAAATATTCTTGGATGATAAGTGTTTCCTGAGCTGTCCAGATTACCATAAACTATCAATATCCCCCTATTACAGCAAACACAGATACAGGTTTCATCTTTCTGGAGCAGGCAGATTTGCATTTCTAACTCAGAGGAATCTCATTACTCTTATCCCAAAGACTGAGAAATGCTAAAACAAGACAAACAAAGAAAGCTTTCAGCCCTTTTGCAGTAAATGTTACTTTTACATTTCAAAATGGATTTAATTGAATGGAGGAAATTTAGTTCCAGAAGCCTAGCTATGCAACTGAAAGCAAGTGGGGTGATCCTACATTTGATTTTTTTTCAGCTAAAGCTTGTCAAAAGAATGATTTTGCTATGACAGTAGCTTTTTCAAATTAAGTATCTGCAGCCTTCTCTATCTTCCTAGACAAGAACAGCAGAATTGGAAAGTTGCAAATGAAATGAGATCAAACATCATTTGGCAGAAGGAAACAAGCTTGGCAGCAGTGAATGAATGGGATATTGATATTGTTCTTGGCATCATGAGTGGGGCTAGGAAAGGTGGGATGTTTGGGAGTCAGTGAAGATGTTGGAGATCTGTTGGTTTGTAGAAACATACACCCTTCAGATGTCATTATCTATAGGGGATAAGGATCTAGGCCTCTCCACCAGACTGAGGGCTTTTTCTCATGCAGCCTGATGAATTTTGTGGCTTTTCAAGCATTGTTCTTCCATTTTTAAGTGGGGAATAGCTTGCCTTCACAGAACTTCTTAGGAATTTGATAAACTTATTACTTCTGGTAGTTACTGACTATGGAAAATGATTGTGTGGGTTTTTTCTAGTGGCTATTGGTCTTCCTTTTCTTTATCTCTTTTTCTGAGATACACAATGGGGTTCCACATTCTTATTATACCAAACAGAATATTATTAAAATAAAATTGAAAATATGGGATCGTGCACAACTGTACAATAGTTTATAAATTACAGTGTTTTATTCTTACTTTTTGCACTTCATTCTGTCTTCACAAAATGAAATTTGGAAAAGGCTTATTGGAGTTTTCAAATGCAATATTTCAGGAATGTAAAATAGTGTACAATGTCATTCTGGTCTGAAGAAAATGCTTCTCCAAAGAAACCCATGTAAGCATTTCACCATTCATGTTCCTTGCTGTCCTTCATCTTTTTCATAAAGTAATGCATTTACAGATTTTAGGTCTGTCTGCTCTAATAGGTATTTAAAATTGCAGCTGGGCTAGTGTCGTCTTACAGTTCAGTATTTTCTTTAAATGTGTATTGTCAGTGATATCTGAACAAATCAATTTCTTTAGACCTTCCATTCATTCTCTTCTAAATTATATTTAGGCCAAAATCCACATAAATAGCTTTAAGTGAGTTTTCTTTTTTATCTTCTGTAGATATTGGCTGATGCTAAAGTCCTGCTATATGTTATTTTCATTGTTACCATTAGTGACAAAGAGTCTCTGGAGTGCAAAGTCCAGTGCAGCCAGAATTAGCTGTGCAGACTCCTTCACCCATCCTACCCTAAATCAGATTTTGTAGAGCACAGATCTATTTAGATAAAAATATGATGAGTATTTTTTGAGGTTTGTTTCTTTGGAGCTGCTGAAGCGATTATCATATTTATATAAATCAGTGTTGATGAAAGTGTTTGAAAACTGCACTGTTGAAAATCATGACTAGTTGGACCTCACATACTTAGAGATTTTGGTCCTTCTAGTGACCATGTGCACTTTTGTAGTAGTACTGTTCAAGAGTAGTTTGGGGAGTTTGCTTAATATTTTTCTTTTGAGAAAAGTGGAAGTGTGTTTTGACTTGGATGGTACTCAAAAGGCATTTAACAATTTAGAGCTGAAAAAGACCTGTGCATGAGGGAGCTTTCCTTCCACTCTGTCAGCTGCTCTCATAAAAGTGTACTTTTAAAATCTACCATGACTCCTTTTCTTTCTCTCAGAGAGTTTTTGGTTTGGGTGGGTTTGCTCTTTCTTTTTTTTTTTCAAATTAGAACCAAGTTATATCTCTGAAGGCCTCAGCACAGGAAGGACGTGGACCTGTTGGAGGGAGTCCAGAGGAGGGCCACAAAGATGATCAGAGAGCTGGAACACCTCTGCTATGAGAAAAGACTGAGAGAGTTGGGATTGTTTAACCTGGAGAAGAGAAGCCTCCAGGAAGACCTTACAGCAGCCTTTCAGTACCCAAAGGCCTGCAAAAGAGCTGGAGAGGGACTTTCTACATGCATGCAGCAATAGGACAAGGCATAATGGCTTTAAACTGAAAGAGGAGAGGTTTAGATTAGCTATTAGCAAGAAATTCTTCACTGTGAAGGTGGTGAGGCACTGGAACAGGTTGCCTGGAGAAGCTGTGTGCATGCCACATTCCTGGAATTGTTCAAGGACAGGTTGAAAGGGGCTTGGAACAACCCTGTCTCATAGAAGGTGCCCCTGCCCACAGCAGGGTGAGGGTTGGACTATATGAACTTCTGAACTAAACTATGTTGTGGTTCTATGGTTAAGCATAGACAGAACATAGAAAAATATTTTAAATTTCATGCATTATACCCTGAGGTTTCAGTTAAGAGCCAAGCTGGAGGGGACTGACAAGTAAGTCAGACTATTCCCTGAAAGCTGCTATTTCCCTCTGTATTCATTTTTCTTCCAATAGCAACATAATCTATAGTCAGACTAGGCTAATCATAGGTACCACAGCCTTTGATGTGCAAGTGCAAGAAATTAAGGAAGAAAATAATATTTTAGTAGTACATAAGCAAAATAAACAAATGAAAACCTGTTCCACAGTGTGACAGATGCGTGTTACTTTGATAAAGAATAAAAAAACAAAACCAGGTTCCATATTGTGAAAACAATACTCTATTGAAGAAGGTGTCTAACATCAGGAGCCTTAGAGCCCCTCTTGCCTAAGACACACCAGTCTTTCTCTTTTTTGTATTCTTACTAGAAATTAATTTTACTTTCTGTAATTATGTTCCGGTTACACTATGTATAGCTTCTGCCAGCAGCTAATTCACTTTTAATATTCTATTCCTTCCAGATATTTCAATACCTGCTGATTTTAGTCATTCAGCACAGATATCACTAGAGAGAATAAAGGAAATGACCTTTTGATAGAAAGGACAGTATTAGTTGCAGCTTTCCACTTGCTTTGAAAGACAAAGTGCAATGAAGCTGATTTTATACTCAGGTCTATGATAAAGAGGTTTCTTAATACTTTTTGATGCTTTCTACCTACATGTCCTAATTCTTGATCCATTTTTTTCTCTGACATTCAAGTGAAACTCTGAGTCTGTGGTACCATGTAATGGGATGACATCATAACCATTTGTCATGCCATTTATCATAGAGTGGTGTACATAGATATTGTGTACTGTGCACCTTTAGCCTGCCTGATTTCCCTCAAATTCTTTATTTTATTGCATTTTTCTGAATTACTTATTGACTATACCAATTTTTTTCTGTCCAAGTGAAATGCCTTTCTTAATGAGGTAGCTGAAGCAGCCAGTTGAGTCATCATGTTCTTGAGCTGAACACTCAAACTATTGTTTTAATAAGAGAAAAGATACTCTTTTTGTTTCTGTTTTGGTTGTTCATGTGTCCATGTCCAGGCACTGCCCAGGAGTGATGCTGGGGCTGCCTCTGTGAGGTGGCACTGGAGCTGTTCTATTATGGACAGACATGGTTCCAGCTGGCTCCAGCCAACGCCTCACAGGGCACAGCTGAGCCCCTCAGGGACATTGATTGCACCTCTAAAATAACATGTTTAAGAAAAAGGGAAAAGTGCTGCAGAGCAGGTGTGAGAGAGGAGTGAGAAAAATGTGAGAGAGAGACACCAGGGTCAGTGAAGCAGGAGGGAGAGGAGGTGCTTCAGGCACCAAGGCAGAGGTTTTCCTGAAGCCCATGGTGAAGACCATGGTAAGGCAGCTGTGCCCCTGCAGCCCATGAGGGAGCACAGTGGAGGAGCTTTCCGCCTGCAGCGTGTGGAGGCCCCCACACTGGAGCAGATGGAAATGGCTTGAAAGAAGCTACATTCCATGGAGAGCCCATGCTGTAACAGGCTCCTAGAAGGCACTGAGCCCATGGAGAGGATTCCCACACAGGAGTAGGTTTTCTCACAGGAGTTGCAGCGCATGGGAAACCCACACTAGAGCACTCTGTTCCTAAAGGAGTGTACACCATGGAAAAGACCCACGTTGGAGCTGTTGTTGTAGAACTGCGGCCTGGGGAAAGGATCCACATTGAAGCAGTTCATGAAGTATTGCACCTTAGTGGAGGGACTGTACCCTGGGACAGGGGGATAGTGAGGGGAGAAAGGAGCAGCAGAGATGGAGCATTATGACCTAACCACAAACCCCATTCCCCATTCTCCTGTGCCATTGGCAGGCAGGTAGAAGCATCAGGAATGAAGAAGCTGATCCTGACAAGAGTAGGGGAGAAGTATTTGTATTTTTGTCTTTGTTACTTACCATCCTACTCTATTTGTAACTGTCTATAATTTAAAATTATTTCCCAAGTTGAGTATGTTTTGCCTGTAGAGGTAATTGGTGAGTGATCTCCTTGCGTTTATCTCAAGCTTTTTCATCTTATTTTCCTCCCTTTTCCTCTTGGGGGGAGGAGAGAGAGAGAATGGTTGGGTGGATGCTTGAGTCAGCCAAAGTCAAACCCACCACAGTTTCTTAATTCTTCTGCAAAAATTTGGACTGTATCCTTCTAGCTGAAAATATGCTCTGCCTAACATAGCAGAATGGAGATTGTATTAAAATTGGGAAATTTGTATGTGACTTCAAGCCATGAAAATTACGTGTATGACTCACAAGAAAGCACACTGTGGAAAGATTCTTAAGATGTTTGCACTGGGATACAAAACACTGTCAGCCATCTAAAATTAGTCCAGTGTTGCCTTTTCTGACTTTTCTGAAATTTCATCGAATCTACATGTTCTCTGATTAGGAACATTAAGAAGACAGTTCTAAACATACTGCCGCTTTTAATTAAAACATCCACTAGGGCATGTTATTAAAGTATGATCTGAATGTAATACCCTTTTTAAGTTCAACTTGCAAGTCCTTCAAGATTGAAAGGTACAAATAGTGAATTTGGTTAGGAGGTCAGGGCCTTGACCACCATGAAAGTCTCCTGTATGCAGACAGTTTCTTTTCCAGCTGGAATATTCTGTGAATGAAGTTCTGGTCAGTTGCAGACAATTTTTCATACAATGCCTGATCTGTATCCCTATCCTGGAGCTGTTGTCTAGAGCTTAAGCGATTCTAAGCTTGGCTAAAGCAGCATGGTTGTTCTGGTGTTTTGCGTTGCCCCCCCAAAGCTACTGTCTTTTACTGGGGATTTTTTTTTTTTTTTTTAACCATTCTGTGTTGTGCCTTCACTGGGTGTTTTTCTAGTGGTAGGAACTTCCCTAGGATATTCACTGCTGACAAAGTGCTATTGCTAAAATGAAGTATGGTCTTGCTGTTGCTTGGCTAGGGTGTACACTGAACTCTGTTTTGAAGACCTTGAGCAAAGGAAGCTAAACATTGACAAAACTGTGTGTGACATACATTTGTCACAAAATTAATTGCTGAAATTGCTTCCTCATTGTAACTCTGGCTCATAATTTCTGCATGGGCGCAGTTCAGCCATCATCATGTAATAATGTAGGGCAGCTGGATGTCTGCAACACAGAGGGTAAAGGTAAGCACACTTTTGTTTCTCCTTACTTTGGCTTTACCACTGATTTTGTCTACTTACCTGCACCAAACTCTTCAATGGTAGTTTGTGCTACTGAGCAGCAGAAGTTTCACAACATTGCAATTACAGGCTCGTTTGGAGGGCTTGTATGCTGTGACACTAGCAGGATGTAATTACAACTCCAGTGTATAAGGTAGTGGACGTGAATCCCAAAGCATATTCTAGACTAGGATATGTGTATGCCAAATTATGTTCAGAGATGATAACACACCCACATTTGGGATCAATTTCCAGTGATATGAAATGCTCTTGTTTAAATACAAATAGCCAAGACAGACTCAACAGTGACCTTTACCTCCAGTAACTCATAGAGACTGGTAGACAAAAGAGAATCTAAATGGAACCTTCAGTGCAATATTCCTGGTTTAGAGTAAGACTTAAGTTATCCACTGTTATTACCTACAGTATATTGAATAAAATACCGCTCTGTCCAGAAACTGAAACCAAACTGGTAAGCTGCAACAATCAATATGTAGGAGATATCTTAAAACCTAGATACAGGGTTAGATGCAGTTTCATTTACATCTGAGTGTTGAGGAAGGAAAATAAAGTGTATGTAAATTTTATTAAACAGAAATATTAGAAATCACCTTGAGGAGAAACGAACAGACCTAAGTGCATTTCTCAGTCTAGATGGAATATCAGATGTTCAGCTTGAAAAACTGAAAACAACTTGAAGAAAGGCTGTCAAAAATATGCACCCTTAGGGAGCTCAGAACACTTGGAAAGCAGTTTTGTGCCATGAGAGTTACATCAGAGGACATGAGATGCATTCTGAACTTGTTGCTCAGATTGTCAGGAAAAAAAAGTTGAATCCAACTTGGGCTTGCATGTCAGATCCCTGAACAGAGTGCTAACACTTCTTTTTTTAAATGTCTCCAGTGAAAACATGTTTAGACCTTTTTATCTGACCCTCAGCAATTGCAGGCTAGGCAGCTGTTGATAAACTCAGTGTTCAAAAACCTCCATCAAAACCATGTATGATAGGATAATTTGACATCTTGCTATTTATTTTCATTTATGAGTAAAGAAATAATCAGTCATTGAGCTTTTGCAGCCTTCCAAATAAATGGGAGTTTCCAGAAGGACTCATCTTCATTTCAACAGACTTTAGATAAGGATCAAGCAGACTGAAACACCTTTTAGTAAATTCTATCTCTAAATCATCAGAATTTATGATTAGCCAATAAATAAAATTTTCAAACGAGGGAGGTATCTTTGAAAACACTGCTATTGTTTGTACACTAAGAATGGTCATATTGCTAACATATAGTCTGTGTTTACAAATTACTATTCCAGTTTTACCCCTGAGTTACTTATGTAGATAAACCCTAAACTGCCTCTATGTTATCTGTTTCAGTTTCTGAATAGAAGTCACGTCACTTTTCATTTTTGTCAGTAAAAGGAGACGAAATGTTAATATGGGAATTTTTAATATATTACTAGCAGTGCTTGTGTGGAACTGAGTACATACATGTGCATCCTTTTATTAAAGCCTGCAGCATTTTCTCCTTGTCTTTTCAGTGATAACTAAAATGCCTTTCAGTTTTAGTTGGGAGTTTGGCATCTGATTATAATAAACTTACTAATATGTTGAAATAGTAATACTTATTGATACACCTGTAAATATTCTGTATGTGAAAAAGGCAAAATAATACTTTTGCTGGGTAATTCCTGCCATGCTTTTGTGACACTGAAATTAATGAATTAAATATAGCGTAAACCTTAAGATCATTGTACAGTGCATAAGACACATTAAAAGCAGCTGCCATCAAATAATCACTGAGCAACCCCTAGTATGGGAATTCAACAAAAAAAAACCCTCACACAAATATGGGCTTACAGTGCTAACAACATTCAGGGATGGTACCATCACCAAGAAATGTCTGCATGCAACAAAAATAGCCCAAATACAGACTTTGGGAGCTTTCTTTTGATTTGTACATTGCTGTAAACCCCTCTCAACAGTCCATATGTTTTCCTAACGCCCCATTCATTTGGCCTCTCTTTACCTGCCGTCCCTTGTCTGAACTTTATGTTTTTTCTTTGGCCTTTGTATTTCCTTTGTGCCTTCATTAGTCCATCGTCTTTCCTATGCACTGGGAAATGGAATATAAAGAACATAAGAGTAAGAGCTTCACTTTTTACCATGAAATCACTCAGAGAGCATTAATGGGAAGAACAAGTCTTCCCCAAAATGGAAAGAAAAGTTTTAGTGAAGTAACTACACTGTACTTATTTTAATTTTCCTGTGGTGTACCATTATACAAAATTCCCACTTAAACACTTGCCATCTCCAAAGGTTTTGCTTAACTCAGAAAGTATCTTCTATTACTTTCTTCTTAGATTAAAGTATTAGGTAAATTATAAGATTATGTATATTAATGCTGTTATAGGAGACACAAATAAATAATGTGTTCTGGAGTGAAGCCATGATTTTTGCTTTTTTCCCCTTTGAAGAGCTCTCACTTTTGACAGAGCTCCAATTTTGGTTCTCTTTTGCCTTAAGTTAGCAGCAACTTAAACATTGTGTCTGCATATGTTCACTGAATGTAGGCTTGAAAGACCTGTATTTGGGCCTGAGCCACTGAGTTAACTCATTTAATAGTATTGGCAGCATTGGAAAAGCCCTACCTAAGATGCAGCATGTGCCAAGGTATGTGGAGCACTGCATGGTATAGGTGGGTCTTGGTGTTTAGTTAAGCTGAGCAGCTGCTGTGTTTTTTTCTTTGTAATGAAAACTAGAACTTGATTGTCCTTCTGATGGCAGAGCAATAAACCAGAGAAGGGCACTAGGTAAGCCACTATGCCCAGTGGCTTATTCTACATTCTCACTGGGAAAATTTAATCTGGCTTTCAGCCAGAAGCTCAAGAGAACCTAAGGTGAGAGTGTCACTGAATTGTGTGGAATAGGATTTTTGGGAGAGTGAAGGACCAAGAGAGACTAATGCTCAGGTTCAAATTACTTTTGAAAAAAACAACATCTGAAAGAATGAGAGTGCATTTAGATTAGCTCCCTGAAGTACTTTTATTTAAATATTTTTTGAAATCTACAGTGGTTTGTTCTGAGGACTTCATTATTAGAACCACTGCAATGTATTGGAAGCCCACCCAATTGCTGTAAATCTCTATTCAGGAGTGAAGAGATAAGGAAACTAATTTTGACTTGTTTGCAGAGAAATTTTCTTGCGCTGAATTGCCAATGACATTCAACTTATCAGCCCATCAACCTCTGAAGCAAGGGAAGAGAGTATTAAAGCAGAATATATTGTCATTTTCAAATGTGATAACATCAGCAACTTGGGCCAGTGTAGCTTTTCCATTTGTAAAGTACAGAGCATAAATGATTTCTATCCATTAATGTAGTTTAAGTTATACTTTAAAAGTGATTTTAAAATGATCTTCTGCCCAGGGCTTTTGATGGGCCCAGTGGTCTAATTTCTCCAAGCTTCCTTTCAACCATATAGCTTGAGATATGAATACTGTTTGCTGTGATTAAAAACCATCAAAGCATTGATTGTCTGTCTCAAATTCCTTTGCCAAGCTAATTTGAATCATTAATAATCCCACTGGACTCACAACTTAAATTGTTTCTTTAGCCTGCTTTTCTAATTTTCCTGCTTCTTGAAGTAATATTCCATTCTCTTCATTAATTTTTAACACTTTTCCAATTCAATCAATACATGATGTAAAATTTAACTGTCAGATTTGCTTTTGAAAAACTAAATTTAAAAAAAAAAAAAAAGCCTGAAAGGGAATCAGAAATCTCAACAAGACTGTAGAATAATAAAAGCAGTAACTAATTTTCATTAGAGAAACAAATGGGTGGATGAGAGTCATTATTCCATTTGTAAAATGTCAATTAATTGAGAGACAAGCTTTGCAGAGGATAAACATAGGAACATAGGAAGGGTCATGTAGGAACCTGGCACCTCAGCCCAGGGTAAAAGGCAATCAGTCAGTTTTCTCTGGAATGGACTAGCAGATAGTACCAGAATATCTTCCTCTCTGTCCTTCAGGGCATTTCCATTCCAGGAAGGTCAGTGGGGTTACAGACATTTCAATTCTGTACTGCTATCAAAAGTATGCATAATCTTATATTTTGTTTCATTTTTTTCCTGTAATTCTTTGCTTGGGAGCAGAATGTGGAAAATGAAGGTGAAACCATCTGTGGTAACCTGCTAGTGTTTGATTTTTCTATCTTTATTATATACTTTATTATATACTGATTTAGATCTTGCCTCCAAAGGAAAGATTTTTGCCCTAACTTGCATTGGTTTTAAGGCAGTTTAATTACCTTAATGAAGAACCTGTGTACAGATACCTACTTTTGCTCTCTTCTTTTTAGTTTAGTACTAGCACATTTTCTTTCTAATGACACAGAGGTAACTTTAAGATGGATAAGAGTCAGCTAATACATACAGTGATTGCAATTCCATCAGCTCACTCAGACCTAAGACAATAAAACTTTTCAAACTATGCAGGACAGGGCCTGACATTTGAAATACTGTGGATCTGGGTCTGAACAATGGTGCAGGAAATCTCAGGTGCCCATAAATAGCAATTGAAACTCTACTGTGAAGGTGTTTCATAGAGGTAGCTGGTTTTTCAGCTTCTTTGACCAGATCCAGAGGGAGAACATAAAGATTAGCTTTGCCCACACCTGCCTTTTAGTTTAAAACTAATCCAAGAAAGAATTTGTGATCTATGAAATATTGCACATACATGTTTTATTCTGGAGCAGTGGGGATAAGACTATTAAAAATGCACAAGTAGTGTATATATCTCTGGGGAGCTGACCAAAACCAGAGAGGTGAGTGGAAACAAAATGCTTCTTTCTGCATCTAAGAGTGAAAGGAGAGAATACAAATGCAGTGAACCTTTAATAAGAAGGAAAGACAGACATCTGATGGTCAAAAAGGAAATTAACTGAATAAAGCAATCCCCAGAATACAAATCTCAAAACAAATGACAGGACTTATTTGCTATCAGAATCTTAAGTCATGTGTCTATTGTTTGCCACGTTCCGTAGATACTGCTTCTGCTACTTGCCACATACTGTGTAAGTATATAATACAAAGAGCATATTTGTGTGTTGATACACATTTTCTGCCCCTGACTGCATTTTGGATTAGAAATGAAGTCTCAAAAAACACAATTATAGCAGAACAGTTCTGCTAATCCAAAATGGAAAACTGAGACTTTGATTTCTCATTCTTAAATATATCCACTTTCAGATTACTGAAGCTGTAATAATTATAATATATAATATAATTAAAGATTGCTTTCTTTCTTCTTGCCCCCAAAGATGCAAATAATGGATTTGTATGGAAAATATGAGCATCCATATGGTATGATTTGAAATAATGTTTTCAATGGAGTCAGTAACCTGTTACAGTCCAAGTCTAGCCATATGTAATTCCCCTTCACTAACTGAATTTGTCTTCTCAGAAGAACATTTGGTAACTAAATAGGCCTTTCCATCTGTCTTGAGCTCAAGGGCCTTCACAGTTTTAAGGACAGCAAATAGATGCAAGAGATGTGTCTATGGAAAAAGAAGCAAAGCAGGGCTGGAGTTTCGGTATTCACAAAATTGCTGTAAATAATGTGGAAGTGCCACGTAAACTGAGGGAACAACAACAACAAAAAAACTGCAGCCTTCAACTAAAAGGCAGATAATTTAAGTACCTAATGCCTGTGGGAATGGTACCTTCAAATGGTACCTTCTTTTCCCAGAAGACAGGGTCTAACAGCCATCTGTGCAACAAGGAGCTGCATATACAGATTATCCTATATGGCCCTATGGTCTTCTAAAGGGAGTCCATACCTTTCAGTGCATATCTTAAAGGATTCCCAAGACTCATAAGATAATTTAATACCTAATGTTATTTAATCTTTTGGCTAATGTGTGTACTCAGTATAAGGCCAAGGAATCATATATGTAGTTATGTCCTGTCTTCCATCTATATCATAGCTGACTTGAAAGTAGCCTTGAACTGTCCCAGAAATGTTCTTGTTGTGTTTTATTGTTGTGTGGGGTTTTTTTTTAAAAGGACACAGATGATACATAGATTGTATGGGAGGGAGCATGAAGTCAATGGGGAATGTTTAATCCTAAAAATAGAATAGAATAGAATAGAATAGAGTAGAGTAGAATAGGAGTAGAATACAATAGAATAGAACAGAATAGAATAGGAGTGCAATATTTGTACAACCTAAGAAGTGACATGATGCTCTTATTTATTTATTCATGAACTTCCAACAATTATTTAAGAGTACTTGCCATACAGCATCCATGAGTTAAGCTTCCTGAAGTTCCTGATTTCTTGGTCCAATACCCTGATTTCATACCAAAATAAGACCTTTAAAAAACATGAAGCTGCTGAACTTCAGGCTCATCTGTTTCTTTAATTTTACATCAAGTAGCTAAAAATGGTTTTGTTTCCTTCTTTCTATCACTTATATGTGTATATACAGATACAGAACTTTGTATCTCTAAAGGCCATTCTGTCTTTCAAATAAAGGCTTTTAAATTCTTCCTCAAGCCAATTTGGTCTATTGTAATGGTTTTATCATTTAGCCCTTCATTGAATCCACTGTAGGAGACTTTTCCCCAATATTGTTCAAGATTTACCAACTCTTTTCTCTTTCTGTCTTTACGAATCACGTTTCTGCTTCAGTAACACAGAGATGCTCCATCAGCATTTTCAGGTTTTTGTTTTCATTTTCTGTCTGGTCATTTTGTCATTTTCTGGTATCTGCAAGTAGAGCAATTCTTGGTAGAAAAATAAGCTATTTACAGGCATATTTGGTACTACAAGATGCAGAGAAACCTTGACTGTATTGGCAAAACTTAAAAAACATTTTATGGGTTAATTTGATATTTCTTACAAAGTGTGATACATACCAGAAGATTTTGAATGACTTGAGTCAGTGTAGAAGAACAGCAGTCTTTGTAGAAGAACAGTATGTCTTTCTCTTTCTGAAAATACTCTCTTTTTAAAGAAAAATAGGCATAATTTGGTTGTTTAGCAGGAATATCAGTGGCTCTTCTGTAATAAAAGCTCTTTGTGCTTTCTGCCTGTGGTTGTCAGGTATTGGGCTGTGTTGTATTATAGTTGTCATTTACTGTGTTGGTTATGAGCAAAACTGATTTTATTGATAATAATGTTAAATGTTTGCTAGCCAAATACTGAGTATGAAGAACTTAATTGTATCATTTGTGAGGGACTGTCTGTATGAAAATCATATTACACAGGAGTATGTATCATCTGCATTAGCAAGACAGATGGACAACTATACTGAAAATGGTCTTCACTGTCCTCCTTTGAAAGTTGTTTCATCATTTATGCATCCCTTTTGCTCTCATAGTAAAGGTAAAACAAACTTCATCCCATTCTGAAAGCTCTCTTATTTCATGATATATCAAACTCTCATTTAGAACTACTTATCTAAGAATTAATGTATTTCCAAATCGAAGTGTTCACTGTACTGTCTTTTTTTTCTTTTTACTTTTTCTTTTCCTTTTTTTCTTCTTCCCTTACCAGTTTCAAGTAATTACTGGTGATATTTATGCTGGTGAAATCCATCACTTGGTGTTACTTTCCCACACATGGGAATTATTCATCCATCCATCAAAAGGTTTGCGTGGGTGATAATGATGTGCACAATAACATTGAGCTGCAGTAACTCTTTCCGTAGACTCTGACAAGTTCCTGGCTTACAAGTATTCATCACAGGCACTGAGTATTGTTTTCCAAAACTGCACAGAACATTTTCTAAGCAGGGGGTCTTTACAAGGAGACTCCACTTGGGTAGATGGAGCTACTACACAAATTAGAAGCCATGCTGTTTCTCAGCTTTCTCCTGCCACTCTTCCTGCCTGCTGTGATAGTCTGCATTCGGTGCTACTTACACACAGCATTACAAATGCATCCCAGCCAGAGCCAAAGGAACAGAATGTGTGCAGAATCCATACTTCACAGAACTCTGTCAGGGTATGGGCTCTTCCAGTTGTGGCAATAATGAAACCCATATTCCTTGTGTTTAGTTTTGGGCACTTTATTGTCAAAATGACATCAAACATCAAAACAATAGATGAAGTTTTTTTCTTGCACTTCAAGAGATTTTATGGGTGAAAAATCCTGGTAGGGAAACCTCCCAGTCTTTAAAAGTTTCTTTTGAGGCACTGGTGTTTCAAAGTTAATCTCATTTGTATTGGTGAGGACTGATGCTGTCTATGGAAGTATCAGCATAAGCAAGAATGTATTGCAGAACTTAAATGAGGTAAAGAGCAAGTGGTAAGATGTGTTGCTTGGACTGTGAAGGGGATGACAACTAAGAAACTGCAAGATGAATATCAAGGAATGGCTCCTGATTTGGGGTTTGGGGTGTTTTTCTTTTGCATTTTTGCCTCTTATTTTTAAGACTGGGGGAGTCTGGAACGTGTAATTCATGTTAAAAACTGTGGCATGTAGCTAATTAATTTTAAGGAAATTAATCTAGGCTATTTCGGTAACAACGCTTTCTTCATGAATGTCTAAACATGCTAGTCACTCAGACAAAAGCTTACAGCAAATAATTGCTTTTATTTTTACTTAAAGCTGCATCTCTCCATACAGAGATTGCTACCATAGAGCCTTCTCATTAGGAAACACTGTTTGAAATGACTACTCTCATATACAAGAGAGAGGCTTTAGGCATCCTTTGGAAAAAGTGAAGGGAGCATAAAGGATTTAAATATTACATGCTGCCTAAATTGTCTATTTCGACTGGTAGAGAAATTGCCAAGGCGTTATTATGACTAAATGCAATTCATCTAAGTTTGTATTCCAGGGAAGAGCGAATCCTGAAAAACATCCGCAGTGATCAAAGCTGACAGCATGATAATTTTAATTCTGAAAACTGAGGCAGCCAGAGCAAGCACTGCAGGTGAACAAAAATGCTGCAACTTCTTCAAGAAATGTTAAGTTTTAACTAGAGCAATTATTTGGTATGCCATTTAATGCATGAAGGAGAATTACTTTCCTTTGTGTAACACGTCAGTTGAGAAAGATTAAGTTTAAGATTACCCTTGGCAGAATTAATTAGTAAGATAAAAAGGCATTTAAGGCAAAACCTTTTCTTGAATCACTACTTTGAGGACAGTGAGCAAAATCCATAGGAGTGATTACACCATAAATTATAGGACTGACACGTAGTTACAAAATCTTAATGCAGACAAATACGTTTGATTTGATTTGATTTGGGGGTGGTTGTTCTGTTTCAGTAGGTGAATCAGAGAAATACCAAAGAATCTGTCACTAACAGGCTTCAAGAACAAACTATAAGACCAAGAAATGCAATGTCCAGCAGCAGAGTGTGCAGACTTCATGATTCAGGAGAAAGAGGGATGATGTAGTTAGGTGGTTTTCCATCTCTGAAAGCCCTGTCTGAGCACAGGTGCTGCTAAATCAATGTCAGCCAGTGTTGGAAAGGCAGTTCAGTGAGGCTGTGTGGGCCCAGCCCAGCCAGTGTTTCAGCTTTTAAATCACACTTCACATTTTTGAGGTGTTTCACCAGCTCTTGACTCTTTGATTCTCATACAATCCCTTGGGTATTTGTGTCTCAGAACACTGAAATAGAGGGAAAAATTTAGATTCTAGTTTTTCATAATATCCATCTCATTTCCTTAGATACCAAGCTCAGTCACAGATTAAGTATCAAAATCAAGATGTGAAAATAGATACTTCTGGAAATACCTGATCATGTGCCTCCCCTGAAGAAAAGATACCTAAGAATGCGGATCCATGGATTTCCCTCTCAAGTCATTGCAGATTGACAGTCAGTACCTGCTTTGTGCTCATTTGGCCCCCTTTGCCCTTTTCCTGGTATTTTTCTCATTTCACTGAAGTGTTAATCTTCAGCACTGGCCTGGAGAAGAATTCAGAGAATTTCCATGTTGCAATAGCAAGGGATTTCTTGTAAAGATGCCCCCTCTTCTAACAATTTCTTCAAAGCTACTTGTTGTCATCTTGTTTGAGTGTCTGCTAATGAAAACTGACAGTCTGGTCCTCTTAATCATTTAATGTCACATCAAATATCTGTAATTAAGGGAGAAGAAACCCTTGCAAATGACGCATGTTTGAGGCTTTTTTTACCTCATGTAATTTAAAACCTAATTTTTTACAGTATATGCTGTGTTTTCTGGTAGAATGGTCTCTTCCTTATTTTAGGGCTGAGTACAATAACTTTGTACATTTATGGTGCAATTAAATCTCTTTCTCATTTCATTTTTTTTAACATGCCTCTTATTTCCCCCCTCTTTTCCCATATTTAATTATATGATGTATTTCTGTATACTGACTATGGATTTTTCACTTTCATTTCTCAAAATGTATGAAAAAATCCATGCAACTTTAAAGAACGCTCATGAATTTTAATGAAATAACTGCCAATATTTTGAATGTCTGAGGTGATATTTGAGTTAATATTGCAAGATATGACGTTAAGTGTCTGAAAACATTTTTTGGTTTCTCCTTCCCTCTACAAAAAAATCAGATGCACTATCTGCAGAAAAAAGAAAGGAAAAAAACCAGTCTCAGTATGTGTTTTTAAAAACATCTCAACCATTTATCAGCTTATTTAAAATACTCAGATGCCTCAATCAGTCAGGCCTCTATTGTACAAACTACTGTAAAAATACAGAGACTACAAATGCCTCTATTGTAAAGATCATACAATTTAGAAAATCAGAGTATTAATCAGCCGAGAGGCTGATTCTTTACATTATAAAACATTACAGGATTTTACATAAATTAACAGTGTGCTTTATTCAAAACCAAGTGGTGATAGGGAATTCATGAGTGTAACTTGCTCCCAACATTATTTTACTTGATAAAGTTTTCTTTTTCCTCTAGAAATCAGTATCATTTTTCTTTCAGACTTCATGTGGTTTTTCGTTATGTATCTATCATTTCCACAAACCACTCTGAGACTTTGGGGCTTTTTCATAAAATATCAAATCTTACTTGGTCTTCTTCATTGACCTTTAGTTCTAATTTATACTCTTTACCATAGTAAAGTTCATGAGAAAATTGTTTTTTGACTCTGTGATAGATAAACTTTGCTTCATATCTTTTCAAAATGGTAATGACTCCAAGGAGTTTTAGTGTTAAAAGAAAATAGCATGATGGAAGAGAAGCAGCAAAAAAAGTTCCTTCTCTTTTGGAGATTTATTCCAAATTGAACTTTCTTAGAAGGACTTTTAGTTTCTCAGATGTTGTATGACCTTAGGATACTGGCACCTAGTGAAGTGTTTGGAGGTGAGAAGAAAATAACCTTGTCTGCCTAGAATTTAAAAATTACCAAATTTGGGCTGAATGGCAGCTTCCTCTCATTCCTCTCTTCAAAAAAAAAAAGTTATGTGGTGAGAAAAATAATTTTAACAAAAAATCTATCCAAACAAAGTGCGAGGGTCCTCACCAAACATAAATATCTTACTACATGAATATTTTGGTTTAGAGATTATTTTGCTAGTGATTTTTTTAAATGCTAAAGCTAGAATTTGAGTACAAATTTTCCTGAGAAAATGCATTTTTACATCATTTTCAGCTCACACTTTTTGCTGTTACTAATAACAATCCACAAATTTGAATTTCCATTGGAAATAAATAACTCATGCACAGCAGTAGGAGCTTCCAGGCTGAATAGACTATCTGTGAAATTTTAGTTTTACCTTAGCCTCAGTTGTGTATGGTATCCTGCCAATCCTGCAGAGAACACTTGAGATTTAAATGAGTCATATGGTTGATCTACAAGGCAAAGCCAAGTACGTCTTCAGAAGCATGTTATTTCCTATTGTTCTGGTATGGTATCTGCACATTTATCAAATGCAAGAGCAAGCTCTTTTTGCTGTTCATAGACTTGGAAATATCTCCTCTAAGCTCCATAAATAGTAACAGTGGATCTATTTAGCACAGAAGAAAGTGGGAGTGTAATTAAGAGTATATGATAGCATTAAAGGAGGAAAAATCTAGGCTGAGTATTAGGAAAATCTTTCTAATGTCATATTCGGTAGACAGGCAGCAATCTAGGATAAAGAGCCTGAAATGCCTTCATCTTTTCCTTTTTTTTTTTCTGTCTGAGAAAAGATGAGATACATGGTAAGGAGAAACCTGAATCAGAACAGAAGTGTTCAGTGTAGGACACAGCCAACTGAATGTTTAAAAAAGTTAGGTGCCTTGTCTGAGAACATCACTAGACTTGCTTTGTGATCAAGGAATGGTCATAGTTTGGAAAGCAATTCCATGTCTCATCTAACTGTCTTAGAAAGGAATAAACACTCCCTGGAGGAGCTGCGCCCTCTCAGTAGGCTCTTACAGACCTGTGATCTTTTATTTTCTTGCATTTGCAAAGCAGAAAAATTAAATAAATACTTGCATTACCTGCAAAAGTAAATATGCAACAACGTTGCTGAAAAATGATTGGTTAGCACTTGCATGATTTCCCAGTGTCAGCTTCTTAGATCCATTTTGTGATTGGGCTGCGATGGTTTTTTGAGATGTTTGATTAAGGAACTCTCCTGAGCAGTCACACTGTATAAACTACTGAGCTTTTTGTTAAGCATCTCCTGCTGCTTGTTTTACAGCCCAGAATCAATTTTTGTTTGCCTGAGAGCAGCCTGAGGCTGTTAACTGTGATGGTTTCAGGATATGCTTCATATGTGGTTTGCCCATCCATGCAATGTTAATGGCAACTCGTTGAAGAGAAGCAGAGCAAACAGCTGAGGATGGTAACTGTTGAATTCACCTGCATTAGTGAGACAATACATAAAGGCTTTTAAGTTAATTACATCCTTTTCCATCATCTAGTACAGTAAAATACCCACGCTGAAGAGACACAAAGCTGAAGACTGAGGCGATTTTGTGAACCTTGCTTTTGGTTTTGTTCAGGCAGATGGAAAATCTTTGGCACTGATCTGTCTCTGAGCACACAGTGCATGTGCTGGTCCTGCTATGAACACTTTAATCATCTTGTAGGCTTTTAATTTCAGTTTGAGGCTGTCTTACTCCAGACAAGTAACACAATAAGTTTGATGCTGGAGAGTGAGAAAAGGAGAGAATGAGAAAGGCAAGTTGTGCTTGATTTTCCTGCCCCTAATCTGGGAATACAGATTAATTTCATTTCACTGCTGCAGAACCTGTGTTTTCAAACATCTTGACTGATTTTTCATTTGCTTCAGGCTGTATGTCTTCCTGACACAGAAGTAATGCACAGAAGTCCAAAGTGACTTTGAGTCAGTTTGAGTGTTCTAAACAGGGAGGGAAAACCTAACTGTCCCTAAACCCTGTGGAGAGAAGCATTTCAGACCAAGTTCTGCATTTTTAGGATATTTAAGATGAAAGAGACATACTGTTACATTGTAGAAATAATGAAGCTATCCATCTCAAGTCAATTTTCTACTTTTTGTCTTGTTATTTATTCTTCTGTAAAAGAAACAGTTGATTTAAATTAATTGACTGTGTATGCTGAGAACTTCTGATTACAGTTTGCAATTTTCTGTTGTTACTGTTGCAGTTTTGGATGCGTGCATTATTTTTTAAAATGTCCTGCAGTTTTTTAGCTTTAGCATGTCTCTTTGGACATTGATATGTTTCTTCTGTGCACAGACAACAAAGTTTAGGTTAAAAATGCATTTGGCTGTGCCTGGACTCCTGACACATAGTTGAGGTGGGTTTCATAAACATGAATATTTATAATCCCCTCTGCAAATATCCAAAATGTATGGTCCTCTTCCCTTTCCTGAAAATTTTCTTGCTTCCTTATGCTGTTTTCTGTTACTTTTCTCTTCACAGCTGGGTCTAACCCCATCACAAGAAGACAGACCTCAAATGGTTAATTTTTACATACTCAAATCCTGCCCCAGCTGTACCTGTGGCTCTTACATTCCTAAAAGAATTTGCCTATTTGGCAGGTGGTGTTGTCATTAGAGCAAGAAGGAGATTGCTGGTCAGGTGAAAGCTTGATTCAGAAAGATACAGATTATGAGAATTAGATCATTTTTTGTTGCAGAGGGCCTTATTGAGGGCTCTTGGTAAGAAGAGGCAACGCGTGTGCTTAAAAAGTAAGTGTTCATTCTCCATGTGCAATGTGAATAATTTTTGCAAAAAATATGTGACTTCTGTTTGAATCATGAGTATTGGCAAGAATGAGGGACATACTAGGTAAATGATGCAGTTTATTTTCCCAATGAACAGATGGCATCTGCATCTTTTAATAACAAATTTTGCCCTCTGCCTCCTTTGTAAAACAGTTGGGGTTTCGTGCAAAGCTTTTCAATTTCTGACTATTCATTGTTTTGAGATAAAATCTTTTTAGCTACTGAGGTATACTCACTCTTTTGCAAATTCGGAGGAAAGCAGAATGAAAGGAGCATGTTGCAAAGCACCTTCCTTAAAGCAGCAGCACAGATTACAGCAGCAGTTGTTTGTCCACTTGTCATTCCTTTTCATAGGTTCAAGCCTCAAGAAGTCACTTACATCTCAGAAAAGTACAGAATAGCAACTACAAGCCTAAAATTCAAAAGGTCATAGACTACATTTGAAATAGAAATCAGCAGGATCTGTGGACATGGATTTCCAGCCTGTGTGTGCGGGGAGTGGATTTTTTACTTTAGTTTTAGGAGGTTTACTGGGCAGATTTCACAGGACTGTGGACTGGATGAGTGGATGGATCACTGTAAAATTGTTAAACATTAAGAAGTTAGGTATACTTAATTGTTTGTCACTTTTAGCCCCCATCTACATGCTAGGTAGATGTAACTGTGATGCACTGATGAGAAAATGAAAAAGAAACAGTAACATAAGATCGTTTGGAGAAAGTGGTCAGATTCTGATACACAGAGTACCTCCAGATCCTGGGACTTTTTTCATTATCATTATGAATGTAGCATTTTAAAGGATTTGGAGAGTTACTGAGTAAATTCTTTTTCTGCTGCAAATAATCATATCTCTCACAGTTCTATTTTAAATGTACACCAGTTCAGAAATTATTTTGATCTTTTAAGCAAAGTGTAGAATACTGAGCTCTGAAACTGTTCATTAAGTACTCATAGCTTCTATCTTTAATGAATATTTGTGAAATAAAATAGAAATATGGCAAATACTGTAAAGCTATTTAATTTTTAAAGCCCCTCACAGTGGCTATCCTGTCAGTCAGTGATTCCTTTTATG
This sequence comes from Corvus brachyrhynchos, assembly GCF_000691975.1. Classification (NCBI taxonomy): domain Eukaryota; kingdom Metazoa; phylum Chordata; class Aves; order Passeriformes; family Corvidae; genus Corvus; species Corvus brachyrhynchos. The sequence goes on along the minus strand of NW_008238834.1, from coordinate 4,567,016 downwards.
GTTACCTTTCACTGGAGGTCACTGTTGTAATGATATTGCATACCTGGCTAATTGTTTAAGCTTTCCTCTCAGTTTTAATGAACAGAGAACAAGAAGGAATGTGTGCATTGTTCTTCCTAGTGAAAATCAGAATGTGTCCTATAACATGGTAGCCGTGTCTCTAAGGTATGTCAGTTTTTTGTGAAAAACAGAGTTTCTCAGGAAGAAATAATTACCTGAGTATTTTACCTTGGTTGGTTTGTTTGTTTTGTTGGTTGTTGGAGTTTGGTTTTTTGGTTTTTTTGCCTCAGGTTTCATCTGAATTGAGAATTTAATAAAAAACTTCAGTAAGAATTTCAAATACTGGTTTCCTCAATCCTTTGGCTTTGACTTTCTTAGCTCCTGTGTCAACTGACTTTTCTTGATTGCTGAAAGATTAAAATAGATGATGAAAAACTCTTTAAATTCTGTCCCAATATAACTTTATAAAAGTATGCCTGAAGCTTAGTGGCCTTCAAAGGTTGACCTGTGTACTATTAGTTATGGTCAGATGGATCACGTGCTTTGTTCTCAATATGCACATGGTGTTTCAGCCACTTGAGTTTAATTTGAGAACTGTGGATTTGTGTTGGAGTTTTATTGTATTTAAGATTAATAGAATTTCTGTTTAAGAAGGCAGGATATGAGGCTCAAAGGGAAGTCCTGGTTCATACAGTTATTTTCTATTGCCAACAATTATGCTAATAGAAAAAAAATATCAAGATTTGATGGTGAGTGAGAATGGTCAAGACAAAAAGGTGTTTTGCTTCGCTTTGCTTTGGCTTCTTCCAGGATGACATGCCTGCTCCATCTTTTGTCAAGATTTGATTATCTTTCTATATCACTGTAGAACAGAAGAGTTTTCCATGAACATGAACAGCATCCTTACTATTGCCTATCAATCTGGCTCTGCAGATGTTAGCACTGTTCAGCAGTTCCATGAGAAAAAGCAAAGCTAGCATTATTAAGTTGGCAGAAAACATTGGTGGTCTAAGAGCTGTATCATTTCTTATATTAACCAAGGCTCTGTAATGTCTGCCTCGTTTTCTATATTCAGAGCCACAATCTACTGCAAATGATCATTTTGTCTCTCGGTCCGTAGATACAGAATAAGGAAATGACCTCTGTTTGCTGACATGGAAGTAACAAATTTCTGCCATTTCATCATTTTAGTAAAGTTCCTGCACTTCATTCTTTTGCCTGTTGCAGCGTGTTCATTTAACTGCATGATTTAAAATGGAGAGCATTTGGCTAATTAGCAGGCAGCTGTTCACTTAAGTAAATGACTCATAGAGTGATATTTATGGTGCATAACTATTTTTCAAGCCTGGAGAAACTTGGGGAAAAAAAAGACACAAAAGCAGATGTTTATGCTTCTACATCCATGAAAAATGCAGTGAAAACCAACTGCTGTTTTCATTTAATGGCATTTTTCTCAAAACTCAGTGATAAACTGGCAACCCCAGCTTTTAACTAATATCTTTCAAAATTAATAATACTGTAAAGCAAAAATCCAAAATATTTAATTTCCAGTGCTCATGTGAACTAAATATGTAAAATGAATGATCAGACATCACATGAAGAGGCCTCAAAGTTTATGATATATATAGGCTTAATTAACACTTAGATTACAGCAGCTTGCAATTTTACTGAAGCCATTTTTGCTTTCCAAAACAGTTATGTATAACGCAGTTCAGCTACAAATTGGAAAATATCAATCCCCATAAACATTATACAGATTCCATTTTAAAACAGCGTTACTCCAGCAAAATTCCTACAGTGTTCCCGTTGCTCTGCTTTGGGAGTTTATAACTTCACAGACTTTAGCATTTGGAATTAGGACATTCTGACATTTCCCATTAAGACTCCCTTGTGTTCATGCTTCTACCCATGAGCTGGTTTTCTCAGAGCCGAAGATATCACCTTGGTGCTTTGGAAATGGGTTGGGGGTTTCTCCCCTCTTTCCTCTGCTGTATTTTGCCTGGCATCTGTCCAGCGTGTCTCTCCTGCTGTTGAGCACTCTTCTACATCTCCTCTCATCTTTCCTCTGCCTGCTTTAATTCATGCTCTTCTGGGTGCTCAGGTCACTCAACTGTAGCTCAGGTACAGTTTAAAATCTGTTTTGAACAAAGAAAAAAACTATGAAAGAGAAAATTTTCTGTGTTCTCCCCCACTCTTTTTCTCTTTTAAAACTGGATAGTGCCAGCTGCTAATTTAAAATTTCCGAGATTGTACCAAGTTCTGAGTATGAAGTTCTGAGTCATTGCTGGGTGAATTAGGCAGGTGGACAGTTCTCTCTTCCTTTGTTGTACTCCTGCACCCTGCTTTCAAATTCTTCTGAGACTGTTTTATAAAAGCTGCTGGTTAAAATACTCAGGTTTTAATTATTTTTAAAGGACTTGATCTTCTTTCTCAAATAAATGAGAGGAAACTTTAAAAATGGCGTATTTATGGCACCTTTTATCACAAAATCTATTTTAGAGTTGGGTTTTTTGCTTGTTTTCACTAGGACAAGGAGAAAAGAGGCTCCTTTATGTAAGCAGTATGCAACTTAAAATGTTAGAAATATTCTTATAGAATGAGAATAGAAACATTGTAGGATATGCACATATTAAATAATTATTACATCTTTAAAGAGGAACCTGAGGTGTATCAGTGTTTTGTGACTATGGATTAATGGACTCAGCAGGATTCATCTGTAGTTTGTTTTGTTCAACAAAACCATTTCAAGCTAGACTTGATAGTCAGTAGCAAACCTCAAGGAATTGTAACCAGACTGTCCAGCCCTCTGTAAATTGAAATTGCTTTACCATGCTTTGTCATTGTATTCTCTGTGTCTAGTCTGGAAAAATATGTTTCAGTTCAGTTTGGAAATGAGGTGTACCAGAATGGAATGGAAAAGAACGTGAAACCTAGATTTATGCAGCAGAATTGGAGGTGTGTTACTCTTTTATCGCCTGATTTATTGCCTATTTTATAAATTCACAATCATAACCCACAGTTACATTTAATTACCTTGGCATATAAAATTGCTGTCCTAATTTTCTAAATAAAAAGGAAAAAGACAGCAAAAGATTGGAGAAGCACATGCTATTGTAAAGATAAAACCTTGAGCTAAACTACCAGCCTTCAGAAGCAGAATGACCTCCCCAAATTGAGAGTATTTTAAGATTTCACTTTTCATCTCTCAACAGCTTTGGAACAATTCCCTAAGTGAGACTTTATAGCTGTTGTAATGGTTAATCTATGTTATATTTGAAATAAAAAATGTGTTCTATATACAGCAAGATTTCAGCAACCTTAAAAAGATTTTAAAAATTATCAGTTTAGCACCATAGAAACCTCTCGTAAAATGCAAGACTGACCTTGTGTAGTACATAGTGGCTTTTTCATTCCCCTGAATGTTACTTGACTTGGAAGATTGACACAAATCAGGCAACAGTTGAACTGAAAAATACTAAATAAATTTTATTAGAAATCTAGTTAGGTGAGTTTTCCTTAGCAGATAGCAGAATTATCTGCTGAGTGCCTTGTCTACAACGCTGTCCAGAATGTGTCGCTTTTGGGGCGGTCACGACACACACGGACAGTGCCTCGGACAAAGGGCAAAAAGCTGCTTATTAAACAAAGCAGCCTCTTTTATACACCTTTTGTATGTTATCATTATACCCATTGTGTATGAACTCGTTACAGATTCACTGGCTGCTAAACTACTACAATAAACTCATTGGCTATTATTAACTTCAATATATACCATTTGCTACCTATGGCAAAAGCATTCAAGCATTCAGAAAAATAACAGGTGCAGACATGTTGCTGTTTTTCTCCTTCTGTTGTTTAACTTCCATGCTTCTGTTGATACTACATTCTCATGAGTAAAAACTAACTGCTTATCTTCTCATGGACTTTTCTCACAGTCCTTCTCTAGGCAAAGTAACAGGCCTGAGCCATAATTTTACGAAGGCAACAAGGCCTTCATTTTATAAGTTTTTACTTAAATGCCACAAGAATGAGAGGCTGTCTACATATCACTTTCTACAGCTACCTGAAAGGAGGTTGTAGCCAGGAGGGAATCAGCCTCTTCTCCCAGGCAACGAGTGACAGGATTAGAGAACATAGTTTCAAGTGGCACCAAGGGAAGTTCAGACTGGACATCAGAAAGAATTTTTTACCTGAAGGCTGGTTAAGCATTGGAACTGGCTGCCCAGGAAGGTGGTGGAGTCACCACCCCTGGAGATGTCCAAGAAACTACTAGATGTGGCACTTAGTGCTGCAGTTTAGTTGCCATGGTGGTGTTCGGTCAAAGGTTGGGCTCTATGATCTTGAATGTCTTTTTCAACCTTAATGATTCTGTGATTCTGTGATTCACCAGTTATTTCTTCTGACTTCATTTCTGTATTTTTTAATAGAAAGCATTAAGTCACTAAGATTTAATATGAAATACCACATCTCCATTGGAACACAAAGGTATAATCTTTGCTTAACAATTTCTAGTAAATCTTGCGTGTTCTTTTTTTTTTAGAGGGATAAATTCTAAGGCTTCCAGAAAAGAAGCAATGTTTCTTCCCTCTTATTTGAAATTTACTGCCTTTATGCAGTCCAGGCATGCATTCAGTGAGCTGGCAGCACGTAGAGTACTTGGGAACAGCTTCCTCAGATAAGCTTGCATTATTAATGAAACTAGATTGAGTTTGGGAAGGAGTGCACTTTCAGCTGTTGACACCTGTTGCTCCATTAGTATGTATCTAAACAAATCAAGATAAGAATTTGTTTAGCACCAAAAAAAGGATTTATAAAGGAGAAAAACTAATCTGGTGTTTGGCTTTTTGTGGCAAATATAATGATCAACTCTGCAGCACACTTCATTCCAGCAATTTTTTTTTAGTAGAAAACATAGTACTTCTCATCCAAGAAAAATAAAAAGCTCCATAAGGTATATTTGAGATGGTGGATTTAAGCTCACAAATCCTTTAAAATAAAACACTACCATTTGTCAAAGTGGATTTGAATTCAAGTAGACCATGTGCAAAACATGTCATACAAGAGTAGAAAACTGCAAATACAGTTAAGTTGGAATAGGAAAAAATAATGAGAATTAAATAGTTCATATACTGAAGAGACAAAATTAAAGCATCTACTCAACAAGTACACTGACTCTGATGTTTTATGCATACAGAGATTATGAGAATGAGATGGAGAAGAAGAGAGTCCTGGTATTCAGTATTGGAATATTATCTGAGGTAAATAAATAGCACCTAGAATCTGAAGAGGATCCAAGGTAAAAAGGGGACAATCTCCAGACTGAGTATGCAGAGACCATGGGAGAAGCCTATGAGCTTGCTCACGTCTTTCTCAGGCTTCAGTGCTTCTTATAAAGCCTTAAAAAAAAGCTGAATACTAGATGTATTTTTTAAATCTGCAGCTTCATAATTCACACTCTTTGTAGAAATGTTCTGTGAATTTACCAATTTCCAGTGAAGTTGCTTAATTGAGAAGCAGTACACTGACAACTGAGTGCCTCCATGTCAGATTAAGCATAATATTCTTGCTTTCAAAGAGCAGTCTTCCATCACTAGATTAGACCAGTAGCTCTTCTAGGCACAGTGACACTGAGGGCTTTATTTATTTAGTTATAGGCTAAGATTAATTAAATATTAATCACTTGAGCAGCCATTTAGGAAACACTAGGTTTGTAAAATACAGCATTGCTGTATAAGACAGGCAGAAGGCCTAAACTTTTATGGATCTGCCATCGAAAGTAATAAAGGATCAACAGCAATACACAAACCACAGGGTTTTTCAGTGCACAGATATCCTTGGCCTTGATTGCCAATATAATGAATTAAAAGACTTTCTTAATATATATGCATTCAATCTAGACCACGCCACTTCAAAATAGTGAGATGGCTGCTGGCAGGCAGAGCTCCAAAACCTAAAGGCAGTCCGTGAAGGGACATTTGAAGTTTCTGCTCATAGGTGGCAGGATTTCTCATAGGACAAGAGAGCTTTCTAAAAATCAACTTGAAAAGAACTGATTACCAACAGGAATTGGTCCTGTTACATACACCATTTGGTGTTACACTGAGCTAGAGAACAAAAACACAGGTTTAAGAGTTTGGCAACAGGGAGGCTTTGCTCTTGTGGTTATTTGCAATGGAAAGCAGGTGCAGTTCCACTTGGCTGAGAAAGGCTCTGGAGAGCCACCAGCTAAACACTGCAGAGAGAAGTCTGTATTGCCAGAAACCAGGAGGGCTTGGGCTGCTACTCTGTGTTTCCTTTCAGCACCTTTGCATAGCCTAAAATGTCTCTTCCCCAAGGAAAGCTTCCCCCAAGGAAAGCTTTAGGACAAATGGCAATATTGCCTCTTACTGTCTGCTTGGAGAAATTGAGGGAAATGCATGATAAGAAGAGTTTCGTTTGCTTTTCCCTGGTGGACCTATGAAGTAATTCTAGAGAATAAATGATTTAATACAATTTCAAGCTATTGCCCAAAGTTCCAGCAAAACTGCATGATTACTTTAGCCTAAGTACATGATTGATAGCTTTATTTGGTAAATCTCCATAAACATATTTCTGGGGAGTTGTTAAAGTGGTACAGGGATACACGTGTCTCATCCCTCTAGCTCAATGGTGAGTTATTTTTATCTTTGATTCTGCTCCATGTTCTTCAAATGGAAAATTGGCTCCCATTGTTTCCTATAGCATTCTTCTTTACATTTGTGATAGGAAAAGCATGTAAGTTCTGTGAAACGTAGCTGTAGGTGGTCATTGGGCTGTCTTTTTCAGCCCAAATGGTTCTATGATTCTATGAATAAACTTATTTTTCTCCTTTAAAAATAGCCACAGTTTTGTAATCCCTTGCCAAATAAACCTCAATTTTATCTAGTTTTAAGTAATTTATCTTTTTCTTCCCTTTGTACATCTACAGTAACTGAAGTGTCAGCCTCAGAAAACTAATTATTTTGCAGGCTGTCAGCAGTAGGCAATATCTCTCCTAGTCATGCGTACAGAACTGTTTCAATGGCAGCTAGACCTTATGAAGTAAATAATTCCTTTCTGTTTGAGAGCAAACAGTGGACAGTGAGGACTAAAAGGGTTTTGAGCCAAGGGTCTGGTGAGCATGAGGAATGAGTTGATGACCTTTCTGCTGAATAGGTTGGATTCACACTGGGCCAGGATCTACCAGCCTAAAAGTTCAGTAATATTTCAGCTAAACAGGGACTTTAGGACATGTCTACACTTGGATTTTGTGTTTGTCACATTCTGGGAATGTATGTTACTATATGTTCAATCATTACCAGGACTGCTTTGCAAAAAGAAAAATGTATTTTATGTGGGAGAGTGTATAAGCTGATGTGTAAGTATTTGTGTGTCATGAAAGGACTGTGTACAGAAAGGTGCTTCTTTTGGTAGCTAAACTGTCAGTTAACTCTAATAACAACAAATGAATATATTGAAGACTACATACTACGAGCCAAGACTGTTTTGTATTGGCAATTCAGGATCTCCAGAATTTTTTGACTGCAGTCTGTTTTAATAAAAACCTATAGCTGTAGGCTTAAGAGGAGACCCTCAAAGTTTTTATATCTGTGAAGTCTCTAGCTTAGAAATTAAAGTCCTTTACAAAAAAAAATCTAAACCCCATTCAGTGCAGGATAAGTGCCTTGTTATGTTTGTCATTTGGAAGCTTCATTCCAAGACAGAGGAGAAAGGACAAGACGTTCACTAGTCCCTACACCTTCACCAAAAATAAATGTTGTTCCCAGGTTTCTCTTTCACAGACAGAAGATTAGTTTTTAGATATCACATACTGACTGTGATATATAGAGATAGATATAGATGATAGATATATATATATATATATATGAGCCTTTTGTCCATTTGGCAATAGTTGTAAGGATTTCTGAAGGTACCAGGTCCCATGCATGTGTAACAAAACACATGGCTTTTACACCTTCTTAAGCAGTATCTGCTTGTGTAGCAAATAACATGACTTTATTCTTGTGTAGCATATTGACTGACAGAAATGAGAACAAATCCCATTCGAGTTTGCTTTGGGGCCAAATGAGCCTCTTGGTTTTCTTCCTGAATTTTGAAATGCTGTCTTTTAGCTTCTGTAAGTGGAATATTCAAGCAGGAAATACAACGTGCTTCAAAATAAGTCAGAACACTCATTGCCGAATTTAATGGTTTTTAAGCCAGGCCTTTCAAAATAGAGATGTTGTCATAAATATTATTTTTCATATAGTCAATAGTTAGAACAAACTTAAAATTAACTTAGGACATATCTACCTCCGCATATCATGCAAAGAACCTTTGATTTCTTGAGAATTTAGATATCTATAGGAAAACAATTTGTGCGCTTATTCAACCATCATACTTTAACTTTGCTATTAGTTTTTAGTTTTATCACTGTACTGACCATTTGTGAAATGCTAGAGATACATACTGCAAACATTCAAATTACCTCACATTTTTCAAATCTGAATTAATAGACACGCTCACAATCAAAAATTGTGTCCTCCATCAGAAATTTAATCTTATCAAATTAGCAACCATTACCTCTGGGAGGTATTTTTCCCAATCAGTCTCACTAGAAGTATTGGATAAAGTCAAAACCTCACTTAAGAAATCAGCAAAGTAACCTTATTTATCACTGAAATAAATGCAGTAGTGTACCCTGTTTATTTTTATTCATGCTGGCAGACAGCAAGTGGCACAGTGTCAGGTGACATCACTGTAGGAAAAACTCCAAGAATACAGCCTTAACATCTACTTTAAATATTACTTCTTTCAGCTTCTTTGGCCGTGACTCCATTGTTGAATTATTCAGGTACTGCTCTTGCTGGCAATACTTTTGTCACCATATGTCAACATTTAATATATGTCAGAAAAGTTAGGACTTATTTCCAGAGGAAGAATGTCAACTTTGCATATAGCTGGGATGCTGAGTGGTCTAGAGGATGGTGGCTGCAAATCTTTTTTAACATCCTCGGGTTTTCCACAGTAACATTAGTATTACCTGAGCATTTCTGTTTTCCTTTTAGGAAAAAGTTTAGGTGGTTTTTTTTCTGTGTGAAAGTAGCAGAAATTTCTTTTTAGTCAGAGCTCCCATCGCAGTGAACACTAGAAATAGCCCAAGAGCTACTAAGGATAAAATTCAGCTTACACAACTGGAGCAAAACACAATTTGTATGAATCCATAATGCAAGCAGAGTTTAAGAGGTCCTGTGAGGTAACTCCCCATACTCTAAACTCAGAAGAGCAGGTTGACTGCAAATCCTAGTCAAGCACAGTATAATCACTTTAAACCTGCTTTTAGTAGCAGGGCAAGGGGGAATGGCTTCAAACTGAAAAAGGGTAAATTAGATTGGATATAAGGAAGATATTTTTCACAGTGAGGGTGGTGAGGCACTAGAACAGGTTGCCCTGAGAAGGTGTGGATGCCCCATCCAACCTGGAAATGTTCAAGGACAGGTTGGATGTGATGCCTTAGGTTTTAACTTTCATACTTTTCAAATTCTGTACTGCCTAGTGTGTAACTCTGAAGTTTCTTGTAGCCTGTTGACTTCTGCTCTCTCATGCTAAGTAGATGTAACAAAGCCTCTCCAGGCCTGCTCTCCAAGGACACTCAGACCGTCCTAGGCCCAAAAAGTATAAACCAAAGAGCCTCTAAGGGGGGCAAGCTTGGGGAAACTACATCATTAACTGAAGCTTTAATTGGAGAATTAACCCTGATATGCAAATGAACCAAACTTATAAAAGTGTGAAGAACTCGTGACCTGTGGTCCATCTTGGGGTCCATTTTGAGATCAGCCTCTGGCTCCCCAGGGGGTACCTTTGAAGGCCTTTCAAATAAATACCTACCTTTATCCCCTTACTCTTGTCTAGTCTCTGTTTTTAGGCAGCCTCTTCAGGCATCAGATGTGGCTTTGGGCAACCTTGTCAAGTGGAAGATGTCCCTGTCCATGGCATGGGGGTGTGGACGAGATGAATTTTCAAAGTTCTGTCTGAGCTCAACTGTTCTGTGATTCTTTTATACTTACACAATTTTGAAAGAGTATTAATAATAGCTCTGATGACCTGGTAAATTCAGATTGTGTGAGCATATTTTGTCCCCCTAAATTCTTCCAATGGATATTTTTTTTAATCTTGCTCAAACAGCAGATACCTAGTTTTAGAATTCTTATCTATTACTGTGTTTAAAAACAGGGAAGAAAGACAGGTATTTTGAATTTTTAAGTTTCTCTCTTTCATTTTTTGTGATTTTTTTTTTTATATTTCTCATTCCTCCCTACCAGCTCATCTTTCTCTTTTGAAGCTCATACATAACCATTTTTGTGTTAGCCTTACTGTTATTGAGCCTTACCTTTGTACGTGTATCTACCATGTAGGTCACAGAGGGCAAATACGTAGTTTCAAGCTACAGCTGGCTGTAAAATTAGCTTATAAGTATATATCTATGAAGTTCATGGCCCAGGATGCCAGTGGAAGTATTACAAGAGTGTAACGAGACCCAGTCTCCAATCGTTCTTAGACAACCTGTATTTTGTATAAAAGCATAGGAAAGACACTGAAATCCAGTTTTGCTATTCATAACAGGCTGGGCACAGCCTGATATTGAAAAGGGCTTTAACTTTATTCCCTGCATCTGTCCTGAAAAATAATTTGGGGGGAAAAACTGTCATTCTTCTCTGAAATATAATGTTATTATGTTTCTAAATGTGTGAGTCCAATCAACCAACCTCCCGTCTTGGGGAAAACATCTAGGTTTTATATCACATTTTGGCTTTTCACAGATTTCCAGATGATATGCTCAGATGTTCGTGCCAAGGGAGAAAATAGATTATTTCCTAATAAAATGCATCTTTGATAGAAATCTATCACTTACAATGCAGAGAAAGATTGAATACTTTAGCCCAAGCATCTTGACTTTTCCCAACTCCTTAACAAAAATTGCAAATATGTAAAGGATACATTCATTTTTTTTCTTTTTTTCCAATGCACTGACAGTTTCAGAAGCATCACTGAAATTCATATGTGGCATTTTTCTAAGTGGTCACTTGTTATGCAAAGAAATATGAATTTCGATTATGAAACATTTATCTTCTTGCATATATTTTTGCTTACATTATTTATAAAATCTCTTCTGCCAAGAGAGGAAAGAAAATACCACTTTTGGAATCAATGCAGTGTTATTTTGTTATTCCTTAAGGTGTTTTGAATATTGTAAGTATTAATGATGTGTCTTTCCAACTCCACGCAAAAGTTTTTTAAAGCACATTTCAATCATGAAATATATTATCACACTAAATGCTTTATAGAGTGTCTGGCCCCATTGAAGCTGACAGCAAAATATCCTTTGACTTCAAGAGGCAAAAGAGTACAATTAATCTGGTGGGTTTTCAAGGATAACTTGAGTTACATCAGCAGAACATTGCAGATCCAAGCCATCATATTTCTCCTGTTGTGATGACTGGTTCAGCTGGCAACTACTCAGGTTTATGTGGAGCTGACCAAAAGGCCAGGTTTTGATTCCATACACCATCGGGAAAGGCTAATTTCAAACGAAAAGTTAATGAAATTTCCACCTAGATTTCAGTATAAGCAGGTTTGCCATTTTCTTAGTGCAGTACATATAGAGATAAAATAGAATATGGGATTTTTCAAAGCCTCAATATAAGATACTTGTCAACTTAAGTTTTACATTCTATAAATAAATAATTCCTTAGCCTCAGGGAGCACAGAAAACTAACGCCTGTCAGGTTCATAACAGCAAGTGACTTCTCGGGATGCTTCTCTATTAGCATTTTTCACCCTTCTTATCAATACTGCACATCTTGCAAGAGTACAATGTTGCAAAAAGTAGCAATACAGAGAAATAATGAGGGTTCATACTGATGCCATGAGGATTTTTTGCCTTTTCTTTTATACCCCTGTTATACTTTTTTTACAACTTCTGTATTCTTAGTGCTTTTTGCCTACATTCTTGGACTTGTTTCTTCAGCTGGGAGACTGAACATCTCAGAAGCTTCAGAGGTAGAGGATAGTGTACCCCAGACCTCAAGGTCCTCTCCAGAACATATTCTGTAAACTAAGATAGAACCATCCAGGGGAAGGTTCCTTGGGGAAGGAGTTTCACTCGAGCCTCTCATTGGGGAATCTTTGATAGATATGCTAATTAGTAAAACCTATAATGTTATACCAGATCTTTTGGGGGGTGAATTGCTGTGTGCATTTCAGTGCATTTGACCTGGATGTGTGCACCTATGGAGCCTTAAAATAGATACCAAGGTAAAATCCCTTTTTCCCTTCTAACTGTGTTTGACTCTTGATTTTAAGACCACGAAAAGGCATCAATACCAGCCATGAAATGATTTTTTTCTTGGGTGTATTTTATTCCACATTCAAGTGAAAAGCCCCTTTCTTGCAAAACTTTAATATTCGTCATTTGAAAACTAGAGTCTTCCCTTGAGCAAATCTGTAGTAGGAACAGGAGAGAAGGTAGTAGAGAAATCTGTACAGTGGGTAGGTGGCCTTGCTGAGATAGCAAAAGAAGCAGAGTGAATCAGGCCACTTTTACAATTGTTTTTAATTTAAACAGTGAAGCAGCTCAATTTGGAGCTGTTTCCTTCCTTACAGAACAAAAACAGAAGGCTCATCCCACTGGCAGCAGGCAGTCTCAGTGGAGACCCAAGATCTTAAGTTATTGTTCACATCACTGTGACAAAAATAATATCGTTCAAGGTTCTTTATTATACCTGGTTACAGTATTTTCTTTTGTATATTTTATTAGAGCACAGTGAAAGCTCATTTGTGGGCTAATTCAGCTGCAAGCATTGAGCCAAAAGTACTAATGTATGCTCTGCACAGTAAATATATAATTATTTGCTGTTTCCTTTCAAACAAATGGCTTGGTCAGTTATGTCTCTAATTTAAAGAGATTAAGACACTTTAACATCTGATAGGAAACTAGAAATTGACGGCAAGATTTCCCTCTGCACAAAGTATTTCAGCATTGAAATATGCTGAAGCAGTAACTTACCTGGCTCAGGAGGTGCATGCATACCAAAACTTCTGGGATTACAGTATTTTGGCGCAGTTGCTCTGATACTTCAAAGGGCTAGTCTCTCTGTCCTGTGCATTTTTCCACATTAAAAACAATGCTATTCCAAGTAAATCCTAGCAGTATAAGGGTGAGGGTTAGATCAGTCTTTAGAAGAAAGTAAAACCTTCTAAATTCTCAAAAAAAACCCCACAAACTTCACACCATCTGAACTCTAAAATTACACTTTTTGTGAATTTAGTGGACAACATAATCTGGTCTCTGAGTAGGCAGTTTGGCAACCTAGGGCTTTTCAAGTGCCACTGAACACTGAGCAGGTAGGAAGAACACTGAAAGATAGCAAGATAGGGATTTCACAATGAAATAGCAATTTTTAATCTTTCCAACTCCAATTATTTTCCTGATTGCACTTTAAAATCTATCTGATTCACTTGCACTTAGATTTTATTATTATTTCGTTCTTCAATGAGGATAGGAAGTTGTCATACTTTGTTAGGAACAGTTTTTGTAATGCAGAGTCGTGTTGCAGCAGTCTGTCAGCATGAACTTACTTGAGGGATTGGCCAAGGTACTTTTTCCCTAAAAAGTTTGTGATTTTATTAGAAACTGTTAGTAATTTGATGCTGCCATGGAAATTGTTGCAGCAGGGTGGGGGGAGAGCTGGTTTCTTAGTAATATGTTTGCACTTCTTAGTTCAGTATTCGGGCACGAGATGTTATTTTGCAATTTGGTAGAAGTAATGGTGTAGGTACCTGATGTAAAATAGCATTCATAAAATCTAGGGTTTATGTGTTCCCTGTGTACTATGCCTTGTTTCTGCATATTTATTACTAATTACAAAATGAAAAATCTGTATCTGGGACCTGAACTGTTGGAAACCTTGTCTTTAAATGAATATATTTCAATACACTTACAATTTTTTTCCAGTTTTTGATAAATTCATATACTGGATTAATATTACCTGTTTCCAATGATGCATGCACTCAGCTGCATGTGAAAACAGGAGCAAATATCTAGAGCTCACTTAAAGTGAGATGAAAAGTGAGATACAAGGTTATTATGTGACAACTGCTGTGGTATCGGGATGAAAATAAGTGGTGTCCATAAATTTCAGTAGACTGAAAGCCTACTTGGAATATGCTGGGCTAACCTAAAAAATAAAATATATGTTTATATAAGAAGATAATAAGGATGTTTTGGGTGATGATACAAGTTTTTGCTAGTAGCCTCATTAAAGTACTCACCTAGGAGATATGATACCTGGATGTTAGACTTCCCTCAGACACACTGTCTGTGTTGAGTACCCCAACTGCCCAGCACCTCCCTTTTTCTCTGCTGAGCTCACAGTGTCACTGTGCAATCAAGAATGCACATTTTGAGGAACAGAGCCCCAAAGAAGCAATGCGAGGGACCAGCTGGAATGTTTGTTGAGAACGGGGACTGCTGGTTGTGCATTTTGTGTCCCGATTTTTTTCAGTGATTACAATGAAAGAATTCTCTTTAAATTGGTGTAAATACAGTTTAGGTTTGATTAGGTTTGACAGTTACCTTAATGCTGCTAGATGCCAAAATAGTCTCTGAGGAGTATCATAATTAATTTTTAAAAGCGACATGAGCAAGTGTATGCTAAGAACAAAAATACTGGCCCAGGTGAGACCATCAACAGCTAAATTACTTTGTAGGGCTTCACAGATTCAGTGGTGCTGCTTCATGGGGAATAGTTTATTGTGGCAACAGTGCAAGTGGACTGACATGCTTGAACTGTTAAGTCTATTCAAATACACCGAATTATGTACCTTCTGGAAAAGACAACAAAGGCTTTGTAATAGAAATAGGAACAAGATTCATAAATGTATAGAATAAGACTCCACAGATTGCTTCTTACTCCTATTGTTTTCTGGTACACACACATCCTCATGGAACATACGGCGGGGAGGGGGGGGGAAGGAGGGAGAGAGAGAGAGAGAGAGTGTGTGTATTCTCCTAAGTCTCCCTTATATATGTCTCAAATCTAATTTTATGAGACAAATTTTCCTAGAAAACTTCTCAACAGCTGTGAGATATCTGAAGCTGTCTGAAGAGGAGTTGGAAAAGATCTGGTCTCAGAGAGAGCTCCTTTGCTGTGAGAAAAGAGAGTTTCTTACAAAATGTTCCCCTTCCGCTTACAGGGGTTTTCAGCAAGTTGCTGACTTGGGCTTTTCACAACAGTGCTGTGATGGAAACCAAAGCAATTTTCTGGCTTTTACTCCAGGAGGTGCTAAGTAACTGGAATCTGTTGTTAGTCATTCCTTGCTTGACTAATGTGTGTGTTTCTTAGCTTTTCACTCTTGAATGCAAAGATATGTTTAATTACTCTTATTCATGCAATCCCTAAATTTCAGTATCTCATTTATAGTTAGGCTGAATACAATAGAGATCTCTTTCTCTCATGCTTGGAAAGGAAATCTTTGCCTGGTCTCAGGAGAATGGACTGCATTTTGTGACTTTATTTAAAAATTACCCAGGAAATAAAATGTTTTCCCCTGTAATGGAGTAAAGTCTAACCTGTTCATATTAAGCTACCGTGTCTTTTTCAAATATGCAAAGATATTTGCTTAATGTAACACTAGAGAAAGGGATTAGTTTGTGCTCTTCGTTTTGAAAGCTCTCTTTCTTTATCCAGTATTCTCTTTGAAGTAGTGTGAATAGCCCTTTAAAATGTGCCAAAAGTTATTCTGACTCAGGAATGGACACTGACCCAGAAATGTAGTGATAATTTACAAACTTAAACACAATAGCACTTTCTTTTCATGTGAAATCCTGGCTCCATGCAACTTTTTAGCACAAATTTTCTTCATTTTGCTGTATTTCTACAGCGCTTACTGTTTTTCCAATGGGAAGAGCATCATCTATTATTTATCTGTAGCTTCAAGCAGCCTCTTTGCGTGTTTCTTTCAAATACGAAGCAGCCAGCACTATTTCAGCAGAGGAGTAAGTTTTATGGAACATAAGACTTCATTAAAAACTTTCAAAGTTAAATTTGTGTATTTGTACTGACTTATTTGTAATGCTTGATTTTTATTTTGTTTTGCATAAGTAAAGCCTCGGTGCAGTACTTTAGGACAGTACACATGCAAATCCTTTTTGGATTTGGATGAAATTACCTGTTCTCTTCCCTGTAGGAGTGGAAAGATGTGTGTGCTGTCCTGTGACTTGAAACATAAGGAATTCCTTCTATGTCATAGGTCCTTAAAAAGTGAAAGCAAAGAATAATGCTGTAGTCTATCTGTAAGAGTGTGGCATAATCGTATTTATCATTTCAGTCTGTTAGCAGGTGTTGATCCTCAGAGGATAATCTAGATTGGTACCATTGAAATTATAGGACAGGGATTTCTTATGCTACCCAGACAGAAAGGAGGTGTGGTTGGCCACCAGAAAAGAATATAAGCAATGACTGAAGTGACGCGTTTTTAGGTCTGGTGGGAAAAAACAATTTTGGAAGAGGACAAATTGAAGTGCTGAGTACCTCAGTTACCTTGACTCATGATGTTACATTACTCAAGTGAAAGGCCTATCTTTCATAAAACACATTATATCCATTGCAATAATATGCAAAGAAAATGAAAGTGTTTTCTTGTGCTGCAACTTTACTTCAGCTGTTTACATATTTTCAAGATTCTGAGCATGGTCAGGTAGGAGCTGTTTCATATTCTCAGTGCCTAGAGACATGACTTTTCTTGATTTTGCTCCCTATATTCGCTATAATTCAAGATCCAAAATGGTCAACATTCAGTCTCATTCCAATGGACAATATCCTGTAGTTTATCAGTATTCTTTGTCACTATAAGGTTGATAAATACAGTCTCAGAAGCATTTGCATTACTGCATAGAAGCACCTGAGATATCACTTTAGATAGTGATGGTTTTAGACTGTTTTGTAAATGGTGTATTCTTACTTCTTTCTCTGTCTCAATCCTTCAGTATTAAATTTACAACAAGATACAGAGCATACAAGTGTGCATAGAGGAATAGCACAATAAATATTTTTTACAGTTAGAAAATGCCATTAACATTTCAAGGTTTTTCTCCTTTCACAATAAATATGATGCCAAACTTGTGCATTTAAGACTTTATTTAGAGATTTTGTCTACGCTTGTTTGGAATATATAGCATACCTCAGATATGGCTTGGCTGCTCATCAATAAATTCAAGTAAATTTTTCATACAGAGTGAAAAATCCATCATAACCATTGTGCATTTGAAATCCTTGTAGCCCTCTGTTGAGTCATTCATTCCCATACGTAATCACGGAAAGGTCAAGGTTAGAAGGAACCTCTGATGACCATCTGGTTCAACCTGCTGGGTCATGCCCAGAGCAAGGCTTGGGTTAGGCTTCCCAAAGTCCTGTCAATCTGTCTTGAATGTTCCCAGTGAAGGAGATTCCACCACTTCTCTGGAAAACCTGTTCCAGTGTTTAATTGTTTTCACAGTGTAGAATTTCTTTTCTTATGAAATTTACACTGAAGCAACTGCACCACTTGTGAAGCCCTTCACCTCTTATCTTACCAGTGGACGTCCTTGTGAAGAGAGTGACTCAGTCTGCTCTGTAACTACCTTTTAGGTATTGCAAGACTGTGGTTACATCCCCCTGAGCCTTCTCTTCTCTAGACTGAGCACAGCCAATTCCAGCAACCTTTCTTCCTGTGTCAACTTCTCCAACTCTCTCATCATCTTGGTGACTCTCCACTGAATTCCCTCAAATTTTCCATGCCACTCATGAACGCTGGAGAGCTGGACTTGGTACAGGAGAGCAGGATAAACAGTGTTTCAACTTTGACCTAACAAGTGCAGGGCAGATAGGACGTTCCCACATCCCTCCACCTGCTGGCTGTACTCCTGTTGATGCAGCATAGGACATATTTGCCTGCAGGTTCATGTTCAGCTTGAACATAAACAAGTCCATGTGCACCAGGACCTGCAGGGCTTTTTCCGCTGAGCTGTTCACCACACAGTCGGGCCCCAGCCCATACTGCTGTGTGAGTTATTCTGGATGCAGAAGTTCACATTTATATTTGTTAAACCTTGTACAAATCTTCTTGTCCCCACCTGCCAGCTGGTTGATGTGTTTGTGTGGTGGCTCTCCTTTCTGGCTCACCTCCTTCCATTTCGGTACGGCCCACAAGCTTGGTGAGGGTGCAGTCACTCTTGTCATGCAAATCATTCCTAAGACTCTGAATAGTACTGGGCCCAGTATCCACCCTGACAAGCCATCCAGTGGTAACCAGCTGACACTTGAACTTCCAGTCCTTGCTTGCCACCCTTTTAGTCAAGTGGGTAAGCTGCTTTTCCATCCCTCTTGTGATCTGTCCAGTTCATTTCTTGCCTGCTTGCCCATAACAACTTGTACGTGAGGCATCATGTTGGAGACACTCCATACACACAGGTGTGTAAATGCAGACATACATATGTGTATAAAAAGGGAGAGTATATATCCCTATGTACAGTTTTATCAATACTGTGTTACCATTATGGTTCTTTGGCAGAGGTGATAGGCTCTTGAATAATCCTTGTCAGTGAAAATTGTCAGTCTAGTAAGAAAATTCTGAAGATGCTTCAATTCTCGGTGTTTATTACCTTAAAACTCCCTTAAAGACTCTTCATAAAACTATTACAATAGAAATATTTCTCCCTTGGTATTTTGAGAATTGTGCTTCCTTCATTTCAGGAGTCTAGTGTTAGAATTTTCTTTTTAAAACAGTCAAATTACAGTAAGTTTAAGCAGCTAAATCATCTTTCTGAAGTGCCTCTACTTGTTTTATTGATGCCTTAATTAATAGCCATGCTACTAAAATACGAAATCTAGAAATGTCTTTGTGGCAGAGTCTAGTGGATTCATTGGACAAAAGGATCTGTTAAAGCACAAAGTAATGGCAAAACAAGTTTTTTCTGTGCAATGCCATTCTACCTGAACTTTCCTTTTATGAAATGGCATTCAGCCCATTCCATTACTTTGTCTGCAGCACAAGCAGTCTGCTTCTTAAAGACATACAGTAAATTAGATCAGTCATTTTTCTGATTGTGAACCTCAGGCTTTGCCCAGTCAAATGCATTGTATTTTTGTTTGCCGAGACAACAAATGAAGTACAACACAAAGCATCAGCATGCTGTGGTATTAGAGATGCTCAGCAATAAAAATCAGTCAGCAAAGATGTTGTCAAACAAAAAGATACCCGCTGCTATTACCTCGAAGGAGGTAATATTTTCTCACACAGATGCTGCTAATGATGGCAGTGGTGTGTTCAGATTTTCTTCAATCTTTGGAGTGCTAGCAGGAAGGAAAGCTGTAATTTCAGAACTCTGAAGCTGGAGAGAACTGGACCTGTGGGTCCTTGCAGGTAAGACAGGAGGATGTCTGGCACTAACACACCACCTGCCACTCCTGATTTAGTAGACTTAGTCATGCTCAGTCTTAACAACACAAGAGAATGTAGCACTGATGCCTTTTCCTGGTCTTAAAATCAAGAGTCATACACAGTTAGAAGGGGAAAAGGGATTTTACCTTGGTATTTATTTTATTTATTTTAGGTGTACACGTCCAGGTCATATGCATCGAGATGCACCCCACCGAGTCTATCTCTGTCCCTCCTCCCCAACATTGGGTATAACATTATAGGTTTTACTAATTAGCATATCTATCAAAGATTCCCCAATGAGAGGCTCAAGTGAGCCCCCCTCCCCAAGGAACCTTCCCCTGGATGGCTCTATCTTAGTTTACAGAATGTGTTCTGGAGAGGACTTCGGGGTCTGGGGCACACTGATCCCTAGCTATGAAGCTTCTAAAATGTTTAGTCTCTTAGCTTCACAACCAAGTCCAAGAATGTAGGGATAAAGCACTGAGAATACAGAAGTTGTAAAAAGGTATAACAGGGGTATAAAAGAAAAGGCAAAAATCTTCATGGCATCAGCACCTCAAAGGGGTTTTTAACAGGATATATTATAGAGGAATTCCCTCAAACAGGGAAGTTACTTTCAACTCCATTCTTTGATTGGCTCAAAGATTTAAAGTGCCTAATATTAATGCAGATGTTGTAGACACTGGCAATTCACATGCTCTAGAAGCTCTCAAAGAATTCTTCAAAAGAAGCTTTGAAAATAATGGTCCCCTAGCTATAACAAAAATTACAGCCCAAGTAATTGGTCAAAGTCCACTCCTACTTTTCAGTAAATGATTTTGAAGGAGGTATAAACCCATCATTTAATACCTTGCTGAGCTTTCATCCAGATTTCATTGGAAGTTAATTTCAAAATCTGGACTTGCTTTGTTGAGATACAAAATTAATGAAAGTAAGACAAAAAAGCATTTTGTCATGTGTCTGCTATAATTTCCTTATAGATAAGTTATCCCGGTGAATTACTAACTTCTAGAACCTGTTTTGCTTCTCTGAGAACAAACTGGTGAGGCCTTCATTGCATGTAATAGATCTGATCAGAGCATGCATTGGCAATGATACTTGGCAAGCCTGTGCTCCCTGAGGTTACATTCTCATGTTTCCACAGTGGATCTGCTGCCAAAGTTGTAAAAGCTTTCAATCAGATGAGAATTGAGCTTTGTATGATGCAAGTCTATTTATTTTAAATTAAAAGTTGCTTACTAACCACCCTGATTTACTCCTGTTAAGCAGTGACTTACAATCCAATTATGCTGACTTGTGAGAAAAAAAGTTTTGATTTGTATGATTTCAGTGGCAATATTCCATCATGCTCCCTTGTGTGGTTTCCGCCTTTTTTTTTTCAATTCCAAGTGATGGTTTATCGTTGTGACCAGCCTTTAGAATAATGATTGCCAATTGCCTCAGAACCAGTTAACTAAGAGCTTAGCATATCTGCAACTTGTATGACATTTTCATTTTGCTAATTTGGTAAGAAACTCTGTGGAATTTTTCCTGGGAAAGATCTTTTAAGAGGTTTTTGGGTTTTTTTTACTTATATATGTAATAGGTGAGCAAATATAAAATTTTCTCATTTCCAAGAGCAGGTCAGACGGGGCTTTGAGCAGCCTGGTCTAGTGGAAGGTGTCCCTGCTCATGGCAGGGGGTTCAAATTAAATTACCTTTAAAGTAATTCTAACCTTTCTAACCCAAAATATTCTATGATTCTATGATTAATTACCTGAATTCTATGATCATCCAATCCTGTGTTAATCAGCTGATTCTGTGATGATCAACTAGATCTTCTAGTGGATCACTCACTTTCATAATCTGTCTTGGCACTGCCCTTTCTGATGCTTAGCCAGAATCCATTTGCCAGACACTGGTCTTCTCCAGAGACTGGCTCCAGAAAAGTGAATTTATTCAGAGACTGTTTTACTGTTATTCTATTACTGAAGAACTTCACTGTGTGACAGCAGATGTCTGCACTAGTCTTTATGCTGTTTGCTGCCTCTGGATGGAGTTCTGTTTTCTGGGGGAATAACAGTGCTGGAAGCATCTGCCCTCCTCGCTAAGGACAGATAAAATTCCCATGGAAGAAGTTCCCTGTCTAAGGGAAAATGATCAAGTAGGCTTCCAACATAACTTAAGTTTTCATTCCTTGAAATGTATTCCTCTTTAGGAGAAGATTATTTTCATATCTAAACCATAACATTCGTTGGCTGTTCGCAGTCCTTGTTTTATCCCCCCACTTAAGCTGCATATTTAGATAACTCTCTTTGAAGGACTTAGGCCAGATTGAAATAATCCTGAGATGCCTCATGTGTTTCTGACCGTCTGCCATCTAGAAATGTCCTCAGTCGAGCCCTTGTCTTCCTAAACTCCCAGGCAGTACCAGACTGAATTAATAACAAGTACGTTTTTCTGGCTCTGGACTTTGCAAGGAGAGACTTTGAATGCATACAATTATAAATTTTTAGTCATTCCCTGAGTAACTTTTGCTCTTACTATTATTTCTAGATAGCTCATGGTATGTCTTCAGCCAAACAGGATACCAGCATTTGATGTAGACGTGAATCTGTGAATTTAATCTGAGATACAGACTTAGTCTAATAAAGGACATTACTGTCTAAAAAACCCCAGTATTATCCCTTAAACTTGGGTAATTTTGCATTGAAATATGCATATGAACCTGTAAAAGGAATGGAGATCTAAGAATTTTCTCCTGATCTATTTTAAACAAACCTGAACAAATACTGTGTAGAGTCAAACATTATTCTTCAAATATTTTTTCAATAAAATAATGAAGATGCATGAAAAGAAATATGTATGAAATAGCTTAGAGGGACATGAAAGAAAGACTTATTTCTAACATTCTGGATCAAAATTTCTGCTCTAACTAAATACCAGACTGCATGAGAGAGAGCTCTTGGAAAACAGGACCATTGACAGGCAGAGACAGAATTTTTCATTCTTCAATTCAGAGCTCAGACCACTTCTATACCCTTTGCAACAAAATCTTGTATGGGTTTTTCCTAGCAGCTGCCATCTGTGTTTTGGATTTTATTAAGTGAATTTGTTTCCCTGAACAAAACAAAACATCATTCAGGCTACAAAAATAAGTAGACAGGTGGTCTACATAAAAGATATTTTTCCCATTGTTTTGTATGCCACGATTTAGTCTAATTATCCCTATCATCTCACCCCTCATATTGTGATTTTTTTTTCCCCAGAGGAAAGAAATAATGGCATTACTTTTTGGGAACAAAGAATTAACTTGGAAATCATGCAAAAAGCAACACTGCCCATTGGTAAGCCTTGCAGAAGTGCTTTGGCAACAAGAGAAAGGACATAAAAGGGCATCTAAAACCTAGTAAATCTGGGGAAAAAAATAATTAAATTATTTTCAGGTTCTGTGCCTGTCCTTGAATTTTTCTGCCAGCTCACATTAGCTTTTATGACCATTTATGTTAGAAGTCTGAATACAAGATAAAGGCTCATTCAGTTGTGGGGAACACAGCTCTGTGTGGGGCTGTGGTATAGTGCTATAATTAGGAAACAAGAAACAAAAATTGTATTTCTAACTTCTGAGAAAGGAGGGAGATTACTCTGTTGTAATATCATAGCTTAGCTTTTGATACTTCTTCAGTTTTCACTTCTTTCCTCCCCACCCCACCCTAGGCCAAGTCTACCACAAGAATGCATTTAGCACTATCAGTGCCTGGCCAAGTTAGAAGTAATCAGCTCCAGAAGTGTAATTCTATTAAATATACCCATTACCATGCAGCCTCAAAGAAAGTTTTACAGCCCATTACAGCCCACTCCCTTATATGAAATGGTGAGAATGCCAAGAGCAACCACTGAGATGAATTATTGTCAAATGTTTCATTTGGCTTTTAAAGAAAAAAGAAAAGAAAGCGTGAGCCAAGTTCTCAGACATGTGATGTCTTTCATGCATTTAGGTAAAAATAAGGTGAGGTTTCAGGTGCTGTCTCTCAAACAATAAATAAAATACAACACTCAACACATAGTCCCATATACTCACCTTCTATAAATCAGCATTCTTTAAGTATTCATGCTTATATTGATTTTGTGACTGTTAACAAAAGAAAGAAAATTCTGTCAATTAAACGTGTGCAAAGTGTCAGAACTGAGAGCACCTAAGCATTGTTACAATGAACCAGAATAAATGAATGTGTAAATGTGTTGCCTATATCCAAGTCTGTTTGGACACTTTCACCACTAGTAATTAGAACAATCTCTCAACTCAGTGTCTCAGTGGAGTGGCTACGAAATGAGAATGACATTTCTAACAGAGCATGGGGTGTTATTATGTGGGAGACACTGAGAAACAAGCCGGGATTAAAACAAGAACAATTGCAAGGGGAGTTCAATTCCCTCTTTAGTGAATTGATCATCTTTGCAATCTATTTAGGTATACCAGTGAAGGAAGAGAGCATGGCACAGCCCTTTTGGTCACAGGACAGTGTCTTTGTTGTATTAGAGGACAAGCAGCTATCAGTGCCTCTGTTATAAAACATGATCCTATTGCAAAGAAGGGGAGGGGCAGACTGAAATCCTTCTGCTATGAGATAATTTCAGGGGGTTGGGGTATATAACTAGAAAACCTACAGGTAGTATACTGATGCCTTAAAGGCCTAGAAGTAAAACAACATACTTTCAAGACAATGTTATAGGAGGTAATATAAAGGGTGGTCTTTACTGGAGGCCTCCAAGGGACAGGGATGGAAAAATGCCCACCCCACATGGGGTGAATACAGTTTTATAAGTTTGGCAAATTAGCACAATTGACGAGAACCCCCAGTTAGAAGCACAAATGATGAAGTAATTTCCCCCCTTTAGGTTCCACCTCTTCTGTAGCCCCCCTCTAGATAGCGACTAAACTTTGTTCATGGAAATGTGTCTCAAAGAGCTGGTTTCAACCTTGGCTCCCAGCAAGAACCAAGATAGGATAGGGGCCTTGGAACCCCCGGCACTTGGAGCCTCTGGAATGTGTTTTGTCTTTCTGCCAGTCAGGGCAGGGAAAAGGTAGGGAAAAGTATTGGACCTAGCTAGGAACTATATAACTATACAACAATAGTCTAGAGAGCTGTGAATATATATGAAGGAGATATAAAAGCAAAAATCACTCTGGCATCATATAAACCCTCCCACTTCACAGGGAGTTACAGAAGTGGGGTACAATAAATTTCTGCTTCCAGCATAGCCTGAATTACTCCACAGTTCAGGTACTGTTGCCAGTACAACTGAATTTCAACTCACTCAATTGAATCTGCGCAATGGATCAGAGAATCTGGCTGAAAATGTTGATGTGTTAGACCCTGATAAAATGGGGAGGGAGGTTCTCAATACAGAGCATGAAAAATTTATTAGGTCACAACAGGGCTTTGCCTGATTATTTCATTTAGTCCTTGTTTCTCAAAAAATGGCAAATATGGGAGTATCTGGATATTCGTGGTATTGAAAGCTGTGTTCTGGGAAACATGTAGGACTAAATTAATGAACTGCATAAAGAGATGCAAAGCTAGAGAGAAGCCAGGGCCAGATTTTTTTTGTGGGCTTTCTATCAGTGATTGAGAGAAAGTACTGTATTTCCCTCTAGAAAGACTTATTGAGTACACCATAGCCAAGACCATATTGACTAAGATGAAGGTCAAACATAAGCACAATTTATTTTCTGTCTCTACTTCCCCAAAAGTTTAAGTTAGCATTTTGATAGTAACAAGTGAGAAAAAAAGGGAGAGAAACAGCCCTGCAGACACCAAGGTCAGCAAGGGAGGAGGGGGAAGAGGTGCTCCAGGCACCAGAGCAGAGATTCCCCTGCAGCCTCATGGTGCAGCCCATGGTGAGGCAGGTGTGCCCCTGCAGCCCATGGACATCCGCGGGGCAGCAGAGATCCTCCTGCTGCCTATGGAGGACCCCACAGTGCAGGAGGAGGACATGCGCTGGGGGAACCTGCAGCCCATGGAGAGAAGCTTATGCAGGATCATGTTTCCTGGAGCAGTCTGTACCTGAAGGACTGTACCCTATGGAAAGGAGACAGCTGGAGCAGTTCTTGTACGACTGCAGCCTACAGCGGAAGGACCCACAGTGGAGCAGGGGAAGAGTGTGAGGAGGTAGAGAAACCGATACAAACTGACCACAGGCCCCATTCCCCTTCCCCCTGAGCAAGTGGGGGCAAGTAGAAGAGTTGGAACTGAAAGACTGAAGTTAAGATGACTTTTTTTTTTAAAATAAGCAAAGCAAATTTTCACTAGTTGTATTTATATTAGGATTCTTTCAGCTGAAATTTTAAAAGAATATTTCAAAGGAAAACTCCCAGTAACAGAAAATGTCAGCTCATACCCACAGAGGTGTGTTAAGGTTATAAGGAAGGTTTTTAAGGTGTTTAGCAGTCTTCATAGAAGTATGAGGTGCTATATGGTCATGTATAAAACATACCATTGTGATGCATTGAGCTGTGGTACCACCTGTTTGACATGATGGCAAACTTAATGAAGTCGGCTGTAGTTCATACTGCATTCTTGCCACTATTTCCAAGTTCTTGAGCTGTGTGAAAGCCAGGGCAAGTTGTACCCATGTCTAATTTCCTCAAGTTCATGAATGTCACTGTGGAAATGTGGCACAGCTGAGAGCACACGGCCGCGACCTCTTCCCACCAGCAGTCTACAAGTAACCGAAAAATTCAGCAACCTTCTGTTATCATCTGTCACAGTTCACTTCTCCTTCCTTTCCATTTATTCCTCAGTTGCAGCTGATAATGTATCAAGATTTTTTTTTTTTTCTTACAAACACCAGCCTGGTTTTAGGCACTATAAATATGCTTATGAAGTCTGGCATTTTTTCTGTAGGGTGAAAACGCAAGCCATTGTGGGTGTTGCAGTAATTTACATGCAAACATAGTTTTTCACAGCATTAAAATATGATTAATAGATTCATTTTTAGCCTAATCTCATAAAATTGATACAAATATTTCAGTGATATAAATGTACTACAGTAAAAGTATTTTGTTGTCTCACTTGATAAGAAGGATGTTCTTTTTTTCTTTTCCTTTTACACAAAGAATTTTTTCAATTAATTTCTTCCCCAAACTACCTTAAATGTAGTCTCCATAAGTGGTAAAAGACAGAAAACATTTCTCTTTTTTCCTTCTTTTTTACTTCTGAGTTATAATATTGCAGATTCACTCATATTGCACATTCCAACTGTTGAAACACAACAGTAGATTACAGGCAATGGTACATTTCACTGCACAAGTCGCCATAATCCAACAACATATAATTTTTAAGAAGTGGCATTTTCCTCCTTGAGGTGCAAGAAATGGGAGTTTTAAAGCAGCCTTCCAAAATACTAGCTGCCAATTCTCATTAGCCTCCTACTAAGGGGGATGTTCCCCTTTGTCACGATTTGCTTCACAGAAGGCCTTATGGAGTTCCTTATGGTTGCATTGCACCAGTGCTGTTTGAAAGTTGCCATGTCAAGGTTAGAGGGAGAACAGATGGGCAGCACAGAGTGCAATGAACAGTGTGTAAGAAACTGTGAATCCCATTTTTGGTCTGTGTCCTATCTTGTCAATACCTAGGAGTCCCTTCGATATCTTTGAAGCCGGCGAAGGGATCTGGTATTCTATTGATAATTTTGGATTCAGACCAGAGGTTAGTTGAGCAGTAAGTCCTTACTAAAGAAAGTCTTCCATAAACATACAATAACATACTTTATTGAATAATTAACAGCAATAAGAGAATGCTGAGCGCATGTTTCATTTCATTTTTGTTTATGTATAGATTATGGTGGTCTTGAGTGAAGGATGAAGTTGCAAGTTTTACCTTTATTCTGATCACTGACTGCTGTCTAGGGGGAAAAGACTATTTCCATTTTAGAATTCAAAACTGTCTGAAGGATTATCTAATGCTTAGAAAAACAGTACTTCCACATCAGTTGGGTAAATTAATATTTATGAAGAGGATGAGTAAGAACACATGTGAATGTGTTTGCATTGTCATGAATATGCCAAGCAGATATTTTCAAAATAATGTAATTCATAAACCACAATTATCCCTGCCTCATGTGAATACAGTATATGTGTACATTCTTAGAGTAGTAATTGTTAATGAGTTAAATGCATGTCCAGGGGGTTAGGACAAGATGATTTTTAAGGTCCCTTCCAACCCAAACCATTGTACAAATTCTGTAGTTCTTAGAAATTGCAATATCTCTAATTCTTCCAGTGTCTTACAGTTTATCATGCATGGTCATAACACCTTAAACCCTCATGAAATTCACAGTGGCATCAATGACATGTTCTTTTATAGGCTTACAACTTCATCCAGTATATCAAAGGATTACTGTAAATGAACCATAAAGAAGCTGGCAGTATAATTCATTTCATTCCATGGTCTGGTTTCAGCAGTGGAGCATGCATGGAAGTACCTTTGTTATAAATCATAAAATTATGCTTGAGAACACAATACGCAGCATAGCAAAGAGCTGTTAGGAAAATATGTGTATGTACAAAGTCAGAGTTTATAAAAGTGGTTACTCAGTCTCTACCAACAGCATCTTGCTATGACCTATTTAAACATACCTATTTTTGTGCACCCAATCTGGAGTGATCTTCATCCCAATATTTCCTTGTGCAAGCAGTGACTAAGTTTTATGTGCAGGAACAAACAAGAGGGATGTGAAGGACTGCCAGAAGAGTTAGATTCCTATAATTAATATGTTAAATCACAAATGTGTATTTTCATATTTGTAGATTATAAAGAGAATGCTTCCAGAAGATATTTTAAAAGTATTTTACTTGGAATGATTTTTATTGTATAAAATTACTAGTAGTTGACAGCAATGAATAATAACTGTAGCAAAGAATGTGATCAGTTTTGCAGGATGATGTACATGGCATTTTTTTGCTGAAGAGCGAGCCTACATAGTGATGTGTAGTTTCTTTTTTTAACTCTGGCTCGAGAGTTTATAAGGGAGGTACAATAATTAGAAATACTCTTTTACTGAAATTATACATAGGTAATTGTTATTTTCAGTTTTACAATATAATCAAATTATATATATCAAGTCCAATTACAAGTATTAAGAAAAACATACATTGATACCTGACATGAAGATTAACTGGCTTTAAAAAGACTTTTCTCTGTATTAATTGAAAATACATCTAGTTATACTATGTTGGGTAATGATGGTTTTGGCCTACAGGTGAGGCCACAATAGTATTATGCCAGATATATACATTGCATGTGTTTGCATTTACATTACAACTAACAAGATTCCTTCCTCTGAGGCTGCTCTGGCTCATTGCTAATATTTAAAGAGTTCTTGATCAAATCATTCCTCTATGCTGGCAGTACAAAAGAAAATTCAATTAATATGCCAAAAAATGAAAGGCAAACACGAAATAAATGTTTTAAGCACTGTATTCAACTGTGTGTTTGGCATGAACATTTTGTCCTCTAGTTCACAAATATTTAGTATTATGAATTTTTATTTGCAAATAGATGAATTTGCATAGGATTATTCAAGTTAGCTTAATTAATTATGTGTGTTTGCAGAATGATAGATGTATATATTAACCAGTATTTAACTTGCTATTTAACTGTTGTCCAATTTTGTATTTTGCTTCTTGTCTGAAGCGAAACAAATGTACAGGTATATTATGTTATCTCCATAATGTATTAGTTGGAACCCTTCCTAGATCTCCGATTTGTAATATGAGTTATGAACAGGCATATAAATAACCATGTCAGCTTCAAAAGGAAGAATATTTTATATAACCATATTTTTAGCTGATTCAGGACTGATGAAAGTTAGCTACTTAGTCAACTGCAATACAGGATAGTATATTCTGACTTTATTTTGTCAGTATACTGCAAGTTTCAACACTAAATTTTTGATGGAATAATCTTCCATAAGGAAAATACATGAAAATAGAGTAAATGACTTGGTCATTTTGCAACAGAGACAACAGCCCTGCCAACTGTACCAGAATCTGCTACTAAACAGATAAAAGTTTGATAATCCACTGTGTGTTAGTCACATAGTGTATTTTTTGTGGCTTGGGTTTAATGTTTTTCTAAAGAAAATGAAACCTGAAATATCCAATTCCACCAGACTTGAAGTTTTCTCTTTCAAATGATACAGAACATTTTTTCACTAAAAGTTCTGGGGGTATCTTTCACTGGGTATGTCTCTCACTAAAGCCCTCTTGCCTGGAGAGGCTGTGGAGAGCAGGCTTTGCACAAATTGCTGCCATGCAGCCTGCGTGAGTTGTAACAGAATGAAAATCCCTGGTAGTGTCATCTGCTGGAGGGATTTTGCAGAGCTGTCAGTCATGTTTGCTCGACAGAAGGGAAGGGTATTCTTGTTTCACACCTCAGTTCATGGTCTCAGGGGTGTAATCACAGATCACATGAAGGGTTTCTCCAGGGTGGTACCACAGAACCTGACAAATGCAGCAGGCTTTTTCCACGGAAGTTGCCTGAGAACTAGCCCTTGTTCCTTAGGTCTGGTAGGCTATATGTAGTGGAAATTTTTTTCCACTGACACAAAGCTAGACTAGATGTGCATGAACCATGTGCTTCGCTAATCCAGTCTAATGGCAGGAAGCCTAAACTATCCATATGCTTGCTGTGGTCTGGCATTGCAGAAGCATGCTGACAATTTGGCAATGGTGACTGTTCCTGTGGGCGTCACTGAGACATTCCTGTTTCGCTTCTTCTCTTCAGTATCATATGATGTTCTGGGAAGCTGTGTACATTCTGTTTCTTCATGCTTCAAGGAGAATGACATTACAGACCCCAAAGTCCAAGAAGTTAAGAAATATGTACCACAAGCTGTGACAGACCAGGAGGTGAAATGGGAAAGGTTTTCTTCGGCCAGTAGTTTAATACCACCAGCCATTTTCTTTGCTTATGATTGTCATCTTTATCTCTAAAGCAGCCAAGCTCTGTTAGCCATGGAGCATTTCATATTCCTCTAACTCCTCTTCATGTTTCTTATCACACTTGCTTACATCTTCTCTTTCAACAGAACATTACTCTTTAGAAACACGGTGCTGCTTATGTGTCCCTTAGAGTGTACTTCTGAGGGCAAATCATCTTAAATCCAGGGAAAATCATCTGTGGGCTGAAGTTTGCTTGGAAGAAAAGGGAATAATATCCCTTGTGTCATAAAAAAAAAAAAAATACTGTGGAGTTCATTAAGGAATGCAAAGAGCTTGAAAAGAAGTCCTATTATTAAGTGTTCAGCAAAAAATATCCAGTTACTGACAATTAGAAAACCATTTGCCAATTATTCTAGTTTCACAAAGGGCATCTAGTTGGTCATTAGAAGAAATTTGAAACAGGAGCCTTGTGTTAAGTTCATTGCTGAATATTCCTGCAGAGTGATTGCATTCCAGGCATATTTCATCCATGACATCTTGCTTTTAGCCATACTATTGATGACCAGTGGCATGAAAATTGCCAGCTTAGGAAAACAAACATAACTTTGTTATTCAGTGCATTTTTAAGAAAACTTCTTTCTTTGCATTCTTGCTCTCAACCTGTTTTCTAATCACAGCTAGTGCTGAGGAAAACCAACATGAACAATTCCTGGGGACTTCAGGCCATGGGAGAGTGGCAACCACAAAGTTCAGTAGCAACAGTCTTACTTGCCATGTGAGAAGGAGTAGGCAGAAGCCTGTGACTACCTTGTCTAAGATTTCCACAGTTTGCCTATTGAGTACAACCCCACCAAACTAACCAGAGCAAGAGGCTACAGCAAACTTGTCGCTTTGAAAAGGGGGTGTCATAACCTCCAGGAGGAGGTTGAAGGTTGTGCTGAGGAACACAGACATCAACCAGAGCAGAATCACTCCAACCTGAGCAGAGAAATACAATATTACAACCTTCACAACTTCTCTCACAAGGTTTAGAATGTGTGAAACAAGGACTGATAAATTTTGACAGCTTGCTTTTCCAGATGTCAGGGATTGGTTTAGCTATTTGCAAGAATATGGGGGAACTGGAATTAAAAGTACAAAAGATTTTTTTGTTTTATTACCTGCATGACTCTGGGATACTCAGACTTGCTATAATAACATGCTCTTTTAGTAGAAGATTAACAGATATGTTAATAGAAGTGTTTCTATTAGTACAATTTTGGATTTAGAACATCCATTAAAAGAACTTTACAGTAGAATTCTAATCCAAAAAGCTTTCTACTACAACACATTCCAGTTTCTCAAACTTCTGTCTATGAAAAAAACCCAGGAATATTAATGAAAAGGAGATGGACATAATGTTTTTTACAACTGTCATAATTCATAGAATCATAGAATGATTTCAGTTGGGAGGGACCTTAAAAATCATTTAGTTCCAACCCCCTGCCACAGGCAGGGACACCTTTCACTAGACCAGGTTGCTCAGAGCCCCATCCAGTCTGACCTCGAACACATCCAGGAATGGGACATCCACAGCTTCTCTCTGGACAACCTGTTCCAGTGCCTCACCACCCTCACAGTAAAGAATGTCTTCCTAATGTCTAATCTAAACCTACCCTCTTCGAATTTTCACCCTTGTTCTATCACTCCATGTCCTTGTAAAAAGTCCCTCTTCAGCTTCCTGGTAAACATCTTTTAGGTGCTGTGAGGCTTCTCCAGGCTGAACAACCCCAGCTCTCAGCATGTCTTCATAGGAGAGCTGTTTCAGCCCTCTGACCATCTATGTTGCCCACCTTTGGACTCACTCCAACAGGTCTATGTCCTTCTTATGTTGGGGTCCCCAGAGATGGCTGCAGTATTGCAGGTGGGGTCTCACCAGAGCAGATGGGGAGAATCATCTCCCTCACCCTGCTGCCTGTGCTGCTTTGGATGCAGCCCAGGATGTGGGCTGGCCTCCTGGTCTGCAAGTGCATGTTGCTGAGTCATGTTGAGCTTCTCATCAACCAACACTTCCAAGTTCTCTTCAGGGCTGCTCACAATCAGTTCTTCACCCAGCCTGTATTTGTTCTTGGAATTGCTCCGACACCTGTGCAGGATCTTGCACTGAACCTCATTGAACTTCATTAGATCCTCATGGACCCACATCTCAAGCCTGTCAAGGTCATTTTGAACAGCTTAACTGGGAAATGTGACTTTCTATAGCTTTGTGTATGACAATTGTTTGAACATTTCATTGACTCATGATAGTGGTTTTGGTACTCCATATGTATCTTTAGTCTTTTCCCATATCCTTTTTTTGGCAACAGCAGACAGGCTGTTTTCTTCAACTGGAGTAATCAGACACAGGAATAAAAAGTTATGAGAAGTGAACTTCTAAATGTTCAGCCCTGGTGTGAGTTCTATTTTTTTATGAGACCTGTAAGAATGTAATCATCTATGCAGGTACTGTGGTTGCCTCAATCAGATTTGAGTTCAAAATTTTATGAGAAAATGGCAGAAAATACAGCTGCGTACTCAGTCCAAATAATCACACACTCTCCATAACTAAAGGGAAAAAATGTTTTTTTCACACTTCCCAGTAAGGTGAGAATTAACAGAGGTCAAATCAACCTGAGCACATGGAGGAAGTTTCCCAGGTGTGCTGTAAGAGTAAAGTAGGAGGTGCTCAGTCAGCTCAGAGGATTCAAACTGCAGGACCAAAGGAAATAAATTAGATGTCTCCATCTGAGCCTGACAGCCATTCCTGCATCAGGCAGACCTTGAAGGCTGATGGCAAGAAACCTAAGATGGGATCAATTCATTGAGCTCCTTGGCTTTTCTAGGCTCCCAAGGAGTGTACTTGGGATGCCAGTGGATACTGAAAGAAAAAGAAGGCAGAGCTTGGAGGATGCGTGATGCCCTCTGTGTCTTTTGCTCTTTATCTTCAGATGCCACCATTTCCAATACTGTGCGTCGACAAGGTCCTGTCTGTGGATTGTGTCCGTGGTACCTTGTGCCACTAGAGCCAAAAAAGAGCAAAAAACTAAGGTTCTTTCATGTCTAGAGAAGATTCAGCTTCTTTTATGGTTTTTCCCTCTGTCAGGAAACATGTGGGATTTGCCTCTCTTTCCAAAACTTCTAGGGGTTGTACAAATCTTGTATTTCAACCTCTGCCAGTTTGAATTTGAAGCAGGGAGGCAGGGCAGGAGGTAGGGTGGTGGGTGGAAGAATGGGCATGAGTGCACAGATGGGGGATTGTATAAACCTTATTACTGAGGAGGCCTGGCAAATAATGCTTAACAGATCATTATTGTTGCTGTACAACATCTCTTCTGTAGACTTCAAAGATGCACTTTGTAACTGTCTGAGATCATACTCTTAACTGCTCTATAAAAACCATATAAACTTCCTTTTAAATCACAGTCTTATGGAACTAAAGAAATGTTAACAGACTTAGCAGGCCTGGCAGGTGTTTTCCTATTCACTTAGAGTAGAAGAGATCACAGACCTCTTCATGCTGCTTCCAGAGTTTTGTTCTGAACTTTCTCTACGTATGCACTTGACCTGCAAGTCTCTTTTCATTCAGGAAAAGAGAGGAATGATTTTTTTAAAGTATGCAAGGCTCTTCTAAACACAGCTTTATTGTCAGCCAATAAAGAACTTACCCTAATAATGAAAAAAAAATTTTAAATAGTAGGATTATCCCTTTTTAACTTTCAATATATTCACTGTCTTGGATCTGGTTGAAATGGAGTTCATTTTCCCATAGCAGCTCTCATAGTGCTGTGCTTATCATTGGTAGCTAGAAAGGTGTTGATAACATCCTTATCTTTTCTCTTGCCTGTCCTGTTTTAAAGGGGAGTAAAAGAGAGGCTTGGGTGTGTGTCTGGCATCCAGCCAGGGTCAACCCACTATGGTGGTTTTGGTGCCAAAATATGGGATCATGAGGATTTTGAGATAAAGATAGTAACTGGGAGAAGTAATAGGCAAAACAAGTACTGAACAATGTCAAAAAGGGGATTGATCATGAGCAATTTTTGTTGTAATTGTGGTGAATGGACAAGGGATGAATTTTGTGTAAATTGTCCATTTTTTTTTCTGTGTTGTGATGATGTTAATTTGGGTTTTGTGGGGGGACTTTTGTTTTGTTTAGTTTGGTTGGTTTTGTTGATGTAAGGGCAGGTTGTGTGGTGAATGTGGATTTTAGTGATAATCCTTAAATATATGATATGCAGAGGTGAGGGGTGGAATGTTTTGGGTTTGCATGGCCAGGTTTTGGTAGCAGGGGGGCTACAGGGGTGGCTTCTGTGAGAAGCTGGGCCAGTCAGAAGTCGTGGCAACACCTCTGTGATGACACATTTAGGATGAAGAAAAAGAAGTTACTGTGTGGATTTAATTGCAGCCAGAGAAGATCAGGGTGAGAATATGTAAGAGGAACAACTCTGCAGACACCAAGGTCAGTGGAGAAGGAGGGGAAGGAGGAGCCGGAGCAGAGATTCCCCTGCATCCCATGGTGCAGACCATGGTGAGGCAGCTGTGCTCCTGCAGCCCATGGAGGAGATCAGTGCTGGAATAGGTGGATGCCTGAGAGGAGACTGTGAACCCTTGGGAGGACCATGCTGGAGCAGGGTCCTGGCAGCGGCCTGCAGAGCCGTGGAGACAGGAGCTCATGCTAAAACAGGATTTGTGATCCAGTACCCATGCTGGAACAGTCTGTGTCTGAGGAACAGCAGAACTGCACCCCGTGGAAAAGTGACCCATGTGGCAGCAGTTTGTGGAGAAGTGTTTCCCGTGGGATGGGCTCATGTTGGAGAGGATCATGGAGAACTTTCTCCCTTGAGAGGGATCCCACACTGGAGCAGGGGAAAGATTCCTCTCCCTGAGCAGCATCAGGAACAGTGTGATGAACTGACCATAACCCCCACTCCCTGTCTCCCCCCACCACTGGCAAGAGAAGGTAAAGCTGGGAAGGAGAGAGGAGTGGAAGGAAGGTGTTTTTAAGATCTTATTTTGCTTCTCATTTTCCTGCTCTGATTTTGATAGTGATAAATTCAATTAATATCCCCAATATGAGTCTGTTTTGCCCATGACAGTATTTGCTGAGTGATCTCTCCTGGTCCTTATCTCAACTTATGAACTCTTCGTTCTATTTTCTCTTCCAGTTGCAGAGGGGAGTGTTAAAGAGGCTTTGGTGGGTGTCTGGCATCCAGTCAGGGTCAAGCCACTACATTCACTCATGTAAAGATTAACTGGGTTTGTTGGATCTAAGTGTGTGTTCTTATTTGGTGTGATTTCAGTGAGTTTGTGGAGTATATGGGTTTTGTTCCTTCTTCTGTTTCACACTGTTCTACAAAAACTTTTTATGGAAGATGGTGAAATAAAATTATGGGCCTTCCTCTCCTCTCATCTTAACCACAGTTCTTCTTAAACCTGAAATAAAATGTAAGGAAGAGACAGGATAAAACAGATATATATCCCAATATTGCTGAAGCACACCTTATTCCATAGAGCCTTTCTAGGATGGAAGCAAAGGAATTCAAAATGCAAATGGCCGGACTCTCTGTGACTGTACAGTATTGAAGATCCCTGGACTCTGCCAACCACAAGATTCAACCTATGTCATCATTGTCTTCTGTTCTGCTGCTGTTTTACCTTCAGTAATTTAGATAATAATGAGGGATTTTATAGCCTCAAGCAGAACTAAACTCTACCCTAAAGGCTACTAGTCTTTTAAATAGTTTCAGAATATCAATGCATAAATATTATCATTGGAATAACAATAATATAATTAGTTTACTAATATCCTTTAAGCGGTTGCCATCTGCAAGGTAAAAGAAGCTTTTTAAAAGAAGCTAAAATACTTTAATTTAAAATAAGATTCATGCTCAAATAGTTTCAAAAGATATATTACTGAAACCAATGCTCTTCATTCATCTGCTGGAAAGTAGTACTACCGAAATCATATATTTCTGAAACCAACTATCCATGTTATCTCACAATATTCTTTCTTTGGATCTTCTGTATAGTGCCTTAAAATGTACACTCTGAAAGTGCACTGAATATTACAGTTGCAGTAGTGCAGTTTTTCTAAGTGATGCATCCTGTTTCTTTGCCAGTGCTTACATGCATTGCTGTTTTGGCAGGGGTCAGCCTGACTGTCAGAGTAGATAACCACCACCGGGTCTGGCTTTACTGTGAACTTCCCAAGAGAGAGGGTAGACATGAAATTTTAGACCAGCTACTGTTTTATGGGGCTAGTGTCATTTTGTTTCCTCAGTACGGAGTTAACTTTGATAAAAAAGTAGTGGTGGAAAGTATGAAAGAAAGATAAAATTAGTTTACTTGAACACTGGGAGTGATTCTGAATTATATTTGTGAAAACAAAGGTTAACATGTCTAGTCTCAGTCAAATTCTTTGTAGACTGAGGAATTTGCAAGAACCAATCTGCATTTACTCATACAGCCTAACAACTTCATTGCACATCTGACAAGAACTGTATCTGATAAGAAATGTATAAAGTAGACAAAGGCTGGATGGAAGGAAGTTTCTGGAGTTACTAAAGGCCAGAAAATCTACTTTCGGATGTGAATGAGAAACACAGTCATTTTAGGTTAAGATATATAAGGGCATGAAATAGTTCTATCTCACAGCAGCAGCAGGGAACGTGGCTTATGGTAAGGGCTTCTGAAAAGGTTCATTGAAAAATCTCCAGAGCTATTAGCTGGAAGTGGATACTGAACACATTCAGCTGCAGCTATGCATCAGTGGCTAATTATCAGAACAATTTTCCTGGAAGTGAGGCAGATTCTGTTACTTCTTAGCCTTAAAATCAGACTTGCTATCTTTCCACAAGGTGTACGCTATGTCAGCAATAAATTGTAGCTCCACAGTAGCATTTATGGATGGTTTTTATAAGCCTCATATTATGTATGAGGACAAACAGCATAGCCCCCTGTGGCTCCTCCTGAACTTACACAATAATGCTGACATTTAACATATGATGAACCTCATGTTCTGATGGGAAAGATGAGATTTCAGTTGAATAGCTGAAAGATGTAATAAAGTGAAAAGGCTGTGTGCTTTTCATTCAAGTTTAAGGGAGTGTGTCTTTTTAGTACGCTAATTAAAGTTTCTGTGAAACCACTTACCCTTCACCTTGAAATGAAATTAAATTGGGAGAAGTAAGCAACAAGGAATTAACCAGACATTCTGCATATATCACCAGTTTGATATATATAGTAGTCTGCTTATGGTGTTACTCTTTTGAAGAACCATTTTTCTGAAGTATTTTCAGTGCAACAGAACTATTGCACACTTGAATATTACTCCGCAGGTAGTTTTTAAAGAATATTAGAACTTCATTTAATTAAAAATAACTTCAAATGCATTACTTCAGTGAGTTTTTTAAATACTCATGACAAGATGCTTTGCAGTAGGACCTAGAAATAAGGCTTTTCACTTTAGAGTGTGCGGTATTCCAGTATATGAACATGCTATCATTTGCAATTATATGTAAAAAAAATTCCAGGAGTTCCCTAAAGTGTATTTTATTTATGGTGGTTCTGTGTGATGAAGCAATGAGCTGTGAGCATTCTTTTCTAAAGTGCATTATTAGTAGTTTTAAAATTCTACCTACTTGATATTGTGGAGAATACTTACGCTGTACTATTACCTTAAACCAGCAAATATTAAAAGCAGAGATTAATTTCATTCTGTACGCTTTCCTGTTATTCATGTGGGTCTCACTCAGGAGCAATTCCATTGAGATCTATGAAGTTACATCAATTGGGGTGTTGCTGGAAATAGTAACATGCAAAAAAAGGGAATTAAGCTCATACTTCCTCTTTCTCCTTTTCATTTAGTGCTTTCTCTTCAAATCCCCCCACTTGAGTTTTTCTGTATCAATGAATGCTCCTTAATACAGAAAAGTTCAAGTGAAATGAAAATATTCTTGACTATATTTTCCTTGATTTTGATTTCTTTACTCTCTATATATAAAGAAAAGTTTTAATTCTGTTCTTTATTACTGTGTTTCATGTCAGCAATGTGTGAAGTTTAGACAAGGCTAGTATAAATAAAAGAGTCTGGTGCTTTGGTATTCCCTCTGAGCCCCCAAGAGTGAAACATGCAGTGTATAAATGCCTAATGTGCTGATGGAGTCAAGCATCCTTCAGCAGTAAGATGTTCATTTACCCTTTTGTGTTTCTCAGCACAGTGATTTGTGATGAGCTTCTGTACAGAATGAACATAGTGAAGAGAAATCGTCTTCAAATCTGAGTTTCTTACAAACATGGATGTGAAGTACATGCATAAGCATTTTAGGTGGCACCTAATATAAGGGTACCACCACCATTCCTCACGGTGTCAAAGCCTCAGAGTGAATCCTGTTCAAACTCATCAAACTGATAAAAGATTAGTCACAAACTGTGGAAATAAAAAAGTCACAGTTAAATTCTGTGACATTGCAAAGCTGACCTGTGTGATTCAAGCTTATAAGGATGTTTACCCATTTTTCTTTTTTGGGCACCCAACATTAGATTATTATTCATAATAATTCATTTAATCAAATAAATTTTTTCTGTTATTTTTGCCTATTCCTGATTTAAAAACTATTCTGAAAGCCTTTTCTGAAGTGTTTAAGCCATGTTCACTGTTTAGAAAATATTTTTTCTATGAATAGTTTTTAGCCTGATTGCAGGGGTTCATTAGTTTGTATGCAGTAATTAAGTTTTGTTTTGATTTTACCTGTATATTAATAGAACCCTTTTCTGATTCTTTATTGGATAGACATAGTTCCTACAATCAAATTCTTATTGTGTGCCATTTGTATGCATACCTCAACATAAACAAACGAAGTTCAAGATTAACTTCTAGAAAATATTCTTTAATCTTTAAATCTGCTTTTTTCTAGGTATGTGCAGACCATTGGTTCAATTTATTGGAAAATGCACCAAAAAAAAAAAAAAAACCAACCAAAACAAACCCCAACAACAACAAAGAGGCATGAGCACAGTAGAAACAAATTCCATGTGCATAAATAATAGCAGAAAAGTCTGAGATATTCTTTTTTATTATTTTTGTTTACAATCAGAATCATATCAAAAAATGAAGGTTACTGTTATGGGCTTTTTGTAAAACTTTTAAATTGTTGCTGTTGTAAATTAATAGATTAAATGTAGCTGGTGGTTCAGTGGTGTAGGTGGAGCTGAATGAAGGCTCAAAGCAGGAGATGAGAAGTTGTATCCTCTCTTCAAGGGCAGAATTGTGTCCCAGAGGAGATGCAGGCACTATCTTGTGCCATGCCTGGGGAAGAACATTTTACCCACAGACTTTCTCTTCCTTTTGCTGTCACATTTTACTCTATGAGATACTTGATAACTAGCTTTTTGTAAGTACCAATAATTTTTTTCAGACATTCTTCATAAATATTTATTTCCCAGTTTGCCACAGCTCAAAAACATTTCACGGAATTCTGTGAAAAATAGTCATCTTTAAAAGTGGTTACTATTTCAATCTCTTAATAACTAAAGTCATGTGAGAAAATATTTGGAGTAAATATTTTCCTCTGAAAAGAAGTTTTATATGTTTCTTATTATTTTTTTATGCCACTAGAGGTGAAATGAGACAAGTTGATTTGAGCAAGAAGCTTAAGATTTCTGGCAAATCTAACTCTATTTCTAGCATTGCTATAAAACTAGAAATTATTTCCATTTCATCTACTGTGTAACAACAAATATTGATCAGTTACTGTAGCCATCAAAGATAACGTGGCTAAAGTTATTTAACTGCATTTATATACCACAGCAAATATGAGGATTTGGTTCAGTTTTTAGTTGTTTGTGGGATTTTTTAAACCTTAAATTCATGAAGTTCAGTGCTATAGCCATGTTTAAGGAATAAACAATCCTGTTACTCTCTGCCTTTTAATCAGATGTTTCTTTTTCAGTGCCAAACTGAGCTCACAATTGCTGGTTTTTACTTTTAGATTGAGCTGAGAGAACAGGTTGAAATGAGAAAGATTAAGTTTTGATATAAGCATGACTCTTTTCTACCAACCCAATGAATTTTCTCCCCTGCTGGCTGAACTCTTTTATCTCACACCTTCAGAGAGGGCTTTTTCCTGTTTCTGCCAGGAGTCAGTTTTCTCCTGTAGGAGTTCGCTGGTCTTGTATATGAGCAGAACGTTCTTGGCACTGTATGCCTCTCCTCTTTTCCTACTGCCTCACTGGAGAAACCTGGCTTGGGCACAAAGAACCTGGAACATAACCATGACCAAGCAGGGTGATCAAAGTGATGACATTTGTTGATACAGTCAAAGCTCCATAATACCAAAATGACTATGAAGGGAATTTTCCAGGAAGTTCTTACTCATAGTTATGATGTGGGACAGTTTCACTGAGGCTTTGCATGTTCTTTGTGGTGGGCTAGTAGGGGCAACCAGTGGGCTAGTGTGGTGATTAATAAGACCTGTATTGTCATTCTCTTAAAAGCAATGTGTTCACAGCTCTTACCCGTGGTCTTCACAGGACTTCTGTAGCATTTCCATGGAGTTTCTCCACTAAGACACTTTCTCATTAGTTTCTGGGCTGACAACAGATGTTCAGGGGAAGGCACCATTCAAATAGAGCTACCAATTGAAAGCCAAGATGGGAGACCATCTGCAAGCGCAGAGATTCTGGTGCTTTTATGTTTTTGTAGCATCCACTTTTGCTTGGAATTAAAATATCATAATGTACTTGGAAGAATATTTTTTCAAAGAAATCATCTCTATTTCTGCTAAATGAGGTCAGGGTTAGTAAGACCGAAGCTGTAGAAAGAGTCTTGTAAAACCATGTTTCATTAAATTGAATTAAATGATTTTTCATGGAGCAAGAAATACTTAACATAATGTTTCACTTGTGTGGATACAAAAATGCTGCTAGCAAGGATTTTCTTGCTATTTTCTGGGCCCGTGGGAGGCTTTTCTCTCTCACAGAAGAGGTAGTGGAGTTATGTAAACAATGAAACACCTGCAACCTTGAGAAGTCTTGTTTGTGGAACAGTAGAAAAGTATTTTCACAATGGATGTTTTAGGATTTTAGCCAACCACCCCAAGGGGTGGCTGGTCCTTTGTCCAATTAGACTATGAAGAAAAAAGTCTATAAAGGAGTTTGTAAAATAATTAAATAAATCAATCTTGCTGCACAATTCCTGCCTGCTGGATCTTCTCTCCTCCTCCCTACGGCTGCAGGA
Organism: Corvus brachyrhynchos; assembly: GCF_000691975.1. Taxonomy (NCBI): domain Eukaryota; kingdom Metazoa; phylum Chordata; class Aves; order Passeriformes; family Corvidae; genus Corvus; species Corvus brachyrhynchos. The sequence goes on along the minus strand of NW_008238834.1, from coordinate 4,525,362 downwards.
CATGGTGATAGACCATAGCGTTGCAGTAATACACTTGATTTCTAAATAGCAAGAAATAAAAAGCTTAGAGACAGTTTGAATCTTGAGATTTGCTGGTCAAGACCAGCAAAGTCATGTAATTACATAATCACACTGTCACTGCCATCATAGAAATCAAAATATGGATTCCCAGGTGTCTTGAGTGGAGTGTAGTGCATAGGAGTAATGCCAGTTCCCCAGCTTTACAGTGAATATTGCTCTTTCAGTATATGTGTAGAAAAGGTCTAGAGAGCATGAAAACCTGTAGCTGAGGCAATAATGTAATACCTGTCACATTGCCATGCTGCAGGATTGCAAAACACTTAAAAAACTGGTAGAAAATGAGTTAATTCTCATTACACAAACCCATGCAGATTGGGTTTGTGTAATGTTGGTGCAAGGTCTGATTAGCAGCTTCCATTAGATCCCTGTCAGTCACTAGTTGCTATAGTGGCTCCTTGACTTAGTCATGCTGGTGTCCTTGCAAGGAGGATCAAGTGCTTGTTTAGTGCAAGAATGTCCATTTTCACTATTTGACCATATTGAAGACTATGAATTTTTTTAATTTGACAGGAAAAGTATCCATTGAATGTAGGGTAGATGATCTGCTGATCACCTCATTCCTAGTAGAAGAATAAACCTTTGACATTCATGACTGACTGGCTTTCAGGAATCTAGATACATACCTGATATCTCTGTATCTGTGTTAGTCATTTAATGGTGCATGTTTTATGCCACTGTGATAGCCTCTCTATTTTTATCAGATGCCAGCGCTGTAGAAATGTTTGGCCTGTCCCTCATACCTGCTTCCTTTTGTTATCCAGAGATAATATAAGACACCCATATCATATTGATTATCTGCTATTGATAGAAAGTAGTGACTGTAATCCTTTCATTTTAAGAAATCTTTTGTGAAGAAAGCAAGCAAAATAGAGTTGCAAACTTAGATGCAACAGTCAGGTACCTAAAAGAGAGCAACCCAGGTAAGTACATGCTAACCTCATTCCCAGTTTTGGTGTATCTTCCTTTTCATTCCCTTTTGCTGTTCCCCCAGACAAAGCATTCTGGAAATTCACTGCAAGTTCTGCTTAAAAAAAAAATATTAAGGTCATAAAGTTCATCATCCCACAGTCTGAGAAGGTCAAAATGCAACATCAATGAGGTACATGCTTCAATGCTGCCTATATGACATGTATTAAATGATTCAATTTAATATCTTATCTTACTTGCACATTATACAGACATAATATCCTCTTTGTTTTCTTTCTGGGAGAAGAAAATGTCCATTGGCAGTTCTGAATTCACAACAGGCTCTCCAGCTGATGGGCTGTACCTTATCGAGTCAGACTCTGTCCTACACCTCCGGAAAGCAATGAGCAGTCTAATTGCACTGTATATTATCAATCACTGAAGCAGATCAGAAGTTTTTAAGAGTTGGCTGTTACTTTGTGTGCAAATCAGGAGAGTGGAAGAGCAGACAATCACAGTTTAGTATTTCTTTTTGTAGAGCCCAAGATCTTTGCGTGCAATCCTGCATATTGCCGGTCACACTCCTAAGAGGATTGAAAAAATCAGTCTCTTTGTGTCAAAATTTTGCTGACATACTGCTGCTAGAATTCTTTCAGACTTTGTAATGTATTTCGATATGACTCAGAGATTAATTATGTGTTAGGTTACTTTAGTGACTACAGATTTCGTGACACTCCTAGTGGCAAATCAACTTGCTTTTAGCCACGGAGATGAAGAAAGGAAAGCCAAGCCCAAAACTTTCAGGCACATACTGTCCTTGTACTGGCCACCACAGTTGCTCACCAAAAGCACATGGATGGAAACAGTAGTCAAATGTAAATGTGAAACCTGTCACCACAAATATATGCAACTAAAGATTGCTGGATGCAGACAGAAAAAAAAACCACCAATTTTTATTACACCATTGGTGGGATGCCTCTCTTCTTGTTTTTTTTCTCTATGCATACCATTCACAAGGGCCTCCTCACAGATCAGCTAAAGCTTAATTATGGTTTTTTCCCCCACTTATTCCCACTTATTGATCTCCCCATGAACTTGGAATGAGTTGACTGGCCAATACATTTCTCTTTATGACTCCCTGTCCACTGTTCAAGATTAAATTATATTGTAAATATCACTTGCCTGGCGTGATTGCTGACACAGAAGCAAAAATTAGATGTTCTCTTGAGAGTTTTTCCCAAGGCACTGAATCGTTCATATTACATGCCAAAATGTATTAGGAGGATAATTTGAGATCTCATTTTCTTCTGAACACCTTTAATAAAATATTTTGATAGATGAATTTTAGAATATGTATCCTTTTATTGATGTCTAGGTTTTCATTAATGTGATGCAATGTAACAAAAAGGCCACACATAATGGCTGCAAAATATCAAGACCTTTGGGATAAAGCAATGTCCTGCATGAAGAGCATGTGGAAGTCTGATTCTCAGCATAACCATATTTTCCATTTGTTTGTAAAAGTTTGAGAACTGGGGAAAGGAATTTCACTGAGAACATTCCATAGTGTGGGTTTAAATAAATAAGCAAATTCTGAGACTCTTTGGAGTTCAGTATGGAAATCAGAACCTATCTTTGTTTACCAAAGAGCATAAAATGAGAGCACAGTAATATAAACAGTACTGCTAAGAAGCACCATTAATGTCCTCTCACTTCAAACAATAACACAGCATTTCTCTGAAAAGACTGCTGCAATCTGAGGTGTAAGAACCAATCTGGTGTGGTTCAATTTGTGCACATGATTAAATGCCCTCCTCACTCAGATCTGCATATACTTGTAAACACATGATGTGTTTACTTGCCTTCCACCTCTGTCCCAGCACTTCAATTTCTGGACATGGCAGACACCTGAAGATTCAGAAGAGTCTTCTGACTCACTGAGTCGTATCTTAGGGGAACAACATTCACCAAACAATAAAAAAAATCAACATCTCTCCCTCCTTGGTTTCTGAACAGACAAGGATATTAGACCCAAGGTGCTGTGGCCCGGATTATGCTTAATTAGGGTGTCTCTATTGGTAACTTCTCTGTTGGAGATAAGAAGACTTCCCCGTGGTTGAGGAGGATTGGGTTAGAGAACATAGAGTCAAACCTGACATCCAGAAGTCCATGGGTCCTGATGGGATGCACCCATGAGTGTTGAGGGAACTGGTGGGCATCATTGTTACACCATTCTCAATCACCTTTGAAAGGTCATGGCAGTCAGGAGAGGTACCTGAGGATTGGAAGAAAGTAAATGTTACCCCAGCCTTCAAAAAGGGCAAGAAGGAGGTAACTACAGGTCCATCAGCCTCTGGGGTGTTGACCCTGGCAGGTGCCGACCAAAGTCATTCTATCACTCCCCTCCATGACTGGACTGGGGAGAGAATAACAAAAGTCTCATGAGTTGAGATAAGGACAGGGAGAGATCACAAACCAATTACCATAATGGGTAACAGTCAAAACAGATTCAACTTGGGGAAATTAATTGAATTTATTACCAGTCAAAATCAGAACAGGATAATGAGAAGTAAAACGCCATCCTCCTACCTCTCCCTCCTTCCTGATTTCTGCCTCCTCCCCCCCAGTGGCACAGGGAGACGGGGAGTGCTGTTGCTCAAGAAGAGGAGTCTTTCCTCTGTTCCAGCATATTCTGCATTCTGCAGTCTTGTTGCATAAAGTTGGAGGGGCTCTGGGGCATATGAGTAAATCTCTTATAGGACAGAAGGTTGCACATATATCTAAGGGAAAGAATATGTTTCTCAAAGATATGTTTTATGAATAAATTTGGAACACGTGAGTAGACAATATAGTTAAATGAAATTTGTAAAAAATAAGGTGATTTCTACATTCAGGGTTTTTATTTTGCATTCATTATCATTTTAATTACATAGGATTTAAATAGGCATTTTTCTAGCCACTAGGTTATTCCAGGAAATTGTTATGCATTAGGGACACCACATTAGGGACAAGGATGAATATATTTGTATCCTTCTTACCCAGGGCATCCTCAAGAAAACAAAAGCAATTGTAACATGAATGTTGAAAGTAGTAAGCATTCTTCAGCCTTACAATGCTGTATCTATTTAACGTCTCATTTATTCTTATGCCATCAAGTAGTTTTGGTCTGCTCTCTATAGAACTGCTATTTGCACTGTTTAATAACGTGTTCATCAATTGTCTTGCTCTATTTCATGAGTAATTAAATGTTCCTACTTTGGCCAAAAAATACCAATACAATAAAAGCCTTAATTGGCTTCCTCTAGATACTCATGGCATGATCAGATAGCCCTGTCTCCAGCTGTTAATTGCACTAAACATTGATGTATAGGTTCAGCCAACACAATTATGGAAAATGATGCATATTCTTGGAAAAAATGCCAATGAAATCAGAGAGTAAGATAGAAATTTTTCTAGATGTATATTAACATATTAAAACACGATTGAGGTGTGAGTGTGAAAGTGATTTAGGTTTTGTGTTTGGAGAGATTTTGTGCAGAAGAATTGTCCACTAAATATTTAACAAAAGCAACACTCCTTTCTTCAATGTTGAGCATATTATACTGATTCTTTCCTTCCTGGAAGGTGCACTATGATACCTGACTGGGTTTTTTCCTACTTCATTGCACTGTCAATACTGTGGCAGCAGTAATAAGGTAAAATGAAGCAGTTAAGGTAAAATTAAGCTATGTTCTAGTAAATGATTATGTGGGGTTTTTTAATCACAATTTTCATGATAAAATTAATGTTTTCAGTGCTGTTGCACAAGAAAAAAAACCCTCTCAATGCATCCAGCAGTCTAGGAGTTGGGAATAAATTACCACCACTCCTTTTTTTTACTCAGGTTGGTTTCTCCCTTTTGGTTTTGGTTTGATTTTTCTATCACTCTCTGGTTTTTGCTTGTTTGTTTCTTCTTTTTTTCCTCTTCTTTTAAATCTGATTTTTCATAATCCTGTGATCTTTTGCTTTCACAAGCATATTTTCTCTGTTATTCTCCTTATCTATTCATTTGATTCCTTTTGAGCAGATGATCCAATCTATCTTCTGCTTTTTTCTCCAGTACTTCCTCAGAAAAGATCCATTGACAGCTCAGACTCAAAATAGGTGTAGAAATACATGCATTTTTTCTCCGAAACATTTCCATCCTACTTGCCATCCAAGCTCATATAGCAGTGCTTAGCCCATCTTCCTCCACAATTTTTTTGAAAGCCTGTCGCTTTCTCTCTATACAGACAAATGTCACTTTTCATAAGCTTTTTCACTTTTTACCACTTCTTGCACATCCTCCTTAGCATCCATATTGCCAGTCCATCCAAAACACAGCTGGTAACATGACTGCTCTCATTGGTCAAACCATAGCTGCATATTTTAAGTCCATTTTTAGTTTCAAGGTTTTCCACAATATTCTGTCCCAGTCCATAAATCAGATCAAGTGTTTCCTGAGCCCAGCCAATTTGCTGTATCAGTATATTAAGGCTACATTTTCTTAACAATTCTGTGGCATCCCCTGTGCCCGTCATGACTTCACTATGCTGTAAATCATTGGTCCTTTTGGTTCTTTGCCTACATATACTCTTTTTTCTACAGTATATGAAAATTTCATAGCCATTCAGATAGGGAAAAAATGAAAATAAATCACTGTTTTAGGGCATGTCCCAGTTAATTGTACTCTTTCATATCTTTCTCCTATCTTTGAGGTAAGGCTTACATTTTTTTATCTTATATGGCACACTAGTCTATTTTTAGCCTTAAGAGAATTTATCAATCATCCTAAGGACTGTTGCACGATTGCAAATCGTTTTAAGTAAAAATTAACTGGCTGAAGTTTTGTTTTCATAAGCCTTGATGTGTGAAAAATACTCATAGAGGGCAAAGATTGGGGTATTTTTTATTTGGTCTTTATATGCTTTAGAAGTACTCTTCCTGATGGGGTATCTTTGTTCAAGTCACATTTTCAATTACCTAAGTAATTAATCTATTACTCCATCCCTCTGGATGTTTCTCGATTACACAGACTAATAGATCATATTTTTAAAACTCTTGGTAGGGATGTAAAATTCTCTTTAGAAGTGCTAAGGATCATCACTACAGTATAATTGACAAGTCCAGCTCTCTGAATATATTATTTTCATGCTTTTAAAGGTGCCTTTAGCCATTCTCTTTGGGTAAATCAGTCAGCTATTCATTTGGAATATTTCAAGAGCCTTTTGTGGTATTTTGAAAACTGTTTTTTTGGAATTCAAGGTCTCTTGAAAAGGAACATTTTCTGCATTGCAGGGATCCAGTGAGGGGAAATTAAGTGCAGGACATCCAGATTAGCTTAGAAGCGTACTGGAAAAAAACTCCTCTTTGGCTCTGTGCAGGTTCAGAAGAAAATATAAAATAAGTTCTGATGAAGTGCAGAGCATGCTCTTCCAGACTGACATTAACTTAATGCTATTTTAGAAAACTTCATTGTTACCAATTTGCCAGTAGGTACAATGTCTACAACCTGTTAAAACATGAAGTTTAGCTGAGGAGGTGCATAGTGGAAACCTGTTTGCTATGTATGTTTATCCTTACTCCAAGAAAGATCTCAAGACCTACATTTCCCAAAGTATGATGTGATTAGCCATGCCAGAAGGGAATAAAGTAGCCCAGTGAGTCCTATTTCAGTGCAGTGTAAGAAAGCATCCTCTAAGGAGTCCTCTGCCCTTCAGCTGCTGAGATGGCACCATGAGACTGCTTTGCCACACCTGAAACCCCCTAATTTATGCATTATTAGCTCATAGGTTGCATCCAGAGTTTTGCTAGAGTCGAGGGCTGAAACGAGGACATCTGGCCTCAAACAGAGTGGTTATTATGTTACTTGGGATGAAGATTTCCATTTTCAACCTGTAATCCAAATTCTACAGCATTGTGAGTCACTTCAGGGACAAATAACTGCAATCAAGAATTAAGTGTTACACTGTTATTTTTGTGTGCAAAGTTTGGCTATCCCAGTTCTTTTAATGGTAGGAGTATGTAGGGATATTTGAACACTGCTTTTTACACTGAAAAACTATTGAGAAATAAATCAAGCCATGCATTAGCAGAATAAGATGATTTTTTTTTAGTGAGTAGGAGCCAGTGAATAGTAAATACAAACCCCACAGATATATAGGTTGTTAAATAGTTTGATTTTGTTTTGACAATTAGTGTAATTTATTGTTATTTTATTCTTAATTTGAAAATAATTACGGAAATAATGTTTTGCTATTGTCTTGAGATGCTTACAGTCTAGGCAGACAAATGGAGATTGAATAAAAATATTCATTGAAGTTAGGGAAAAGTTTCCCATTAATTGCACCATGCTTTGTGTTTGACCCAAAGAAGCCCAGACAGAGATCCATTAAAGAAAATATCTTTTTAAACACATGCATTTGGCCTTGAAAACATGCAGATGAGCAGTTAAGGCATCCTGGGAGGCCCCCGTCCATGAATGTTTTTAGGACTGAGGTTTTAGAGTAGAGGTGGCAATACTTATCTTATTTTTCATATTGGAAAAATTTTTTTTGCATTTGTTTTGCAGCTAATAGAACAAGACAATTTTTCTTGTGTACTACTTAGGTATCCTTATCCCATGTTGGATGTGGGAAAGATTCAATGATAGAAAGTCTGAGAATGTTCATTCCAATTACTTTTACAATAAGAAACAAAGGATGCTAAGCATGCACATGCTGTTTATTCTCTCAGCTTGAATATCTTACCGCTTCTGTTGTGTTTCATTCTTCTAGGCCTTTCTCTGAGTTCTGCCTGTCGCACAGCCATACGTATTAGATGATTTTGGGACTCGTTTTACGTCAACGATGAAGGGATTATCTGGCAGCCGTAGTCACCATCACGGGGTTGCCTGTGACCCTGCATGTGACAGCCTGCCACACCACCAGGACAGGAAGCCATATTTGTTAAACCCGGTGGACCCCCACCCCGCAGACCACCCTTACTACACTCAAAGGAACTCTTTTCAGGCCGAGTGCATGGTGCCCTACAATGATCAGATTGCCAGCAGCACATTTCCCCGGAGGCATTATAGCTCCCACCATGAACTCAAGGACGAGTGTGCTCTGGTTCCCCATGGAACTGCCAACAAG
>NW_008238834.1:4476486-4517132 GCF_000691975.1 Corvus brachyrhynchos | reverse complement strand
TGCCTCTGAATCGGGATGGCTATCACACTCTGCAGTACAAGAGAACTGCCATGGAGCACCGCAGCGACAGCCCGGGCAGGATCCGGCATCTGGTTCATTCTGTCCAAAAGCTTTTTACCAAGTCCCATTCGCTGGAAGGACCATCCAAGGGGAGTGTCAATGGGGGGAAAGCAAGCCCGGAGGAGTCACAGACGATGAGGTATGGGAAGCGCAGCAAGAGTAAAGAAAGGCGATCAGAAGGTAAGCCCAGATCCAATGCATCGGGATGGTGGAGTTCAGATGACAACTTGGACAATGATGTTTGCATTTATCATGGTCCCAGTGGGGTCATGACCATGGGAAGATGCCCTGATCGCTCTTCTTCCCAATACTTTATGGAAGCCTATAACACTATTAGCGAACATACTGTGAAGTCCTCCAGAAGCAATAATGATGTCAAATGCTCTACCTGTGCAAACCTGCCTGTGAATTTGGACTCCCAGTTAATGAAGAAAAGCTCTTGGTCCTCTACATTAACCGTGAGCAGAGCCCGTGAAGTTTACCAGAAAGCATCAGTTAACATGGACCAGACAGTGGTGAAGGCAGAGACGTGTTACGGTCATGTCAGCTCCTCCAGGTACAGTGTGGAGAACTGGTTGCTGTTAACTGTGCTCTGCCTTGTCTCAGGTGTTTGTGGGGGATGGAGGTTTGCTCTGATGTCTCAAGTTTCCCCAGAGGTCACTGATCACTAAACAAGGGGTGCTGCTGCTAAAATTAAAAATATATCAGCTCTTTTTTTTTTTTTTTTTGGTCCAGAATTCAGGATTTCAAAGAAACTGTTCATGTTAGAACAGGATTTTTTTTTTCAGGTGGGAAAAATAAGACCTTTATGTGTACCTTTTGAATTTATAAGGCTGTCACAGTAGGGGTATAGGGAATTTGATGTTGTAGTGCTTTCATTTAGCACTACAATGTCAATTAACTGAATGTTACCAGGATACAAATTCTTTGATTTCTGTAATTCCAATTTTGCTTTCATTTACTGCTCATTTTTATGAAAGCTTTTGAGACCCTTTTGAGAAACTCAGGGGTACCTTAATACTTTCTCCAGCAGGAAAACAACCTACTTTTCTTTTTGCCATGGAATATAAATTCTCTTAAAACATTTATTGTAACGTGTCCAGATTTGTTTATCAAGCTATTCCTCTTTTTCATGGCTCTGAGTGAAAAATAAAAAATCAAAAGGTTGAAATTATTGCTTGTTCTGATTATACATTTTAGGAGTACATCACCTACTCCCTCACAAGCTGTTTGCAGTTAATACAGCGTCACTATTTTTCACCAGTATTGTATCTTTAAATGTCAAGAATCAGATGTCTCCTCTTGGAGCTATCATACTGCCGGTGAATGTTTGTGGCAGGAACATGGATCAGAAAAGATTAAAACTGTTTCGTTCTTAGGAGAGCTGTGGATAGCTTTTATGCACTTTAAAGGAAGCACTTATGGCACATCTAAGTGTGTGTGTAAGATGGAACAACGTTGCGCAGAGAAGAGAGAAGACCATGAGGAAAAAAGAGGTTTGCTAAGATGATTCGGTTTCATTTTAATGTAGTGGGACTCTTGTCTATTTGTATAGAACTGTATCAAGTTCTCTCATATGGGTGCTTTAATGAGACAGTCAGCTTCCACATTCTGTTGTTTAAGTCAGTATGCAGAGAAAGCGTAGGACTGAGGCATCAGCATTTAAAAATTGATCTTAAAAGGTTTTATGGAGTGTCATGCAAAATAATTTTGAATACCAGCCTCTGGGATTCTAAGTCTTAAATATAAAGGAATGGATATGTATATTTTCTGTTAATTGTTTAGGAGAGTGGGGTGGAGGAAGAGGGGGCAATACAAATGCTCAGCGTGTTTACAGCTCTGCGTATGGGGTGGGGAGGGAGAGGGGTTTCAAAATAGCCTCAGGTTGCAACCTTTTGAGGTTTTGTGAGTTTTTTGTGTGAATTTTGTGAGTGAGAAGAAAACATAACTTTAGGCTTGATTGCTGTGGTTACTTTGAACCCTGAGATTTTTTTGTTGGTATTTTTGTTTACTCCTTCAACCTTCTCTTGGGTTTAGATAAAATAGCAGACAATTCAGTATGTGACCAGATGGCTAGAAAAGAGTGAAAAACTGTGCCAGCATCAGCTTTAAATGAACACCTCCACAGGGACCTTTAGATAATGTTTAACTGACAGGAATAGACTCCTGAAGTGGAATTAGAGGGCATTATCTGTGTCTGTATGAAAATATGTCCAACAATTGTCAAGGGCAAGAATAACTAAATTCTCACTTAGAGTAACTACATTCTCACTGTGTTTCCCATTCTCACTGGTAGTTTTATTTCAGTTTTCACTTAATTTTGTTTCATTCTTTCTAATTGTGAATGCCATTGTAAAATCAAGGGAAACATAATTGGTTTGAAACTATTTTTAAAAATGGAGACTCTTAACCAGGTTATCAGTTAGCATTGGAAGTAATATTCAAACAGAGTACAGTAGATTTGAGGAAGCAGGTCAGGATTATTCTTCTCTCTTGGCAGCTTGAAAGGTTGACAAATGCATATAGGTATTAAAAAAATCAGTCTATTTTGAATGCATCCCATTGCTTTTCTCTTCACTATATCACTTTTCTTTTTGCACTGCAAGCCCTTTGGGGCTTGGACTTTGTTCCCTTTTGAGTTTCCACAATGCCCAACACAATGGGGCACAGAATCTAATTGAGGCCTTTTTTCCATCCTGCAGTATAAATATATATTAACAGCAGAAAAGTTCTACTCTGTTAGTGGGTTGTAGAGTTACTCTGTGTATGTTATTTTCCAGGTGCCCTTCTCATTATTGTACCAAAAGGCTGGTGTCCTGTGTTAGAACAATTGGAAAGGCATAAAATGAGATGAAAGCTGCAAGTCCACAACAACACTGAACAACTCTGATATTAATTTCATTATTATGACACTTCTTTGTTGCTTTCTTTAACTCACTAAATATGAAATAGATGCTTTTATCAACTCGCTTGTTATTTAAGTTTTTGTCTATGCTGCAGGACTTAAATTCTCAGGACATAAACTCTGATCCTTCAAAGAGCAGCTACTTGTTCATGCAATCTCTTCTTGTGACAGTATCTGAATTCAATGAAGGAGTGACTTATTTTCAACTCAGGGTACTCAGGATAATTTTCTTTATCCTAATGGATCTGAGTGTATCAGAGATCACAGGTGACATTGACTTCACATTTGTTTATAAGGGCTTTTATCACAAAAATATCTGCATGAATCCTCAGCATAAAGACTTGGAAATAACAAACAATTATTTTGCTTGCTGTGATATTTTCCACTTAACTGTTCTGTGGAAGGAGTTGGCAGTAGTTCGTATTACAGATGGGCTTATTTCTCATAATTTGGAATTTGGATCAAGTGCAGAGTCCTCCTGCATTGCACTGGCTTTCTTTATCCCATCAGGCTCCACTTCCAGCCCTGGTGCTGAGAAACAGTGTCCATCCTTGGAGTTCTGGGGGAGGCTTGGGTCAACACTGTGCATCCTCAGAAACAGATACTATCCTAGAATAGTCTAAAGACTGTCAAGCAAATCTTTGCCTCTTACCTGCATTTTGGCAATGGAATTGCATTTTTATCTTCTATTTCTCCTTTCAAGAGTGAGCAGCTGGATAGTATGTTCCTTTTTTGAGCTGATTTTTTCTTCAGGGAAGTGCTACTGTTCAATCCAGCTTTACAGTTGGACTACAGTGAAGGAAGGTGAGAAGGAATTGTTCATGTTTTATCAAAATGCTTCTTCAAAATGGTTTCCCTCCCTTGAAAGAAAAAATTATAAAGTGGTGGACAGCCTCTACTTCTCTGGTAGCTTCTCCTCTGGAAAAAATTGAAATTAAGCAAAGCTATCAAAGACAAAATGTAACCAGCAGTCCTTTGCTGCGAACAATAGGGTCTAAATACACAGGCAGATATTTTTTGACACTCTTGTTTTCTATGAATTCATTATTTTTGGAGGTAAAGTGTATCAAATACACTGCAGAGTTTGGCTCTGATTATAGTTTCACCATTTAATGTTCCCTGTAATTACTATTCCTGTTGTCCTTGGTTCATTTGTTAAGAGATTGAGAAAAATACAAAGAATGATGCTTTTTGTATTAATTTTCTTTTCTTCTTATGTGGGTCATTCATAAGTTTTCTTTTCATTGCAACTGATGAGACTCATCAGTTGTGTCAGACACTTGAGGCTAAGGTTGGAAATTTTAGTTCTGAAAACTGAGGTGCAGAAGGTGGGTGCAACAGTGCAGCCATTGAAGTTCCACATTAGCTTTTCTTTAGTGGGATACTGTGAGAAATACTATAAAAATACAAGCCAAGTTTCTGGGCGTAATAAGAATTTTCTGGTGCCAAAGGGTTCTTGGTTAGTACTGCGCTCAGTTTCCTGTGTGAAGGTGGCCTGTAATGTGTGCTGCTATACCAGGTGTAGTGCTAAGAAGCTCATCATCTGAATGACTTGTTTTCCAGTCTCAGGACAAACACAGTTTCTTAGGAAATACTGCTGAATCCCAGTCCCAGCCACCCTCTTTTTGTTGCCTGTGTCCATGGGTGACCAAATAGACCTTAGGGTCAGGTGCTAATAAGGACCAGTAAGTGTAATGTGATCTGTTGATGTGGTATGTTACATTACAAAGCCTTTATCCTTACGACACAGCAATTTATGTTAGATCTGTTATACTGGGTTTGTCTACGCAAGTTTATCTGCATTTTCAGTTTGTGTTTTCCTCATTTATGGTGTTTGCATTTCAAATGCAACTACCATATTCAAATTAATCTTCCAGTATATCCTTGTTTTTATACACATGAAAGTTGTACTAACATCCATTAATATAGATCTTCCATTTTTCATGTATCTGATGACTTGCCTTTTCTTAGCTCATATTCCATTATACATTGTAAATTAGTGAAGCACATGTTATTTCTTTCAGTTTTCCAGTCAGAACTACAAAGTACATGAGGTATAAGTTTCAAGGTTTTTTTACTGAGCTCATGTGAAACATAATTCTTAATAAACTAGTGAAACAATTTGGACAAATGTAAAATACTGTCAAATGTTTTAATGTATTCTAGGTCAACTTCCAGGTAATGGAATAATCATGAAAACATTTGGAAATTCTTAAATGTTCTCAACTTTTAAAATGAACTAATATCTAATATTAATACTGAAAAAAATATTCCCAGAAAGCTGATTTATTTTGGTCTTTCAGTCATGAGGTGGGTAATATGAATAATGGCTAAATCTAGGGAATTTGTGGAAACTATAAATAAAGCAGAAAACAGCTTATTTACAAAATGTATATTACTAAGAGATAAATACATTAAATTGGCATCTTGGTTATTTAGCCTTCCTGGAAAACCACCCAAGATATGATTGCTATACAAATGTGTAGGAGAGTGTTTCAGGATAGTCGTCTTCCTCATCTTTGCAGTCCTTTAATTTAGCTAAAAAACAAAACAAACAAAGGAACCTGGATACTGTCAGCCGTGTTAGTGATCATAATTTTGCCACTCATTTAACCTTAACAACTGGTGCGTTCTGATTTGCTTAATTGAAAGCTGTGCTGACCTTTGGTGTCTTGAGTAATGGGGGCCTCCTAAGGACAAAGAGAGCTGTTCTACAGCAATGCCAGCTGCAATTTTATCTGCCCATGTTCCTTAATTTTCTGTCCTTTAGTTTTATTGTCCTCCTGTAACTTCTCAGTATTGAATATACTGGCACTGACCTTATTTTTTCCAGATTAATTTGAATTACTGTCAGTCTATTCTGTTAGCATCCCTAATGTATTCTAATAGTGCATCCATTAAGGAATGCAATTCTGGCAGCTGGAACCTGTTGGCATACTATTTGTAGGATTTAGCAACATACCTGGGTGAGACTACATTATATATACTGTTCTGTCAGAAATGCTTATTAAAATTATGGCTGCATATAACAGCTGGCATTTGGTATCTATTTCAGTTCGTTCATGGATAAGATTTGTTTCAGTCGTGGATCTGACTTTTTTTCTGTAGCCTTAAATGTTTGGAGTGTTCTACTCTTATTCTTTTCAGTGGTTTCACTGTGTGGGGGGGGGGGGGAAAAAGGGAGTAAAGCAAAAAATCTTCAAGAAAGTCAAGTCCAGCAAAGAGGATAATTTCAATCTGCATCTGAGTTTGAAACCTTAACTTTTATAGTGGAAACATGTGAAGTACATGGGGAAGAAAACACTAAGCAGTGATACATATTCCTCAGTCAGTGCAAATAAGGAGTATTTCTCTTCATCCAGTTACTGGGTTGGGGTTTTGTGTTTGTTTCAAGAATGGAATTCATAGTACAGATCTTGAGTGAGGAAATACTACAGTGCCAGAGGAGTGGTTTGAGCTGGGCTAGCTGGCCACAGTTTTTATTCTGCCTTACAAATGCTCTTGTGGTTCTTGACAGGTGAGCTTCTGTCACTACTGAATTAAGCAATAAGAACATCGATCTGTTGTATATTGTTTGTCCTTTCATCCTCTTACCCTGAAACTGTGCAATGTACTGTCTTCTTTGGGCTTCTGATAGATATGCATTTATCTCACCAAAGACTAAGCAATGTGTCATGCAGTTGGAAAAGGCATTGTGACAGTTCTGATGGGCCAGGGCTTCCAAAGACAGTCTCTGAATTGTGTCCAGGAGTCTTTTATGCAAGTAAGTTTGTGTCTAATTTTTGCTTTACTGACATAACCCAGCCTGCTCACCAGTTTGTTAGGAAATCTTTGAGGTTTCCTGGTCTGTAGCAATTCAGTTTTTAGCAGATGAGAGTTAAGAGTATGACCTTGATTTCATATCCTATGGGACACTACTGTAGAACATAGGTCACCATTTGGTGACATTTCGAGTCACTGAGAAGACACACTATGATTTTCTGAAACCAGGAAAGTTTCCTTACAGCCAAATGAAAGCTTCTTCACAGGTGTATAGCACTGCTGTAATGCAAAAGAAATCATTGTGAAAGTTCAGTGAAATCTGTCCACTGGCCACTAAAATGTGACAGAAGCCAACAGCCAGGAGGAGATGGCAGTTTCAGGGCATCACTTAGAGTTGCTGCCTGTGAGAACACAGCA
Organism: Corvus brachyrhynchos; assembly: GCF_000691975.1. Lineage (NCBI taxonomy): Eukaryota > Metazoa > Chordata > Aves > Passeriformes > Corvidae > Corvus > Corvus brachyrhynchos. The sequence goes on along the minus strand of NW_008238834.1, from coordinate 4,509,988 downwards.
TTAGCAAAGCACCAGAGATTACTGAGTTACAGCCAGCCAAAAGAAACAGCATAAGGGCTGCTGCTCAAAATGCTCTCCCCACCACATCTGTTTTCTTCCAAGGATACAGAATCAGCTACGTGTTCTCCACCCACTAGCCAGTTTCCTGCTGTCTGCCTGATAATGCCTGTGTGTGTAGTGAGAGAAAGGTAAAATGGCATCTCATCTAACAGTATTGCTTTGGATGCAAACCAGTCACTGTATGCAGGTGTTGAAGTGACTCACCACAAAAGAAGATATAAAGATGAAATGAGAGAATATTTCTCTATTGCTAGTCATTGAAAGTGTCCTTTCAAGGACTGGTATTCATGTTAGCAGTCATCCTGTCATCCTTAACTGGGCAAGAAACCATATGTCGTTATAACCAATGGCTTTGAATGCTTCAAGGGTACTGCAAAAGATGAGAATGAATGTCTGCCCTCTGCCACTGGAGAATATCATCCATGAGTATCATTGAAGCAGTTCTAGTTTGAGATCCTGGCCAAGAGCCCTGATCTGTGACCTTCAGTTATGTTTACCTCAGCTAATGGATGTGGCAGTTGCTGTTTGGCTTCCTTTCTGCAGAAGGTGTTTAAGGGTGGCAAACTTGAAAGGCAGTGGCTGGAATCATTGTACTGGTATGCCCCTCTTCACGGTTGGTTGGATTTTTATACATAAAGCAGAAGGATAAAATTTACCTGGAATCAAGACATGGTAGTTTCATTTAGAAGACACGCATTCCTCTTCATAAAATGGAATGTGAATCAGATTGACAAACCAGTGCTCAAGACACCTTTTGGCGAATGAACATTGTAAACTGGAGTGGTTCTTGAAGAATTTTGTCTGTTGGCTGACTCTCAGAATTCATACTGGTTTAGAAGACTTTCCAAACTACTCTTATGTGAAGGAAGATTGCAGTTCTTCACCCTGTTTGTTCAGGTTTGATGGAAGGGGTGGGCACAGCATGGAGGAAGTAATGCTACATCTTGGAGAGGTCTTTGTTCTGGTGTTAATTCCCCTCTTGTAAAAAAATACGGAGATTAGTTAGCTAAATTAAATTAATTTATAGTAGAACTCTGGGTTCCTACAATGATTGGTCAAATAGTGCAAGCTAAAGCAAATGTTGCTGCAGATACTGAGCATATTAAATTTGTCCTAAATAAAGGCAACCTTCCTAACTGCCTTTTTGAGAACACTTGAGGCTTATTAAACATATATGTTTCTTTCTGCTTTCTAAGGCTTCCTCTTTTTTTGCATACTTCAATGATTCCTAACATATGCACATTGGTAGAAAGAAATGCTACTCATCCTTATTGGTCTGATTAATTCAATATTCATGAGTGCTAGGAATAGGATCAGTAAGTGGAAGATGGCAATTGGAACTTCCTTTACAGCGTGCAGAAGAGGCATAATAATGGCTAAGACCAAATTGCATGGGTTTGAAAAATCTGCACTGAGCAGTCATTAGGCATTGTTCTTCAGTTGTGTGATTTCATTTCATTAGGTATTTGCATACTAATAGAAAGCTAAAGTTACAAGTCTGCTGCTGTGAGCGATGGTTAGCCACTCCTTCCAGTCCTTTTGTTTACTTCTGTAGTCATCCACATTGCTTTGGCAAAGCACAGGGAGAAGCTTTAATGATTTCAGCTGCAATAAACCAAAGCAAACTAGAGATCAATAATGAACTTAATTTGCTATAGAGACAGTCTCTTTGCTATTTCATCCAGTGAGGTAAGTTAATAACTATTTGGGGAAAAAAAGAAAAAAAAAAAGGAAATTAGATATTCTAATTTAATTATTTAGAAATTGTTTAAAATGTTTTCTTTAGCTTTGTCATTATAGTCTGGGATTATTTCACATACTACAACATGTGAGCTTATGAAGTAAATGTTTGAAAACTGTGGGGCCAGTATACCTGTTAATTTAGTTTATTTGGGCTCCTAGACTATCTATTAAAAAATCCAGTTCCTTCATATCAAAAAATGCATTAAAGGAAATGACGAGTCAGTACAACCTGGCTAATGACAAAGTGTGAACACTTGCAGAGCAATATAAATTTAGTTAAAGATTGGGACAGGTAATCTATACACTAAATGATGCTGGATCCAGGTGAGATGTTGGCTAGTAGCAGTACTTCATCTTTATAGTCTGCTCTGTTTACAAAAGAATGTTGTATCAGCCATTTAATCAAAAGAAAGAAACTGTTGTCAGGCTTAGTGTTCATGCATGTAACAATTTATTTCCAGGGGTTTGCTGAAGTTTTAAGTTTCAGTAAGCTGCATGGCTCAGAGGCCTTTGCTGAATATTTTTTATGTCTATTCAAGTAATAATGGTGTTCTGTTTTACTATGCTTTTCGTATATATGAAGTACACTCTTGATTTTTAGGCTTGTAAAGATTTGTACATGAGCTTAAAGATCACTTAGAGAATGAAATGTTTCCAAGATCATTATTACTTTGATAGTGTGATTAATAATAGTTCTATTTTAATAGAAACAATTATGTTCATTGTTAGATTTGAGTTTAGCTCTTCTCTGTTCTTCATGAGAGCAAAAACAATCATGCAAGTGATGTTCCCTCTTGATATTCTGATACTGGAAAAATGGTATTGCCAAGGTAATTGGATAATATGATTTTCTTAAAAGCATAAAACAGCTTTATCTCAAGTATGTCAATCTTAATCCCATTAATCCTCTAAGGCAGCAGATACTGTGCATTTGCACTTGTGTGCAGTGTAGTATGTGACCTTGCAAGGCATAATATAGGCCATTCAAACAAAGTAAGAGCCTGTGGGAAAATCTGTGCAGACCCCCTGACTGAAATAAAATAAGAAAGCTGGAGGTTCACATAGACACTTCTCCCAGCATTTTTTCCAGACTAGCAGAAGAAATCACACTACAGGATGTGTGGTACCATATGTGTAGAAACAGAATGTATGAAATAATCTAACTGATTTTATTTTTGCAGGTTTTATTTTGGAGAGGGCTTTATCTTTTACTTTCTTCTCATGATATGAAACACTTTGTTGCGACAGTAAACTGCACTGTCTGCATGAGCTGTTACAGCCATGTCTGTTACAGCCAATACTTTTTAGGCACCAAAAAAGCACTCTGAAAATCAGGTCACTTCTTTTAGTAGGTATTGCTTGAGGTATTTGACTATAGGCACAGCAGTATTAAAATGCTGACATTATTTTATCTGCCTGAAATGAAAGGAAATGCTGAGCTTTAAGGGTTGTTTGTCCTACTCAAATAATACACAGGCAGAGACCCTTTCATAAAAAGTATTACAATTGTTAATAGCCAAGGCAGAACTTCTAAATTGTTTCTTTACCCTGCAAATGCTCTTTATCAGTTACACGATGCCTTACAGTTTTCTCCTACACCAAATTCTGAAATTAGGGTTTCTTGCTCTTGTGAATATCAGATAAGAAAAAAGAAGAAATAAGATAAAGGTGAGCTGGATCCAAATTTTTTTCTACAAATTCGCTAATATACAGAAACATTACTGTAAACAAACAAACAATAAAAAGTAAAAACAAGATTTAAAGAAAAACAAACCTGACTTAAACACCTGCACAAAATCCCCATGGTCAAACTGTTTAACTAAAATAGCTTTTAAATCGAATATCCATTGCATTCTTTTATTGCAGCTTTATCTAGGCAGGTAAAGTAGTCTGTGCAAACACTCTGACTTCCTCAATGTGTTCTGTGAATTTGGAAGCGTATCTGGGTTGGTATTTTAGGCTGTTCTCTAAATCTGGATGGCTTTTTAACCACAGCCATCCTTTTCTCTTTGATGCACACAGGGTTTACCCTTAAACCCATAATATGGAAATGGAAGTTGGGTCACTTTTGTATTATTTCCTTTGGTTTTGTGCATGCAGGTGACTTCCAATACCCAAACCAGCCAGTGGGTTTGTGGCACTCACTGAGACTGCTTTGCCCTGGTCTCTGTGTGAACAGCTCATCTTGCTTTCTCTGAAACCAGTGTTTTTGAAAAAGTGGAAAAGCTGCTAAAAAGGTAGTGGTTGTTTTTCAGTGATTGCTCACTTCACTGATATGAGCAGAGCTCAAACTGGAAACTTCCAATCACATCGTACAAACTGAGGGACTAGAGCAGTGCATTCAAACCTCAGCATGGTACACAGGGTTTGCATGTGTACATAGAAAGTTTTGGGGTAAAATCCATTGCAACCAGCATTCAAAACCTGGCCTATTGTATCTAAATAATTTTGAGAATCTTTGGGATAAAAGGTCTTATACGTGGGGTTATTGATAACAGAAGTCAATAATTCCAAAGTAAGTTTTTCCACACTTATCACTCACTGGTATTGCTCCTATAAACTATGGCATTAAATTTAACAGTGTATCTATGACTTAATAAAACTACAGGTGTTCAGCTTGCCTGAATTATGGGCACTGTATGAACATTGTAACTTTATCTCCCCTGACTTTTTCTCTGTTAAAGACACCAACCTTAACAATATACTAACATACTTTATTTAGTGCATTAAGGATTAATTCACTAATTTATCTTAATGAGAAAAAGCAAAGATCTTCAATTAAAGCATAATGAATAAAATATTAAACAGATCAAAGTGCATATCCTCTAAGAATTACCAGATTCTCTATATACTCTGACTTCGATATCTAATAGCTGCCTAAAAACTGATTGGAAATACACTATTACAGATTTTAAACTTCTGACTGAAGTCTGAGCATGTCATCAAAATGCCAGCAGAGCTTGATTTTACTAAACTTATCTTAAATTCTTTTTTGTATGAGTGATTTGAGAAGTCAAAATTTTACAGTGACAAGCAGAAGCTGTAGGTTCCAAAATGTATGTGAGAGGTGGTATGAATATAGATTGTATACTCACTGTTTGATGATGTTCTAGGCCTAGAACTAATGCAAGAATAAGACCTGAAAAAAATTTTATACTCTATCTGTCATAAGTGGCTAAGGGAGGAGTGTAAAATGTTCTGTACTGTTCTATATCAAAAATCAAAACCTCTGATGGGTGTTACCTTCATTTGAAAGCATCATCTTTCCAGATCTGGTCCAGGCATAAACTTAGAAGTCGCAGAATGGAAATATTGCTCTGCTTTCTCTTTTTTTTTTATGTGGAAAAATACTAGAGCTGTTCATTTAGTCCTGTTCTTCCAGTAGATTCTGTTAGTACTTAGTACTCTTAGTCTTAGTTAAAGCTTTACCCTATCCTAAAAGAAAATTTCAGGTGGTTTTAGGAGTATTTATTCAGTAATATTCTATAGATGCACAATTCTGCATGTCATCATTCAATAAGAAAACTGGAGTTAGAACTGTATTTCTGCTTTAATGAACTTAGATTCTTGGAGCCCAGGAAAATAAATTCAAAAATAAACAAAACAAAAAACAAACCCCCCTCCCCCCCTCCCCAAAACCCCAAAACCCACAACAACAAACTTTGCATGCTGCTGGAAGAATTGTAGAGCCATTAACTTAAGGATATGTAAAGACAACATGGAAATTTACTTTAAAAAGACACTTAAATTCTTTACAAAGGAAAGAATTAGTTAAATAAAACATGGAGAAATTGAGAATGACTAAGTCCTGAGAAGGGAGGCTGGGTCTTAAGAAAGAATATTGATAAAGGGGAAACCTAGAGTAGGTATCCAGGATTAACTCTTCAGTTCTTTGAGGAAAATACTGAAGCTCCAAGAGAGTTTCAAGGCTGGACTTGACCAAGAGAGAATGGGGAGAACAGAACACAAGAGGAAAGAAGGACTGTTTGAGCCTGGCAGTTTAAGGAAGGCCCTAAATAATCATGTCAGGAGCAGGAAAAAAAAAAATCAATGAAAGAAGAAGGTTGGCAAGGTCTTGGGTTTTGACATTGTCGGGAAACAAAGCAAAGACATAGGTTGTGAATAGTTTAGTTAATAAAATTAATATGGTTAATTAATTATAACTAGTAACAAGCCTATATGGGCTTAGGACCATTAAATATCTTTGTTCCTTTGTATACCACAGTGCTATACAAAGTGGTATACAAAAATAAACAGTTGCAGTTTATAGCAGTATAGATTGATAAAAGGCCATTAAAAAGGCCATAAAAATTTATTTGTATTAACAGTAACATTCAAAAGGCCTTACAGCCTCTGGACTTAGACTTCTGTTTGTAGTGGGAATCAACAGCTAAGCCGTTAGCAAGCATTCCAATGTTTTAGTTTTGGTTGTCTAAATAAGCTGGCACATAAATGCTCTGGCTGAAATCTGCAATGGGATTCACAAGATCCTCAGCAGAAGGTAAATTTTGATGAAGAACAAACTTCCCATAGAAAAGATTATTCTAGCAGGTGAGAGTATTTGTAAGTTGCAAGACAAATTTAGTAACCTAGATTCGTGCCTCCTTATTTAATGTGGCTTGTAAGGTTTTCTGAGCATTATAGCTGTGGCTGGTTTATAGAATTGATTCACTGAGAGGAATCAGAGAAGCAGCAAACTAAAAAATGACAACTACTTGTATTTAAGCCTACCACAGAATGATTTTAACTAAAAACCTCTTTTGCAGGGCACCTTTAGATAAAAATGGTGTTTCTGCAAAATAGCTTCAAAGGTCCTGCTCCACTTCATGTTTTTTCTGCAGTTACAGGAAAGAGAAGGATGTTGGTTTATGTGGTCAGAAGCCACAGGAGCAGAGGAAGGGAGACAGTGGGTGGGCAAGAGCACTCCGCTCTTGGACTGTCCTTTGTTATGTCTCAAAATCTCATGAATGCACATTCCCACCATTCCAGATTTCCAATACAAAGAAGGGACAGCACTGACTTCAGATCAAGAGAAATAATGCACATCATTAAGAAGAAGAAGAAAAAGAAGGGAATAAAGAGTTGTATGACTCAGGCACTCAGACTAACAGAATTCAAAAGGAGGCTCACTGCAAGCTGCGGGTGTGCAGTTGCACCAATTAAGCTATAGAAGCGTTAGTAGTAAAATTTCACACTTGCAAACCTACTTTTGTGATGATTAGTACATAGCTCCACTAATCTGAAATGTATCTTGAGCCAAAATCATCCTGGTGAGCATTCCTAGGTACACTCTGTCAGAAAACATTGTCATATAGAGATTTGTATTTCAGTTTTTGTGCCTCCCCAAAGATGTTCAATATGTTGAGCTGAACCAAACATACCCTGATCTGGTTTATAAATGCTTTGAATGAAAATAGCAAAAAAAACCCAGATTTATCCAGCCCAGTATTAAACCTAACCAAGGCTTCTGTGTCAGCATGTTTGCTAGAAACTTCCCAGACAAGTAATAGAAAATAGCAAAGAACTCCAGAGATGCTTGTGACTATGCAGAGTGAGAAGTGGGCCCCCATTCCAACAGCAACCCATGGTCAAATGGGATTGAGAACAGGCCTTTGACCATCAGAGTTTTTGTTATGGCTCTGTTGTGGCTTACCAATAACACCTGGGAGGAGCATACTAATAAGAGAATTGTGTTTATCACCTCAGGTTCCTCAAGATGAATGGACTGGCTACACTCCCCGAGGAAAAGATGACGAGATTCCCTGCCGCCGAATGCGTAGTGGAAGTTACATCAAAGCCATGGGGGACGATGACAGTGGAGACTCGGACACAAGTCCAAAGCCATCTCCAAAGATTGCTGCACGGAGAGAGAGTTATCTCAAGGCCACCCAGCCATCCCTTACAGAGCTTACCACCCTCAAGTAAGTCCATGTTCTACCACATACAGCTCTCCACTAACACATGCATCTTCTACGTTTGTTTCTTCTCTTTTCATTTTCTATGTTTTCTATTGGTTTCTTCTCTTTAGTGCTAGCTGCTGGTTCAGGAAAGTATTTGAACAAATGTGCTCAAGCATGCTTATTTTTGCATGGGTTTCTTTCTGAACAAGAGTAAACATAGGAATGTTTCAGAATGTTATTCTGAAAAGGGACTGCGCTATGAATTTGCAAAGTATTTTAACCTGTTAGTGTTAAGTGAGCATCCAGTTATGTACAGTAGGTCTGCTCTTTGAATGCTTTGCTAAATTACAGCTTTGGCCTGCAAAAGCTTTGCATAACTGTGTATTTATATATACTCAACATGTGAAATTAGCCCTAAGATAGTCTTTGCAACTCCAGAGAGCACCTGAGATGTAATTAAAAAGAACTAAGACCATCTGAAAGTAGACAAACCCATGTTTTCTGCTCAGAATTGCACGGTATTTTGTGGAAAACCAAAAATTGATTTTTTTTAATTGTTTATGAAAGCTTTATTTAAAAAGAGTCATGATTTTATGGTTTTCAAATGTCACTATTTGTTTTTCCTATATTTATGTTTTAAAAAGCCACCCAAATTCTCAGGAAAATTGTACAAATGGACAATTTTGTATTAGTGTTTTATTTTAATTGATTCTAAAATGGAAAGGTCCCTTAAAGCAAGAAAATAAATTATGTCCATAAAAGAAAATAGTGTGGGTTTAAAATCAACAACAATTCTGTCTGTCTTTAACACAATTCTTTACTATAATAGTGAATCGTAGTTCACTGGACCAAAAAAAACCAATTTTAGTATAACTTGCCTAAGGCTGTAGCTTTAAAATGGGGAGAAAAAAAAATTAAAAGGATCTCTATCTCTTCTAGTATCCATGATCAGTGACAAAAGACTCCTTCTGCATTTCCCTTATTAATTTCTTCTCCTTCCTTGTCCTCCTCTGCCCCATTTTTTCCCAGAGATCTTATCTGAGAAACAGATTTTAGAGAAAAGCATTTGATCCTTGTTAAGAATGTCATGCTCTTGACATCAGTGATGACTAGACCAGCAGAAAAAAGAAAGCTTACTGCAGCTCCCCGTAGCAGCCTGCCTGACTTTGTCTCAAGGGAAGCCAGGGATTGCTTCTTCTCTGTCTTTCCATTAGTGTCCAAAGGAGAAAGCAATCTCATTTTCTGCAGGGATTTTCATAATGTAGCTGGCCTTTGCTCAAGGGATCTAGTGATTCCTTTCATCATCCAGAAGACTTTACCACATCCTTTCCTGAGCCAAAACTCCTCCTGTGAGATCAGTTATTGCAACCTCTGCAAGGTGAAGATGAATGTTATTTACCACCACAAACTCCATCTAGCCATGCTTCATGCATGGACACACTTTCAGGCATGGAGCTTATTCTTTTTGAGTTTTTAGGAGCATGCTTTCCAGAGTTCCATAGCGTATGTGAAGCACAATGCATCACAATGAGTGTATTTGCTCTTGGTCATTTCTGTTCTCTGTAGATACAGGATTTGCAAAAGAATATAGATTTATGAAAAATCAAAAGTCCTGCATGTCACTGTTCACCCACATAGGATGTTAGACCAGAGGTGCCAGGCAGCAGAAGCTTTTAGCTTTCAAGTCATTGTAATTCAGCAAAGTGCTTGTATAAATACTTAATTTCCCATGTTTTTTAATCCCTTCCTATTCGGGAAAGCTTTTAGGAATGTGCCTAATTTTAAGCTGCACTCTGTAAAATTCACATAAGTTTAGGAGCTGTGCAGAAGTAGGACATAAATCATAGGGTAGAAGAAGGAAGGGAAAATGGTAAATGGTAGTAAAACAAAAAAGAGGAGGAAGCATGAAATAACTTTTCTTTTTCAATGACTTTTCATCATAAACTGGGATGAAATAGAATTATTTATTTTAATCTATGCTGATATTTTAAAGAAATATCTCTTCCTGGGAAACCTTTCACTTTCAGAGACAATTTGTATAATACATAATTATGCAGTGCTTTCATTCCTTTCTGCTGAACATGATAATTTCTGGGGGTTTTATGAGAAACAGCTGAGTACTTGGTCTGGGAATTGAAGTCTTCTGTTAAGCTAGGTCTCTGTTTCCAGAATTCTTCATACTTTACTTAATAGTGTGACTTGACCTTCACAATGACATTAGTTTTTCATCCTGATTACTGTGAGAGTTGTGGTAGAGTTTTTGCAGGTGTGTTGGACAGAGACTTAACTAGTGTCCCTAACTCACTGAATATAGGTCATCAGGCAATTGTGTGATGTGTGGTAACAAGTTATTTCCTTGGCTTGCTGTTGACTTGGGTTCAATTTGCACCTGAATAAGTGCTTTGTGGAAATGAGCCAAAGGCTGCTCTAGGCAGCAGGCAGCCTTTTACTGTCACTAGTGGACCTTCTAGTTGACCTCTCAGGGTATTATTAACACCCTAAAGCTGAGTGGTATTTCGCTCCTTTAATTATGGGGGTTTTCTGCCAATGAAGAACAAAGCACGCTGTGAGAGCAGTGTTTCTACAGCAGTAATTGTCAGGGATCTTCCTGATGCACTTCTTTCTGCTACTCCCTTTCTCAGTTTGCTGTATGCAGTCTCTAGTTGGCTGCACTTTCATCTCTGGCAGAGCAAACAAGTTAAAAACATGTTCCCTTTTGCTTTCACTGTTGTTTTTGAAGGGATTTTCATCTTTTGGGACTTTTCCTCTCTGACTCCTTTAAGTCTAATATTGGTCTCACAACCCACGCTGTTCCTCCCACCTACCTACCTACCACCGTTCATGTGCCTACGCTTCTAAGGAAGTATTTTCATTGTTACCAATGTTTCTTTTTATACAAGGAATAACCTTTGAACAGCACAACTGTGTCATATCTCCTTTACATAATACAAATTTATTTCCCTGGTTCTGCTGAGGATTTTTTCCTTGCTATACCGTACAATCTTCCTCCTACAATTTTCCTCCATTGCCATGGTTTCCATGTGGTTACAGCACATGTGTCAAATGCTGTGGTACCATTCTGGATAAAGCACAGCTTGCTGTGATTTTGAAATACACACCTCCGCTGCTGCATTCTCATTATCCTATCAGGAAGTAAGCAGATTTTTTTTCCTCTGTCTTTGCTGGCAGTATGCTCTTGGTGTTTAAGCTTTTACTGCCTAGATAAACTGATTCAGCTGGGAAAAAAAAAAAAAGTGGTGTTTTCTTGCCATTCCCGAAAAGCGGGAAAATCTTTTACTTATAAGTAGGTTGAAAATAGACTGGTTAGCAAACTTCTAAAGAAGGTGCAGGTGACAGATAAGTGACAATTCTGTTACAGCTGAGCTTGAATCAGGACAAATTCCTTCACTATGTATATGTACCTTGTTTATGTTTAGCATGGTTTAGTTGGGAAAAAAAGTATGCAATTACATTGCTGTCCCCATGCCAACCTGTCACCTCCAGCTCCCAGTAACTTTTAAATCCATTGGCCAACTAAAACCAAGCTTGCTAGAGAGACTGGAATCTGAAAGATGTGAAGTTCCAGAAAACTTTATCAAGATCCGTAGCTGTATAAGGCAAAGAAGGATCTGCAGCCATCGCTTTTGTTCTTTTGAAGGACTATGGGCAAAGAAGCTGGTGGGTCAGCACAAAGAATAACATGATGGGAGCATTTTCCCAGCCTAAAAGATAAGGAATATGGAAGGGACTGGAAAACTCTGTTGAGGACAAGAGGTCTGAGAGATGGTTCCTGTCACCAGAGGTTTTCTACTTCATTTTCCCCCTTTCCTCTTCTCCACTGCAGGCACATTCACTGCTTAAAATACAGATTCAGATTATGCTTCTTAACTCATTAGTGCTGCTATTGTGGGGACTTCATCCACTTGAACCTTTTATTTGGGGTTTTTTTTGTTTCTTTGTTTGGAGGGGGTTTTTGCAACATATTACAGAACTTAATGGTAATTTATTTGTAGCCATGGATTTTGGGTTAAATACAGTTGCAGTATTTTGCTTTTGAACTCATATTTGATCATCATAAACATTTTTCTGAGACAAGTTGTACTCTGTGATCACTACTGAATTGAAAATTTTAATGATCTTGATACTTTGTAGATGCATTTGTAAAAGTTATGTAAAAAGGACAGAAGAACAGAATTGAGGTTTTTCTTAGTAAATCTTTTTTTTCAAGTATTTTACTAGGCATGTGATGTTTTCCAGTCAACTGTGATTAGGAGAAATTCAATTATAAACACCAAAACCACTTTTTAATCCACACCAAGTTTCACCACTGATGATAAAGAGCGAATGTGAGGCTATAAGCATTAGACTTTTCTCCTTTTTATCACATGGTAAAGAATTTTTCTATATAACTTCCATCATAGCTGTATCTATTCCTATGCGTAGATGAGTGATGCTTAGAATAAACCAAACAATTCCTAACTTTAAAGTTTATCAGAGACATTGCATAAATAATAGCTCAAAACAGGGGCATGTTATTTGTTTACACCCACACTTATAATTTTATGTGTTAATACAAACAGCGTAAGTACTTTCTACTTGTATGTTTATGGGAATCTGCAGATTAAATTGTTTTGAAAAGCAAATCACAATAAATGATCAAGCTCAGTTAAGTGGTAGAATCTGTTAGCAAGCTTAGTAGCAGTGACAAAAGCAAGAAGAAAGAGGTATATCTGATTTATACTCAACTGAACTCAAACTTTTACATCACCTTACTGAAAACTCATCAAGTCACTTCCTGGAGGACAAACCATCAAGCCGAAGTCAACCTATATTACTAACCAAATCTTGACAGAGTTGCAGCACCAACTGTGCTAGGATGACTTGGAAGGAAAATCAAACCACTCCATTGTTACTTAGTATAAGACATATTTCAAGATAGGAAATCCCCTGGTCCTTGTAAATTGTAATTTCCTGAGGGAAATTATAAGGGTTGTATGGATAATTTTAGCCTGAAACAGTGCCCAGGCTGTTGTGTCATTCAAGCCAACTGAAGCTGATGTCCTTAGACTACTCTTCACCATACGGTGCATCATAAATCCTTAGGTATGAAAACCATCCCAGTCTTGGGAATGAGTGCCTATTTACTTTGAGGTGTTTCTATATTGCTATTATATACTCCAAAATATCCAGAAAAAAAAAGGCGTCATATAAACAAAAGCACACTTCTTTTTTTTGTTTCTTTTTCTTCTTTTTTTTTTTCTTTTTTTTTTTTAATTGAGGTGGTGTCCTCATTCTGCTAAAGTCATCTGACCCAGATCACAGACAGGGGGAAGGGAGAGGTGGTGCAACACCACATTTTCATTATGGTGAATATTTTTAGACACATGCAGGGAAGCTTGTTAATTTTCTTTCTTGCTGAGTGACTTCCAATTAGGAAACAATGACTTGCTAATTAGTACAAAAGGAATAAATCTGATTAATCTTTTACTAGTGTTTTACAGTATGTTTTCAGTACAGTTGGTGTAATTGTTTCATGTTGCAGTCTCTTTCATTTTTATCAAACCTGTAGCTAGCAAAGGAATTTTTTCCATGTTCCTTGAGGTGTGTTTTGTTTCTTTTCTTGAACAGGGAGTTTTTAAAATTTTGCAGTAAAGAGAAAGAGAAGCATCTCCTTGAGTTTTGGACAGGCAGCCTAAGGAATAGTATTCTGGAACTATTACTGGCCTAGGCAGTAACTTTCCCAGCTCACATTCACTGATGCATGATCTATTACTTTTTATTCATATTATTGCAATCCATTTTCTCTTCTCTCTGAAACTAGGGAGAAGCTGTTGGACACATTTCTCACTTTGCAGGCTTGTGTGTCAGGTATGATTAAGTTCAGTGAATAATTTAGAAGTCAGAAAAAAATTTGAAAGGCAAGACAATGAAAAATTATTTATTTTGAGGTAGTAGGTGGTCATACTTCTGCAGCCAACGGTTTCCTTATGGCAGCTGACATCTGTTTTGTGTATATGATATTTAAGGAGGAGAGGATATTGGTTTGTTGGAGGAACTTGGAGCTTTTAATGAACAGTTGCTAGTGATGGATTTATAAAGCACATTCAGTCAGTTAAGGCTTAGTATCACTGACAAGCATGAGAGAAATCTTGTCCCCCATGGCTGTTCCCTTCAAGGTTTTGTGTCCTCCATACACAGAAGTATGGATGCCTTTACAGCACAGAAATGAACCCACAATCATCTGTGGAGACAGGACATCCCTATGTTTCGTTGCACAGGACATGGTTAGGATAAACACTCCTCCTCTCTACTTCTGTGGTGTTCCCCACCAGTTTATCTCGCAATGAAACTGAGATTCCCTAGGTATTACAGTCTCACTGGTAGCAGTCATTGCTTATCACACTGTAAAACTTAACTTTCTGTTAGTCCACACCCAGCTACATATGCTCTGTTATGTCAGTATTACCACATTGGTATAAATATTATTTCTTGTTTCTCTAAGATGAGAAGTGAAAATTTTGTTGTAATCTGTGATGTATTCTATTGTTGTTGTCCCACTTGTACTTTTACCTTTGCTTGCTGAAATTTGAGGCAATCATACTGTAACAATAAACTTACATAAGAATGTCCATAGAACCACAGAATGGTTTGGATTAGACAGGATTTTAAAGATCATTAAGTTCCAACCCACCCACCATGGGCAGGGACACCTTTCACTAGACCAGGTTGCTCAAAGCCCTGTCCAACCTGGCCTTAAACACTTCCAGGAATGTGGCATCCACAACTTCTCTGGGCCATCTCTTCCTGTGTCTCACCACAGGCAGAGTTAAGAATTTCTTCCTAATCTAAATTTGATTTTTTTCAGTTTGAAGCCATTCCCCCTTGTCCTATCACTACATGCTCTGGTAAAAAGTCCCTCTCCAGCTCTCTTGTAGGCCCCCTTTAGGTACTGAAAGGCTGCAATAAGGTCACCCCAGAGCCTTCTCTTCTCCAGGCATAAACATTGACAAAGAAAAGAAAAAGCCTATAACTTTTCTAGGCAAAATATGATTTTTTGGCAATACTATAGAACAATTTTGGAAGTCAGTAATCTGTGAAAGAACAGCAGCAACCTCATTTAGATGATTGTCTTATTGCAGACGCGAAAATCCTTGTCCTGTATCTAGTCATCTGCTTCACTTGTACACAAGATTTAGCTTCATATGGAACATAGCTACAGATGAAAGTTAGGACTTCCAACATCTTAGCTTCTCTCAATTAAATCCTAGAAACATTTATGCATTTTACAGCAAATGATGTTGAAGGTAAGACTGTTATCACTTAAAAAGCAAAGCCTATCACTGTACTTCATGTATCAAATGGGTATTTCTAGGGCTTGTGTTAAGAAGCACAGTTATAATTGCTGAACCAAAATGTGTTTTTGAGCCATCTCTTTCAGTGTATAGTCTTTACAGAGCCAACATGTGTGTTTACATGCAAAACTGGTCTTCTTTATTTTTAGCCCTACTTCTTCCCACATACTTAAAATGCTGCCTCAAGAAAGGGAGTTAATAATGTCCAGTGGAGACAAGAAAAAAAATACTGCCTAAGACTGCAAGGGCATACACAACCTATATGTTACAAGAATTTTCCTAGCAGTAATGATAGTTAGGCGTGGGAGTGAATTGCCAAAAGACATCACGCCACTGGACATTTTCAAGAAAAGGGTAAAAAAAGACTGTCAGGACAAATTTAGGTATCACTGATCCTGCTTTAGGGTGGAAGGAGGGACCGAATGACCTCTTGAAGATCCCTCCAGACCTATCTTTTTTTATTCTCTATCTGTCTTTCTCAGGCTATTGAATATACCCACTATCACTGTTCTTAATTCCTTTTCTTAGCTTACTTTTTAAATATAAAAATAAAGCTCTCATCAGGACCAAATTATTCCTGAAGGCCTGCTGTTGAACAGTAAATTTAGATATCCCACCCACAGCAGTGCTGTGCAGTTCTTTCATGTTCTTTAAATGTTATTTCATTGCTAGGGATTTGAAATCATGTTCCCACTGCTGCCAGCCATACCATGCTTGACCCTTGGTATGTGATCTTGTACTATCTGGTTTAGTTTGCTAAGGGGAGCTGAGCTGATGTATTGAATCTGCCATGCAGAAAATTCACAGGCGTAAAATGAGATGTGCGTTTGCAAAAAAAAAAAATCAGTCTGGAGTCCTTAATATTCTACATAACAAGACAAGCAAACAGGCAACAATAATTAAGTTAATTATTCATAATGATTTTCTATTCTGATCAGCTAGAAGTGCAATCTTTTCTCACTGTGAAATGGTGGAGCCCTTTCGTATTAAAAATGGAAAAAGTTAAAATAATGTATATTGCTTTAGTTTTGATGTGAAAGTACAAGACAAACAGTGTTTCTGCGGACATGCTTTGGGATCTTCTGTTAATTTGCATCATATTAGTATGAGACAAAGAGAGATGAAAATGAAGACTTTTTCTGCTCTTACAAATAAAAGATACTATCTAAGTCATGTGATACCCAGTTATTTGTTTCTTCTATTTTCCAGGATTGTATTACTGCTAAAATAGAGCAACTTTCAGCTTAATTTAGTAATTCTCTGCTGGCTTGGGTGCAGGGTGAAGAGTGGGAGCATGGGGCAGCAAAGAAAGTATATGGCCCCTATAATAGGTGCAGCATCAAATACCACTCTGCTCCCTGTGACACGTGTGAATGAAAGTTCATCTAAAGAGACTTGACTTTTTAAAATCTCCTCTCCTCCTAATGAAGTTATAAATCTTTTCAGGAGTGGAGAAATGAGGGGAAATCCTTAAAGGCATTTTTACATTGTACCTGCTTTGTTACCCATTGTACACCACACAGGCAGAGAACCATCATACAATCATTGTTTAATTTGCTGGCGTGAAAAAAAAATTGTTGAAAGCACCTTTGCAGCAGCTGCTGAATTCTTGTGAGAGATTTCTGTGGTTCCATCTGCAGCTGAGCTTCACAGCAATTTCCCATTCCCCTCCAGAAGGGATGTGCTACCTGACCAGCCTGCACCCCAGCTGCCCAGCAGCTTTGCCTCCAGCAAGCCCAGTGACTGCAGAAAGCACTAACTGGTTTTGTCATCCCCAAATGCCAGCAGCCACATCCACAGCACCCAAATCCTTCTCATTCTTCAAGTGATGTTGGGCTGGCAGACATGCTTGAGCTGTATCTATGCAGCTCTGCACTGTGACAGTGATGTATCATGCTGAAGGTAATCTCAGGAGATTTCTGGACTAGTATGTAAATCTCTCCTGTTTTATATATGACAATTGCTATAGCAAATCTGTGCTAAGCCTTCATTACTCTATGCTTGAAAGCAAACCTTGAGTAACTACTTTTGGGAGGTAGTTCTCCTTGGGTTAGTCCTAAAAATATTCAGTTAGTATTTATTACTTTATCACACCAAAATAGTTATGATATAGACATTTACTAAAACTCTCTCACAACGATCAGTATCTAGTACTGTCTGCATTAAAAAAATTGGAAGATGTACTATAATGCCAAGTAATATAAGGTTCTTATTTCATTTATTACTTCTCCTGTTTGTTTTACAAAGCTTAAAACTGCTACTTCGTTTTTATTGCATGTAAAGAAACAGTTTGGTTCTGAACTTTGTATAAATCTCAAAAATAAGGATAAATACATAATGCAGAAAACTTAGAAACACTCTCGGTGAAATGCTGTCAATGACACCGAGTTGTAGAAGTGATAAATTTATATTTATAAAAGATGAAATTTTAAGGGGCGACAATTTCTACTTTGGTAGAAAACTTTGATAGGTCTTTTCTTCCCTATTCTAGTGGGATGTAATCAACACATCATTAAACCATCCTCGTGAAGTTGCAATCAAAAACATTAGAAATCTCAGAAACACTGGCACTGCCTTGTCAATAAGGTCCACTCTAAACCTCTAGCCAAGGATTTCAGCCTTGCGCAGGATCTGTTGGACTCATGTCAGCCATGTGGCTGTAAGCTGTGAGACAGCAAGGCTTTGGCAGAGAAACGTTGCTCAGACTTGTTTGAAATGCTGGTGAGTCAAGATGTTCCACTGCAGTTGTTCAGTCATTTGCTGTTGGGTAGGATGTCATTTCTGAGCTGAGCAGTAACTCTCTGTCTATTACTTCCTGCCCTCCACCACTTCCCTGCTCCCTACATAAAGATCATTTGACTAAGGGCACAAAGTAATTGTTGTTTACCTGTGATGAACAAGTTTGAATTGAGACAGAGAGGATGATGCCTTATTCATAAATAAGATGTTAGACTGACAGTGGCTGGAATTAATGTCAGCACTACCTCACTATTTCTATTGTCCCTTTTCTCTCTCTTTTTTTTTAATAAGTGATTCCTTACTATTCCTATAAACCTCAGTACTTAGCTAAGTGTCCTTTCTCCATTAAAAGAGACAAGGCTTGCATGAAGAGCAGCACAACTACAGTCACTGCCCCTTCACTCAGTGAATGAATGTCCTCTCAACTATTTCTGTATTTCTACCTCCCCACTGCTTATTTTATTTCTACCTCCCCACTGCTTATTTTATTTCCTTTTTCATAGTGAATTTCATTCAAAGTGAATTTCACACTTTGAAAATAATCAGTATGTAGCAGCTTCTTCTGCTTTCATTTATTATAACCCTCATCCTTATACATCCTCCTACTAGAATTTCATCAGTGGTCATTTAATTATTAATTTTTTTTTCCATTAGTGCAGTTACTAACATCATTCTTTTGAGTCTTTCACAGTTCTTTCATCCCACAGTTCCTCATCCTGACTAGAGCCAGTCTGCTGTTAGCACTCCTGGATCCTTCTCTTTGCATCCTTTCTCATCTGGGAGGCGTGCAGCTTGTGTTGAAAACAGCTCTGCCTTCCTTCAGCTTCGGTGCTCCGTTGCTGCCACCATACACGTGGTGGGTAGCTGCACTCAGTCACGCTTCAAGCTATCTTTGGAGTGATTTCCTCAGCAACTGGGTTTGCTCCCTGCTCCATTTCTCCAGACAGAAGTTGCTGCAGTGGCTCAGAACCACAGCCCGGCAGCTGAGGTGCCCTTGTCACTGGCCAGCGGTCAGGTGGTCCTTGCACACTGATCCCTGTGCAAACACACGTGAGTGCTGAGGAAGCTTTATCCTATCAGCTCTAACTGTTCTTTCTCCAGAGAAGCTAATCAGATTCATTATATCTCTGTGATGACTGTGGTATCCATCTGAGTGCTTTGCCTCTGGCAGAAGATTGACAAGCCCTCATTTTCTATTGAAATTGCCTGTTATGACTATATTTCTTCCCCTGTTCTCGGAATCAGTATGTCCATATAATGGTAGTTTGTTATTTAATGTAACCAGTTCCCTTAAGGGCAACAGCGCAAAGAATAATAAAATAATCCATTTGAAGTTCATACAAACAATGAATCACCTGAATAGCTGTCTCTTTAAAAACAGGCTTGTAGTTTGATGTTGATGTTGTAGAGATTCTTCTTCTTTTGAATATGTTCCCAGATTATGTGTTTTATTTTATGTTATTCCTTTAAACCAGGTACAAAATAGATAATAGTAAATAATACGTAGAGGAAGGTTCTTTATTTTTAAGGAATATTTTTAAATAAAAGGATAAAATAAAGTTGACATGTAAAATAAAACTTAAAACTCCAATTTTAGATTTTCTGGAGGTTTATTTGCATGCCTCTTTTACAACAGCTATCAATACTTTTTAAAAAATCTAAACCCTTTTCATAAATAGAATATTTATATTTCTAGAGATGAACAGTAAAATTAGTCATGTTTAGTAGCCAAACACAGGTAAAAGTTGACTTATGAGTTGAATCATACAGTTTCTTTTGTGCTATCCTATATTTCACAGTTACTCCCTCAGTGCCTCTGTCATGGGCAGCACTGAAGCCAGTGTGGGAAGGTTAGATATGATCCAGGTTAGATCTGAGATGAATGTAAATCCCTTGCCCTTCTCCCTGGGCTACCCACTGCCCCCAGTAGAGGCCTGAGACGTTCATTGGGATGGCATTGTGCTCCATAGGGAGGCATGCACCATTCATGAAATCAACACTGGGGATTTTTTCCCTAAGGCATGAGACTTAATAGGAATAAGACACATAAAAATGGTTGTTGACTGTTTCTCTGATAGTCCTTGGGAATACTATGCAATTGGGATCTGGGTCCTCAGTGCTGGATTCTGCAGTGGGTTGTTTACAAGTCTCAAGTGTCTCAAGTCTCATTTAAAATCTGAGCTATCAAGGCTTTTTTCTCCTCTGGACAAAGTTGATACGAGGTTTTAAATGTCAGCCTCCTACCCAACACAATGGGATGATAACTTCTGCCATGAATTAATCAAGCTGCTTGTTAAAATAACATTATCTTGCCACTCTTCTTCCAAGTCCTTTTGAATTCAGACAAATGTAACTGCTTTCTCTTCCATTAAAATGATACACTAAGGTTAATTATAGTTCAGGATCACTCTAAGGTATGATTTTGCTGCGTGGTGTTTCTCAGGTTGAAAAAGAGCCTGAGGGGTGCACCTGGAAGGAGAGCCTGGCTTGAATTGTTCCAGTAGGGAAGGGGCGGATCAGCTGAGCAATTAAAATGAAGGACTGAAATTGCAAAACTCTCAGATGTCATGCCCCTTGCTCTGCCAGAGGGGAGCAGAGGCAGTGGGACAGTGTGGCCCCCGCACCAGCGTGCTGTGCCTCCATGGCAGGAGGCCATGCCCTCGGGAGCACAGGCCAAGGACATCCCGCTGCTGCTGTTCCCTGCCTGGCCCCTTTCCAGCCACGGCTATCTGTGTGCCTCCAGCTCTGGGCAAGAAGGGATAATGGCATTCACCTCCTGTGCATCGAGTTGTCACGATGATTGATTCATTACAGTTAGTGCAGCAATTACAGAACCGTCTAAAGAGGCTGCAGGTATGGTAACACAGTCAGTGTTAGTCACTGTCCCCTTGCTCTTGACTCCTGTTTTGTGCTCCTGAAAAGAGGCTTGTGGCACCATTTCCTTGTGCTCACTGAGATGTCTGGGAAGAGCCCCACCATACTGCGAGAGCAGCGAGGCACAGCATGGGGAGAAGAAGTTAAATCATCCTCATGCTTCCCTGCCAGAGGAAGAACTGCAGAGGTTGTCAAGGCCCCACCAAGGAATAAAAGGGTCAGTTCTTGTGGTTCCTCCTCAGCTGTGCTTCCCTTCTCTCCTTTGCTCTCCCTGTGCCATGTGAAAACCCAGAGGGGAGCAGGCTACTCCCAGGAATAACACTAATTAATGTTGCATTTTGCTGTGTCTACTGAAATTCATAGGTTTGATCTTTTCCTAAATTGACAGACCTCCCATCTCTCACCACCATGCAGCCCACACCCACCATTAACATATGTCCTAGAGGTGGTTCACATACTGTCACAGGGGGCATGCTGCCCTTCAGCTGGTCATACATCTCCTCTTCCCTCCACTACCTGCCCACGTATGCTAACGCACAGCTTCCCACTCACTTCTCTATAAATTTTCTTTGTATTTGTTACTCTTCACACTACAGCAGAAGGAAATCTTAAAATGCCTTTTTAAATTTTTTTTTTCCATAGGAAAGGCCTTTAGAGCTAGGAAAAGATATTTTAGTACTTTTCAGAGCCTGAGCTGCCATGGTGTGTGCTGCACAGAGAAGCAAGCACACCACACACTGAAAATCACAGTCTGGTTAAGTGGAGGGGGTTCCCACTGTATGCTCCGTTTGTGACTGTTCCTGGAAAACCTGTGAATTTTCTGATGAAAAGCCATTTGTAAGGCTGTGGGAAAGATTTGTCTCTGACATATTGTCTCCTGATTTCTCTTCTTTGGACAGGGTAGACAGCAGCACCAATGGTTCTACACTGATGGCAGGCTAATTGACTAATAAGAGCCAGGGACAGTAAAACCCACAAGAGCTAGGGGAGGGGCAGTTTTCTACTTACGTCCCAAACTCTTCGTGTACTCAAAACAAGATTATCCATGAGCATTCTGCAGTATTTTTATGAAAAAAAATTTTCTGCTGAGTTTAAGCTTGCCTTTTTCCTGTTTGGAAAGATAGAACTGGACCTGCTAACTTTGCAGAATTTGTCTAAGTTGAGGAAAAAAAAGTGACTCAGACTTTTCTGTTGACAGACCTTTAGCAAAACTCTAAGATTTGACCAGCTAAACATCTAGCAATTACCTATCTCATTAACTGCTTGCTTTTCTTCAGATAAAAACAACTTTTTAAATTTTACTTAGCATTTTCCTGTTACTGAATATCTTCTTATCAGTGAATAGTGAATAGCTCTACACACAAAACCCTGCTTCACATATCCAAATTGCTTCCTTCCTGCTATAAATGGATGTTTAGCATAGTAATCTGGAGTGAAAGGCGCAAGATTAGTAATGCAGCCACTGAGAGTGTGTTATTGTGTTGGGCTTTTCTTTGGTTTCTACTTTCAAATAGCTTTATCCCTAAAGAACATGGAAGTTACATTTTTAGCAAGTTGCTGGTTTCTGTACAGAAGGAAAGTACCACTTCAACCCAAGTACTGACCTGCCCTTTCTAGTCACCAAGAAAAAATACTTTGAATCACAAAAGGCACATGAAAAAGCTTTCAGTCCTACAATTTTTGTAATGATATGCTGAATGCTATGAAATTAAATTGCCCTATGAATCCTAATTAATTGAAAATCAGGTCCACTATTCATCTGGGGTATAAAAATCAGTATATATTCTAGGCAGACATGCAGATTCTCTTTTTATGTTTTCTGTTTCTTGAGCCCTTGAACTGTGTGTTTGTGTGCTTTCTTCGCCAACTGTGAAAGCTCGATATTTTTTTTCCTTTAACTGGAAAGGTTTTGCAAGCCTTATGAGATGAGCCTTAAGAAAAACATAATGAATTGCAGAAGCATAATAAGTAGCAGTCGTTGGCAGCACTAGATCATTCCTCCCTCTAGTGGCTGGCTGGCTCCCGTGACAGTAAGTGGAGCTCTTTATTAACATCTCGAGGAATTATTCCCTTAGTATAGCTACTGTGAACTAACTTTTTTCTGGCTAGCACCCTCCAGCTCCCTGCCTGCTGGGTAATCCATGGTGCCCCTGTGTACACATCCATGGCTGTGTTATGTGACCAGACTTGCAGTTTTTCAAGGTCACCTCTACAGTATTCTCCAGCTTTTCCAATCCCTTCTGTACATTATATTGTATGATTCCCCATAGCAGTTAGGTAAAGAAGGTCGACCCAGTTCTTCTGCATTTCTGTGGTCCAACATGGTGATTTATCACAACTGATCTCTGATGTATACTAAATTGAAAAAGTGATGAATTTAAAGCAGCTTAGCGTATCTAGTCATGGTGCAACGCTGTGTTTAGACAGTGAGCAGGGGACTAGTGCTTCTTCCATCTTCTTGGATATGTCAGTGCGTGCCCATACAACAGCAGGCAGCTCAGGTGTGTTCATATCGTTAAGAACTGACCCATGCCTTCCTGGATAATTCCCGAAAATGTAAAGCTGCTGCAGAGTTGCTCAACCTAATTTTGCTCAGCTTCAACCCCCATGTATACTTAGTTGGAGGGACAGAATTCAATAGATTGACAAATTGGCCCTTACCCAGCACATCACAAGAGAAACCAGAATCCCAGAACACTGAGTAGACCAGTGTGTGGCATCCCACCTGCACACAAAGACATACTGGTGTTCAAATATCATCACACAAGTCTCTGCCCTGATGATCCTGACAATAAGAAATGGATTACTATGTTATCATAATGTTGTTGTTTTCCTAATCAAGGTGACAGAGCAATAAAAATACTGCTGTATGTACAACAGCCATTTAAAGAAGAGCTCCTCTGAGGAAGAGGGTCCTTTCTCATACAACAAAATTAAAATATGCAAGTTCAGGGCAAAACTCCAGCCCTCCTCATAAGATTTGTGAGGCTTTAGAAAGTAATAACAGTTTCATTACAGTTTGCTTAAAATTGACATTTTAGGCATTAAACTTTTCAATTAGTTACTAAAGTTTTGTTAGGGTGGAGATATTTTCAAGCAGTTCTGTCTTACCACAGCAAAACCATTGACTTGACATGATATCATATCCATACCAATCACCATCCATACTCAATAATGGTTTTAATCAGAAAATATACTTCTTCTAAAGCACCCTTTGGCCATCACTCCAAACATTCTTTACTCTTTATTAACCAAGTATTCTGCTTTATGTACAATACCAGTCTCTGGGGCTGAAGTTTACTATTTCAGTTGTTCTGTGACCTTAGCCTCCAGTAATACAATAAAAATTTATTCATTTCCATCAAAGAAGCTCAGTTATGTTTTCTGACTTTAGTTCAGCATCACAAAGCCACCTACAGCCACAGAGGTTCTGTAGGGAAGTATTAACACACCTGTTTTCTGAGACTGAGGGTTTATATGACTTCTCCTCCAGGTCACACAGCAAATTTCAGTCAACAGTGAAATCTGAACCCATGAACCACCGTCAATTGCCTGCAGTTTTAAATGTCAGTAGACGGTATTTATCCAGAAAATGTAGAGGGGTTTTTTGGGGTTGTTCTTTCGTTGTGGGTTTGTTTTGGTTTTTTTCTCTTATGGTGTTTTAATCAAAAGCATAGATATTCAAGTATTTTCATCTTCTGAGCAGGACTGAAGGCCATCTTCAGCTTCACCATGTATCCTGCACCATAATATACCATGTATATTATGTTCTGAAAAGGAGAGGGGTTGTTCACTTAACTCATTCACCAAGTGTTTCTTTGTTTTGTAATTTACATGGGATAGAGAGCACACTATCAATCAGTCATCTGTAAGGTACTAGCTTTACCCCCTTCAATGCAAACAGACATTTGCACCTTTTTTATTAAACTTTTTTTGCTTTATTTTTTCATTGGAAAAGAGCAGTGTACCAATTCAGTAAACCATGTATTTCAATTCCAAGTATGGAAATTAAATTCAAATAACTATTTGGAAATACATAAGAATGCCTACTGTTACAGGTCAAGAAGGCACCTTGTTAAGGCTTTCTTCCTTTAAACGAGCTGCACAACCCTTCTGAAGTCCCACAGCTCTGAAGGGCATCTACTCTTTTGAAGTATTTTTTACATTCTCATGGCCTCCATCTGAATCATTGTACTTGACACTGACAGTGTGATGAATGACATGACAACTGGTTGTCCATCCCTTTACTAACAGACCCTAAATGTTTCAGGGCATTTCTGGTTCAGGCTATTGAAAAATACCTATTTTAAAGAATTGAAAAAAAAAAAAGATCCCTTTCAGTCCCAAGCAGGATTTTGCATTATTATGCAAATTTCTTAAGCCATTTATTTCTTTGGTTCTCTCACACTCAATAATAAAATTAGTTCTACTTTATCAGGATTTATTCTGTACAAGTTTGGCCCAACAACAGCCTATAACACAGAAAGTATATGTTGGGATTTTTTTATAAGGAGGCAAAAAAAATCTAAAAATGTGTGTTAAGCATAATTTCACATTTTCAACAAACTTCTATTTGTCAGAATATTTTCATAATGGAAATTGACTGCAGACTTCCACCTTGAGATATTTAGTGCTTTGGCCCTGTTTATAGGAGCATTGGCAACACAATTTTCCCAGACCACTATATATATACCTGAAATAACAGATTATCACCTCATGTTGTATCTCAGTACAGTAAGCAGGTCCTTTTGTAATTATCACAAGACAAAACTGGAAAGTTCGTAATGGAAAGAGAGAATATTAAAATACATGTGGATAACTGGGGGTTTGGAATCAGCTGGGCTTGTTTTGAGCAATTTCTTTTGATGTAAAAGCATGTGAAAGGAAAGTGGTAGCTTCTCCTTTTCCTCTGAGGAATAGCTCTAGTAAAGTTACATGGAGAGAAATTGTCCCTGCTCCTGGGGTATTGCTTTGCTTTGTAAGATCAATGAGAAAAGGGAAAATCCCCCAGAGCAGCAGACTCCTGCCCAGATTATCAGTACAGAATTTGCCAGAAACCCTACTGCACAACATCATTTTTTTACATTACTTGCAACCCAGACATTACTTTAAATAAAAACATAGATTAAAAGTTACTATTTCTAGCTTCTTTGGTATGACAGGAGAAATTGCAGGGTTTTATCTTAGTCAGTTTCCCCAAAAATCTTTGCTTTTTTTATCAGAAAGAGACACCTGCAAGTCATATCTGAGCTCCAAGCTGTACTTACCCAGACACACTTAGAGAAAATGGCTGTAGAGTTATCCAGGAGCTCATTGCTCTGTCTTACCACACCCCCACCCCCAACCCCTGTGCCTCAGGAGTAGCTGGATCCTATTTCAAGTCACCATCTTCCAGGTGTCTGCAGAGAAACAAAATGTAGTAAGTGAGAAGTACTTGCTTATGAAAGAAGAACAGGCAGGCTTCTCTTCAGGCATTTTAAACTGCTTGGTGTTCTTCAAACAGGAGTCGGCTAAAATAGAGAATACTGAAGTAGCCACTTAGTAAGAGGGCATCTGTGATCTTTCAAAATGACTCCATCAAGAGAGAAGAGGAGAGAAAATCCATGGTCACCACCAGCATATCTTACGCTCCAGGTCAACAATTTGCAAGTGTTACAAGAAATAATGTGTGCCCACAGTGGGTGAGATACTCACAGCATTTGTTAGATAGTGTGCTTTGCCTTGTGGTGGATTTTGCTGCCTCAAATTTTTGTTTGGATGTAGGGCTGTTACTCAGAGATGTAAGAAGGTGAACTCAGCCCCTTAGCTTAGTTGGATTTGGGATTTTTCCCTTCTCCATGGCAGACTTAGTAGCCTATCCTCCTCATTGCTTTAAAATGTGCTTGCTTTTCAGTTTCTCCAGTAGTTTGGCTTGTGTTGCACATCTGTACAGATGGCGTTCAATCTGAGGCTTTTGCTTTTTTTTTTTTTTTTTTTTTTTTTTTTTTTAATTTCCCTTTACTAGGTAACCAAAAGTTTTGAAGTGGCAGAATATTGAATAGGAAGTGAAAAATTGCTGCATATATAAAATGCATTTTTTGGAAAATGCAGGTGGCTGCTTATGTATGTGTAGGTTTTGGAGTAAAGTTGTTGACTTGCAAAACTAAGATATTTTCCTAATCTCACTGGGAGCTGTTTATGCAAATCTAATCTGGATGTTTGGCAATGTCTTCATGAAGGAGGTGACTCAAATGCAGATATATGACAGGGCTTACAGGCACATAGCCATGAAGTGTGTGGGTGGTCATTGCCTGGTTTCAAGTCCAGGAGGACCTGTGGAGTTGAAGACACTGAAAGCTCAAAGTGCATTGCAAGTTTTCAGAAAAAAATTGCTCTTTAAATAAATACTGCAGTGACATTCACTGGAGCAAATACTTTCTTAGTATTTACTTAGAAAACATGATTTGTAGATAAATACTGCCCAATATGGTAACTTGAAGTAGCACGAGAGGGCCTTTCAGTTATGGAAAGTCTGCCCAGAAGATGCCTTTTAGTGAGCTGGAGCTCTATCCTCCCACTCCCAGGAGCAAGCCAGAGCTCCTGCATAAATCGTGGTGCTAAGCAGGCAGAGCTGGTTGTGCTGCCAGCTCAGCACACAGCCAGGTGACATTCCTGAAAAGTAACTGCTTTACTCTTGTGATTTGGCAGAGAGCTGTAATTCTTTGGTGTTCCCACTAGCAGAATTAATCAAACTTTTAATGTATGAATGGGAAGACCTGAAAATTTAGCTAAGCAGGTGAGGTCCGAGCTTGTGGAGACTGTGATTTTACAAGGACTGCAACAGGGAATATCTTAGAGCAGCCTTCTAGTACCTAAAGGGTGTGTACAAGACAGCTGGAGAGGGACTTTTTACCAGGGCATGTAGTGATAGGACAAGGGGGAATGCTTGAATTACTAAAATTAGAATTTCATCTGAGCAGACTGCAGATGACTTTTGAGTCTCAGTAGCAAGGAGAGGTGGCACTGAAGTAACCAAGAATGGAAAGTGATGTGGAATCAGGTGCATGAGCCTGGTCTTGATGAGAAGATCTACAGGAGTGGCTTCTGCAGGAAGGAGGGTATGACTTTCGTGCTGGCAAAGTAAGAGCTCATCAAAGCAGTGGTGGAGGGCTTTATAGGGAAAGCAGCCAGGGATTCATTCTCACCCCAGCAGGGTCCAAAGGGCTCCAGGCAAGGCTGTGGGTATGGCTGACCTGCTCAGGCCCTCAGGCAGTCTACATTCTTAGTCCCATGTATCTGATACAGGCAAGATCTTTTCCAGCTTGAGTAAATATATTCCTCTGTGCTGAGCAGCACTGGTTCCTGGGATCATAGCACCAACTCAAAAGAGGGTTGTGCTGAAAAAGGCAAGAGACTCATGTCATGCATTTGGTCTAGGCTCAGACTTTGCCTCCAGCAAGGACCTCCGAAAACCCCTTTGAACATGTACCCAGTAAGATTGGCAATAGGGGGACAGCTTTCCTCAGAGGGTCCTCAGAGAGGAGAACTATTCTTCTCAAGCTGGCTGTTCTCAACAATGTTATATCTTACCCTGCTTCTTGTGATAAGATAGGATGAATTTGCCTTCTAGTGTAAACAAAAAATGTCTGGTTTTACACAGAAGCAGCTTACCCTGGCATCACTGGGTTGAGCTGGTTCATCTGGGTTGAACTGTTTCTACTTTTCAGAATCTCTTTTCACTCTCTGGGGTGGAAGAAACGAGTGTTCACAACTATTCCCACACACACACCCACACATGGCAATCAGAACTAGCATGTAGACCAGATTTCTGATTAAAGAGAATTGTATAATGTCTGTCTGCATCATCTTCCATCTGCTTTTCTTGCCAACTCAGTTGCATATGTGCCACATTTGTGCTGTGCTCTATTCTTTCACCATGTCTAGAAAGCAAGGAGAAAATATGGTATGTCAAAGACAAGGAAAATATTCCTTAAATACATCAGTCTGTGGTTTTTTTGATTGTACAAAGCACCTGAGAGGATCTTTGAGATAACAGGGAAGATTTGTTTTAATTTATACGGGAATTTTTATTCAGCAGTCATTTTTGTTTGCTAATATTTTATTAACTAAAGATTGCTCATGAAATAAATTCATACAACCTCAATACCTCCACATCCCAAAAGGAGAAAAAAAAAACCCCAAAGATTCTGCATCCTTTGAGAGGAAAGCAGGTTTGTAACAAAATCATAAAGTGGTCCCATGGTTTATTCTGAAGCTGGCAGTAGTCAGACGTGGAGGGTTTTAAAAGGGACTGGGCTTTTTAGAAACATTTTCTACCATAAAACATTGATCCAGTTCCTGCTGCCCTCAATCAAACAAACAGAAGCTCCTTGGCAGGACACCCTGTGCTCACTCAAAAACTGCACAACAGCTGGAGATAGACGTTAGAGATGCATGACACCACATTGTGGGGACTTTTGGACTGGGTTTTTTCCTTTTTATGTGCTTTCCTCTATATCCCTATGAGAATCTGAAAAATCAGACAGAGACAAATACACCATACTGCAATTTCTGCCTCTTCTCAGCATGGGAAAAACTGTGTCACAGGCATGTCTGTGCACTTTTGTGGCATGTGTTGGTTGGTCCATGCAGCAAGGACAACTTGTGGTCTGGTAGTAGAAGCAAAAGGAAGAAATGCCATTTTTATGCTGATGACATTGACCTGCTCTTCAGGAGATAAGCTTTTTACAGGTATCTCCAAGTTTTAGAATTTTCTTTCTCACACTTGACCCTTTGGCTGGGTCAGGACTTAAAGAGAGGTTTGATTGGGGGTTTTTTTTAGCTTCAAGGCAGGAAATCCCCATGCAGAGGTTCACTTGTTTATAAACAAGAACACAAAAGGAGATCTTCAAACCCAGAAAAATCCAGGGTGGGGAGGGCAAATGCTAAGAACTGTTCCTATGCTGCCTTTGTCCCCTTCAGTGACGTGACAGCTCCGTGTTCACCGCACCAAAAAGCAGCAGAACGTAGGTGCCAGCATGAACAAATTACCCCAGCCTGGTTGACCCGTGTCATGACCAGGATCAGACAGATGCACATCAGCAAATTGATCCCTACATCTTCCTCTCTGATGTCCTTCAATGCTCACCTTGTGTCAGGCTGCACTGGATTATTCTACCTTCTAGCAACACTAAAATGCAAATAAAATTAAGCACAGAAATGTAAGTTGGATGTGCCCACCAGCCACACCAGAGGTGGGATATTCAGCAGAGGATAATTAATCCCCGTGGAACCGAGCTGTCCATTGTATTCAGCAAAAATTGAGAGCTGGGATACTTAACAGTAGTGGTGGCTTTGAGGTTTATTTTTTCTCGGTTTTGTGTTGCATGTGGTATGTTTTTGAGGTCTTCCTCTTTGTTTGAAGGCAAATTTTAGCACACTCCTCTGCTGGCCTACAGAAGCATTCGGGACATGTTTCTGGATTTTCACTTTACTCTGCTTTGTCATTTTCTGTTGGCAAAGCACAGTACCTATCTGGCACAACACTGTGCTTTGTGCTATGATTCTGACTGCCGAACTTGGAGAAGACCATGCAGTCTTAGGACTACCTTTTTTTATGTTGTGTCTGGCCTAAAGGGAAAAAAAAGCAGACATATTCAGGCTTGGTTTTCCCTTTTTTCATTCAGAAATGAAATGTAATAAATGAAAGTGCTTTTTATAAAGAGCACATGTATCACAGAGTACATTGTGCATTCCTAAATTAAAAGGAAATATTTGAAACTAAAATTGCCTGCTCATGTAAATCCCTGTTGTGTATCTTCTCTTTGTCATTTGAAAGACATTTTCAAGGCACAGGAACTCTTCCAGGAATATAATCAAAGTTATTTCCCTGTTAATTACTAACACTGCATTTTGAACCCTTTGATAAAGAATCACAGAATCATAGAATGTTAAGGGGTTGGAATGGACCTTAAAGATCATCCAGCCTCCTCCCCCACCTCCATGGAGAGGGACCTCCCACTAGACTTGGCTGTTCAAGGCCTTGTCCAAATTGGTTTTGAACACTGCCAGGGTTGGGGCATCCACAACCTCCCTGGGCAACCTGTTCCAGTGTCTAACCACCCTCACAGTAAAGAATTTCTTCCTAATATCTAACCTAACTTTTCCTTTTTTCAGTTTGTTGCTTTTACTCCTTGTCCTTTCACTACAATTCCTGATGAAGGGTCCCTCTCCGGCTTCCCTGTAGCCTCCAGAGCAAAGCAACTGAGTCTAGCTCCTCTCACAAATGCCTACACCAACCAACTACTTATTCTGCAAATAATCAAATAAATGAGGGACCAGAATGTGGTTTTATCTGAATTAAATCATGTAGATCATGTTAATATCATGTAAATACAAACATATGTGTAACAGCAAGTTAAAAATATTTCCTAACATGCGTGTTGCAACAGTGGTAGGGTGATTAGATGTGCACATTTTAAATATTTTCATTTCTCTATTTGAATGAAAACAGGAGAATAGGCCTCAGTGTGTTCAAAATGTACAAAGCAGAAATCTCAGAGCAGTATGCAAAGATTTCCTTGAAAAACCTACATGATCTTCTGGTTCAGATGCTTTACTAGACCGTGTTTTCTGATTAAATGAGCATTGTCCTGCCTCTCAGAGTTTCTCATGGAATTTCTGTAGCATTTTGGCCTCATTGGCGGGTATCTTGATCTTCTCTGAGGCACCATGTGGATCAGAGGCACTTGCTTTCCTCTCCCCAGGGGAATACTTACTTAT
The DNA here is from genome assembly GCF_000691975.1 of Corvus brachyrhynchos. Lineage (NCBI taxonomy): Eukaryota > Metazoa > Chordata > Aves > Passeriformes > Corvidae > Corvus > Corvus brachyrhynchos. The sequence continues at coordinate 4,478,559 of NW_008238834.1, read as the reverse complement.
CTCCTGGGACTCAGCAGACTCCATTTCCACCTACCTCAGCTCAGGGCTGGCTCCTTCTCTTGTCAGTCCCCTTTGGAAACCCACAACAGAGCACCAGAAACACAGAGCACTCATCTCTCCCTGGTGCCTCTTGCTGTGGTTTTTGGGAAGCACATCCAGCAGTGCTTCGCCTCCCACCCTGTGTGGTATCAGTGTGTTGCTGTTGTGGCTGTGCTCCCATCCTCTGGGGTGAGGCCTGGGCCAAGGGCAGCAGTGTGGGGAAAAAGCGTGGTGCAGCCAGTGTGAGGACCTGCCACTTGTGAGTGCGGCACAGAAGGAGCTAGTTTAAGAACCTAAATAATTCACATCCCACTTCTGCCCATTAATACATCCAATGCAGTGAGTGGAGCCAAAAGACCATTTTGTATTGGCCAAAGAGCTGTCCCAAAGTCTCAGTCTCTGGCATGTTGTACTTAGTTGTGGAAATTACGATGGCACAAACAGAAGTTTAGGTAATGCAGGATAAATAAGAGGTGGACTTGAACTCTCAAGGAAGAAAAAGGTATTTTCATTTACAGGTTACTGGTAATAGTAACTCCAAGAAAATTAATTATTCATTCAGATCTTGCACATCATACATAGTCAGATTTATGCCTGAGTGGAATATTATCAAAATTTCCAGTGGCATTTCAGCTGTTCATTAAACTTTACTGTAGAACATAGTGACGATTTATTACACAGCTATAAAAGCAGCAGTAATCATTATAAATGCAAGACTTCAATGTTTCTTTCTCTATGTTTAAATCCTTTCTATTTTCCTTTTTTCCCCCGCCACTACATCCAGTGAAACCCAGATTGTAGCAATCAGTAAGCAAGGAGCCACCTCCTTCAACAGCAGCCAATTACCTCCTCTGGTTTGCACAAGAGCTGGGAGGAGTGCACACACTAAGATAAGCAGCCACCTGTAAAATACGTTTCTGGATTTGTGTCAAGCTGGCCAGTTGCATAGTGAGGAAAAAAACAAAAAGAAGGCAGCTGTTCTGACGACCCACATCTGAAAAAAAGGGAAACATTTACTTTTATGAGGAATTCCTTTGTTTCAAGCAGAGTTGGGAAAATAATATGCAACACTAATGCATACAGAAAATTAATTTCTATACTCTTTGTGGTGGTTTTCCATGATACTTCCATAAGTACCTTGTATGATCTTTACTCTAGCTGCCACAGTAAAATCTTTGTGCTATGGATACTTGCATCTTGTTATATTGATTCCACTCTTTAAAGGGCACATGCCTCAGCACTTGCAGATTTCTGCCTGGCAATATCTGTGCATTGAATCTTGTGATGTGCTGCAGTCTTCTCGCAAGCTCAGCTAATCAGTGGGCAGCCACAAACCCCAGGTGACATATTTGACTAACTGGCAGCTAATCAAGCTTATTTGAATTTTGCACATCACATATTGGCAGCAAACTGTTCACATCATAATCATAAAACACATTTTGAATCAATCTAGGAAATGCATTTCAGGCAATGCTGATCAGTTTGCAGATCTGCAGCGTGGTGAAATAGCTCACATGCATCAGAAAAACTATGTCTGTTGAATTATTCATTCTATTTTTTTTTTTAATTCAATAACAGGCAATAATTTTTTTTTCAAGAGTTACATGGTTAGTGTTAGTTACCAAAATGAAGTAAATAAATGTAACCATTACTAACAATTGTCTTTTCACCACTTTTCTCCCTTTTTTTGCGTTGTTTGGAGCACCACTTACTCTGATTTCTAAAAACCTTCAGGTTTTGTCATGTGGAATCAAGTGATTGTCATGGGTTAGCAAAGCATAGTCTTGGAAGTGATGTTCTTGCAAAGGGGTTCTTACAGCTCCTCTATGACCTGACAGAACCTATCAGCTGGCCAGTTTGAATATGGACAATTCTTTAAACCACTTAAAATTGTGACCACCTCTGTGATCCACAGTTAAGAATAGACACACCCCGGGCAGAGCGCTCTCTCGTTTCCGGTGCTGGGACAGGTGGCTGCGGGCCCCGTGTGGGGGCCAGCGGGCCCGGCCAGGCCCTGCTTTGGCCCAGGCGGGC